>NW_004444057.1:4061186-4094754 GCF_000243295.1 Trichechus manatus latirostris | reverse complement strand
TTCAAGAGCAAGTTTCAGAGTCTCTTCTGACATCCATTTTGGTCTTTTCTTTCTTTCCTGTCTTTTTAATGACCTCTTGCTTTCTTCATATATGATGTCCTTCCTCAACTCGTTTGGTCTTCGGTCATTAGTGTTCAACGCATCAAATCTATTCTTGAGATGGTCCCTAAATTCAGGTGGGATATACTCAAAGTTGTACTTTGCCTCTCCTGGACTTGTTCTAATTTTCTTCAGTTTCAACTTGAACTTTCACAGGAGCAATTGATGGTCTGTTCTGCAGTCAGCTCCTGGTCTTGTTCTGATTGATGATATTGAGTTTTTCCATTGCCTCTTTCCACAGATGTAGTCAATTTGATTTCTGTGTATTCCATCTGGTGAGGTCCATTTATGTTGGTGAAAAAAAGTATTTGCTATGAAGAAGTTGTTGGTCTTGCAGAATTCTATCATGTGACCTCCGGCATCATTTCTATCATCAAGGCCATATTTTCCAACTACCCATCTTTCTTCTTTGTTTCCAACTTTTGCATTCCAATCATCAGTAATTATCAATGCGTCCTGATTGCATGTTTGATCAATTTCAGACCGTAGAAGTTATTAAAAATCTTCAGTTTCTTCATCTTTGTCCTTAGTGGTTGGTGCATAAATTTGAATAATAATCATATTAACTGATCTTCCTTTTAGGTGTATGGATAAACACAATGACTATTGAGTACATAAACCTGACCCGTTGCTATCAAGTCAATTTGGACTCAGAGCAACCCTATAGGACAGAGTAGAACTGCCCCATAGGGTTTCCAAGGAGCAGCTGGTGGATTCAAGCTGCCCACCTTTTTTGTTAGCAGCTGAGCACTTAACTACTGTGCCACGAAGGATCCATTCAGTGTATAGCATCTGTAATTTTCCTTTAAAGTTTTTCCACTTGTAATATTCAATGTTTACTTTCTCTGTTAAGCCTAGGATTTTATTATTCACCACCTTATTGCCTACACCTAGAAAATTGCCTCAGAATACACTGGAAGGGAGGAAACCGAAGTAGTTCTCGGCAAATATATTCTGACTGAGTAAAGGACAAACTTTTAAAATCTGAATTATACAGATAACCAATCAACTTTCCACTGGATTTATAGGCAGAAATTTTTATTGTACTCAAAGCAATATTTGATTTGGGGAGATTAATTTCCAGTACATTTTCTTAGATGGTATTTTGGCCAACTGAGATCCTTAATGAAAATGCATGGGAGTATTGGCTACATCCCATTTATTCAATATATATTTACTAGATATCTACAATATAGACTTATGGCATTGAATTATGTACTATCCAGGAAAACAAGAAATATCTATTAGGAACCTCCCATTCTTCATAAAGTCAAGTAATCATACAAAACACCATATGTTTAAGTGTAGAATAAGGAGTCCAAGTCAAAACAGTGCAGTAGTTTAAAGGAAGGAGAGTGATGCCATAATCAATATTATAATGTCCCATAATAAAAAATAAAATAGAGCATTATAATAATAGCTAACATTTATTGAATGCTTACCAAATTCCAGGCATTGTTCTAAGCTTTTTACATATATTAGCCTATTATAATGTTTGCAACAACCTTGAGTTGGGTACTATTATATTCCCATTTTAAATACAAGGAAATTGTGGCAGAGAGAGTTTAAGTAACTTGTGAAATCCTTCATAGCGATAGAGCTGACCGTCAACCTACACAGTCTTGCTCAGGGCCTACACTCTCAATTCCTATACTATGCTTCCTCACATAGAACCTGCACCTTCAGGACCAAGTCAGATTTGAATGGTCAGAGGAAAAGACACTAATAAAGGAAGGGAGGTAAGAACAAAGACGTGGAGGTGGGACTGTATAAGAACAGCCCAGTTGGAATATGTAGGGTTCTCACTGAGGAATAGTGGAAGTCACATCTGGAAAGATCAGATGAGTTCATACTATGAAGCCCTGAGTGATAAGCTGAATGATTAGACTACGTTGCTTGGACAGTGAAGTCCGGTTACTGAGCTTTCAGCAGAGCTTGAAAACATTAATGCAGTGGTGTGCAGAGGTGTGCAATAGGATCTGTGCCTTCTGGCCTTTAAGGTAAACTTTATTTTTCCATAAAGAAAAGCGTGCCTGTTATGGGTTGAACTGTGTCCCCCAAAAAGTTATGTTGTAGTCCTCACCCTCGGAACCTCAGAATGTGACCTTATTTGGAAATAGGGTCGTTGCAGACGTCATTAGTTAAGATGAAGTCATACTGAAGTAGTGTGGACCTTTACTCCAATATGACTGGAAGAAAACAGAGACAGAGACAGAGGCACACTGAGAGAAGGCCATGTGACAACAAAGCAGAGATTGGAGGGACGTGTCTACAAGCCAAGGAACACCAAGGATTAATTTGCCGGCAGCACAAGAAGCTAAGAGAAAGGCATAAAAGATTCTCCCCTGGAGCCATCAGAGGGAGCATGGTCTTGCCAATACCTTGATTTTGGACCTTTGGCCTTCAGAACTGTGAGAGAATAAATTTCTGTTATTTTAAGCCCCCTGATTTTGTGGTACAAGCCTTAGTGGTGCAGCAGGTAAAGCGCTCAGCTGCTAACCAAAAGGTCAGTAGTTCGAACCCACCAGCAGCTCCATGTGAGAAAGATGTGGCAGTCTGCTTCTGTAAAGATTACAGCCTTGGAAACCCTATGGGACAATTCTACTCTGTCCTATAGGGTTGTGCTATGAGTCAGAATCTACTCGTTGACAACAGGTTCTTTTGTGTAGTTTGTAGTAATTTGTTACAGGTGCTCAAGGAAACTCATACAGTGCCCATCTCTTTAAACTCTAGTTTTGGCTGCCTCACCAGCAGCCATAGCCTCTTTCTTATAGCCTCTGGTTTCCATTCAGGCATTCATGAAGCTCCAGGGCTGGAGCATGTGACCTAGCCTAAACCAATCAGTGACTTTGAACCTTCTGAAAAGAAAGGCAGTCAAGTCTGCATTAATCTCACAACTTTTCCTTCAGATCTTGTGATACAGGATGATGTGGAAATATTACTATGAGGCCCAAGGAGCTAGCCTGAGGATGAATCTAACACACAGAGTAGGGTACAAAGAAGAGAATCACAGAGAAATGGCAATAAGGCGCCCATGATTTCATTGACCTCTTGAGTCACATGTGCCACCCAACTTCTGCACTATTCAGATACATAAGCCACTATATTCTCTTTGTTATTTCAGCTAGTTTGAGTAGATTTTCTAGTACTTGCAATAAATATCATCTTAAGTATGCTTACCCAAAGTTAAGACTGTCCCTTTGATTTTAGGACAAATAGAAACTCTACCAGAGCTAGGTGACATGGTTCATAATATTGTCCCTTTTTTTTGTGATCTCCTCTTCAGGAGCTCTTCGCCAGGACAAATCCCAGTGAGTTTTCATTGTTCAGCTCTGAAGCCTCAAATCCCGAGTCAATATCTTCTTTCCCAGGACTGCTGAAGTCCCCACAATCTGGAGCTTGTAAAGTCTCCAGGGTGACCAAGGAGTGGCTATATATCACACTCTGGGCTTTAGTATCAAAGTACCTGGTGGAGGCTTGATCCTGTTCAAAATGACAAGTTAAAACGAATCCCAGAGCTTTATTCTCTAAGAACATAAGACATATTTTCTTTTTGAACATTTCATTGCACTATCTTCAGAATCAAGCTCTCTAAAGAATGTTATTATACCTTGAGCTTCTTGACACATCCCCTAATAATTTGAAGCTTCTGACATTTATACAATAAAAGATTGTGCCTCTGAAAAAAAAAAAAATCAATGAATTTTTTTGGCAATTGACCTAAATCTATAGAGATTAAATTCATTTCCCAGACATTGCTATCCCGTATCAAACACAGTTACACAGTATAATTAAGATAGTTGTAGAACCATATATTTCATGCCTTAGCTGTCTGCTTTAAACTATCTCCGGAAGTTCAGAAATAATAGGGAAGCTACATCTTAACCAGCGTAATTACATTTGCTAAACAGAACGGGATGAGCAAGAGCTATGTAAAAGAAATAAGTAAATCCACCAGAAAACCAAAGACTTCTCCATTCATTCTGACATATAACACTGGTTGATAAAAAAAAAAAAAAAAGGAAAGAAAGAAAAAAGGCTCAACTATGGTTACAACTCCCTGGGGAAGGGCAGCTATTATTCCCTATTGAGTTGGTACTTACCATACAGAGCCTGAACAATTCATACAGAAAAATAAACCATAACATTCCTGTTTATTATTACTTTAGCTGAGAGGTGGTGACATTAAACAGTTCTGCACTGCTGCTATAAATCAGCAGGCTGGAGATGATCTCAGCATGGGACTAGGACTCTTGGAAACCACGCTCATCAAAGCAAGCAGCTGTCAGAATTCTTCAAATTAAACTGTTATTACAGTAGCATTCATTAGTCGGTTACTGGCTATTAAGATATTTTTATATCGGCACCATTGACATTGGCTGTTGCTTTTTAATATGCACGTTATATATAAACATGATTCAGTGGCTCATGTGAGCATGACAGACTCTGTGAGAGCTCGGTGTCCCCTGTTTAAATGCTGCAGCAAAGGGCTCCTGTCTTTGCACATGTGAATTTCTCTGGGATGCTGGATATTTGCTCTGGTGGTTGGGATAGGGAGAGGGGTAGTAATACTATATTTCAACACTAGTATTTGCCCAGCAAAGTGATAGCTCAACATCAGAAATTATAACTCTTAAGGCTGTTATTGATCCCCTGATGGCAGTGGTTTATGCTGCTCCAGCTTGATGGTTTGGATTTCTGCATTGTCTGAATTGCTGGGCACGAGTTTAACTTTCGCTTGAAATCCAGAATCAAACAAAAGATGCAAACTGGGGTGTGAAGAGAAGTCAAGAGGAAAATCAGTATACAAGCTCTGATAGAAAAAATATGAGAAAAGTCCGATTCTTGCAAATGAACCAGGCACTTAGAAAATTGTTAATCCTCAGTTTACTTTCTGGGTGAATTTCACCGAAATTATTTTATTTCAACTAGAAAAGCATGCACTAACTAAATACTCACTAGTCTAGTATGATTGATATATTACCTACACGCATACCACAAACTCATTCACAGGTAGAAACCACAGACCTTCTAGTTTTCCCCTCCTTCACATTACTCCCCACTTGGTATACAGAATAGTAGTCTGTTTAGCTGAAATAGACAATATGTAACTCAAATTATTTTGTAGATGAAGAAAGTAGGAATCAATGATTTAGGTGATTGGTGGAGGCCTTAATTCTCTTTTCTTCCTCTCTGTTTTCTAGAACTTCTTGGAGCTCCCCACTCCACATGGAAGATAAGCGTTTTCTGGGCCTCACATCCTCGATGATGCCAACAGACAGTATGTAAACAAGCTCTTTCTCTCCTGTGAGGAAGGGTGGGATTTGTCATTCTCTCAGACCCAGGACCTGGGCGCCTCAATGTTCAACACTGGGCTAGGGTATGGTTTGAGGTGGCTGAGTGGCACAAATGGTTAAGGGCTCTACCACTAGCTGACAGATTGGCAGTTCAAACACACCCAGAGGCACCTCACAAAGTAGACCTGGTGATCTGCTTCCAAAAGTTCACAGTCTTGAAAACCCTATAGAGCACTTCTACTCTGCACACATGGAGCAGCCACAAGTCAGAATCAACTCCATGGCGACTAACACAACAAGGTATGGTTTGGTGTGCTGATACTGGCTTGCACCAGCTCCCAAGAGCCAACTGTTAAATATTTAGGAATTTGCAGGCCCTTGACAGGCATCACATTAGCAGCTATTAATGTGAAAGGCTATTGTGAGATTATTTACACCACAAAAATTGGCAAAACACTACAAATTGGATTTATCGTGGGTTTTTTGTCTTTTGGATTTTTTTGGAGAGTTGATTGTATACTATTTACCAGCACACACTGGTTTGCTGCCATATCTTCTTTGCTATATCCAGATCCAGAAGCCTGTACTCCAGAGATGAACACTGTCACCGCAGACTCCCTTAAATTCATTCATTAAACAAATATTTGCTGAGTATCTATCATGTTTGGGCACTTTGACCACCCCCTATCATTGTGCAGAACAAGTAAAAGCTGAAAGGCAGTCCATCCTCTGCGTGTACAGCATGTCAAGGCCCTGCATCTGCCAGGAAAAAAAAAAGCACATTTTTCTAAAACTCCCAAAAAAACTCATAGAGCTATGGGCCTGTGAGAAAGGGTCCACAGGCCTGCATCTGCCAAGTTGGGGACAGAGAGGTAAGCATGGGCCTTTGTTGTCCATGGAAAAAGAGTTTGGGTTGTATTCTACGTGCAGTGAGGAGTTACTGGAATGTTTTAAGGAAAAGGGTGATTTGTATTTTTAAAAGATCACTTTTCTCTGGAAATTAACTGTAAGGAAACAAGAGTAGAAGTAAGAGACCAGTTACTTGACTGGTTGCCACCCTCCCCGTGCCTGAGTGCACATTTCCCAAAGCTGTATTTCTTCTGTGTGTTTTAACTTTTTATTTCTTTGAGAATATTGCTTCTGAACCCCAGGCCAGACCTTCTGACTCAATCATCACTCACCAATCCAAGACCCAGCTTCCACTTCTGTAAGCCTCAGTGTTTTGGTTTTCTTTGAGTGGTTTCTAGAATACTATTTTATTAAAAACATACCATGGTGTGTATATTGGAATAATTCAAAAGATTATTTAAGGAGCAACAAAAACAGAATACCAAGGCAAAGGAAAAATACGCCTGTCACAAGCCAGAATAGATTTTGGTGTTAGACCTCACATTGGAGTTGTTATGAAGATGATCACTCGGCCCCTTGCGGAACTGAGGGTCTCTTATTCAAATCGGTGGTTTGCAATCCCAGAGGCATGTTGGCATCACCTGGGGGCTTTTAAAAATACTGGTGTGCAGGTCCAAACCCAAGAGCTTCTGATTTTATTGGTCTGTGAAAGAACTTAGACATTGGAATGTTTCAAAGCTACCCAAGTAATTCTAATGGATACCCATGGTTGAAAACTACTATTCTAAATGCATGGGCATTTAGCCAAGAGGAAAGAAAAAAATGATGAAGGACTCCACATGAAGCAATAGCATCAACACCTACTCACCCTTGAGCCTGAAATGATGAACAAAGTCACTGTTTTTTTCCCTTGAAGGTTGCAGGTGGGCAGTTAATCTGGCAATTTACAGCCCCAGCAAATGCGACTATTTCTAGAACTTAGGGCATGCATGAGCTATGTCTAGTGGAAAGTCATCCCCAAAAAAGAGATGTAAGCTATCTCAGAAAGTAGATTTCTAGAAATGACTATTGCTTAGCAAAGACTGACTTAACTTCACTCTCATCCAGTTTAGAAATATGAACCTAAAGTGGGATAATGTGAGAGCCCTCTCCTATAACACCCACGGTCACTCAGATACTAAGGCCTTGAAAGGAAGCACACACCCAAAAGTTTGTCAAAAGAGAAGCTCTCTCTTCGCTTTTCATCATCAGACCCCAATATCTCCACATTCCAAAAAATAAACATTAATCAGGGAATGATGCAAGAACGCAGAGCTGGAGAATCCCATGAAAGGGAAAGGCAATGATATGCTTTATTTTCTTGTGATGTGTCAAGCATCTTGAGGAGCTTCTTCCAAATCATCTTATTTATCATGAAAATAACCCATTATTATTATCATTCTACTTCATAGTTGTTGAAACTGAAACTAATAGTGTAAAGTGATTTTTTTCCTCAAGGTCCCAAACTAGAAAGCAGCAGAGTTGTTTGTGCTGTTGTTAGGTGGAATCAAGTCGGTTCTAATACATAGAGACCAATGTATAACAGAATGAAATGTTGCCGGGACCTGTGCCGTCCACACAATCATTACAGTGTTTGAGCCCATTGTTGAAGCTACTGTGTCAATCCATCATATCGAGGGTCTCCTTATCTTTCACTGACCTCCTACTTTCCCAAGCATAATGTCTTTCTCCAGCAGTTGGTCTCTCCTGATGTCCAATGTAAGCAACACAAGGTCTCACCATCCTCACTTCTAAGGAGCATTCCGACTTTACTTCCTCCAAGACATGATTTGTTCATTCTTCTAGCAGTACGTGATATATTTAATATTCTTCACCAACACCAAAATGTAAATGTGTCAATTCTTCAGTATACCTATTCCATTGTCCAGCGTTCGCATGCATATGAGGTGATTGAAAATACCATGGCTTGGATCAGGTGAACCTTAGCAATCAAAGAGACATTTTTGTTTTTTAACAGATTGTTGTCATTGATAGGTGCTGTGGAGTGGCTTCTGATTCATAGTGACCCTATGTACAACAGAACAAAACACTGCCCGGTCCTGCGCCATCCTCACAATGGTTGTTATGCTTAAGCTCATTTTGAAGCCACTGTGTGAATCCATTTCATTGAGGTTCTTCCTCTTTTTCACTGACTCTCTATTTTACCAAGCATGATGTCCTTCTTCAGGGACTCCCTTCTGATAGCATGTCCAAAGTATGTGAGACAGTCTCACCATCCTTACTTCTAATGAGCATTCTGACTGTGCTTCTTCCAAGACAGACTTGTTTGTTCTTCAGGCAGTCCATGGTATATTCAATATTCTTCTCCAACACCATAATTCAAAGGCATCAGTTATTCCTCAGTCTTCCTTATTCATTGTCCAGCTTTCACATGCATATGAGGCAATTAAAAACACCATGGCTTGAGTCTGGAGCACCTAAATTGACACCTTTGCTTTATAATACTTTAAAGAGGTCTTCTGCGGCAGATTTGCCCAAAGTAATGGGTCGTTTGATTTCTTGACTGCTGTTAACATGGATGTTGATTGTGGATCCAAGTAAAACGAAATCCTTGACAACTTCAAACTTTTCTCTGTCTATTATGATGTTGCTTATTGGTCCAGTTGTGAGGATTTTTGTTTTCTTCATGTTGAGGTACAATCCATACTGAAGGCTGTAGTCTTTGAGACTCATTAGTAAGTGCTTCAAGTCCTCTTTGCTTTTAGCAAGTAAGGTTGTGTCATCTATATATCGCAGGTTGTTAATGAGTCTTCCTCCAATCCTGATGCCCCATTCTTCTTCATATAGTCCAGATTCTCAGATTATTTGCTTAGCATACAGACTGAATAAGTATGGTGAGAGGATACAACCCCAATGCACACATTTCCCAATTCTAAACCAATCAGTATCCCTGTTCTGTTCAAAAGACTGCCTCTTGGTCTATGTACAGTTTCCTTATGAGCACAGTTAAGTGTTCTGGAATAGCCATTCTTTGCAATGTTACCCGTAATTTGTTATGATCCACACAGTGGAAATGCCTTTGCATAGTCGATAAAACACACAGGTAAATATCTTTCTGATATTCTCTGCTTTCAGCCAAGATTCATCTGACATCAGGAATGAAATCTCTCATTCCACATCACCTTCTGAATGCAGCTTGAACTTCTGGCAGTTCCCCGTCAATGTACTGCTGCAGCCACTTTTGAATGATCTTCAGTAAAATTTTACTTGTCTGTAATATTAATGATATTGTTCGATAATTTCCACATTCTGTTAGATCAGCTTTCTTTGGAATGGGCACAATATAGATGTCTTCCAGTCAGTTGGCCAGGTAGCTGTCTTCCAAACTTCTTGGCATAGACATGTGAGCACTTCCAGTGCTGCATTCATTTGTTGAAACATCTCGATTGGTATATTACATCGATTCCTAGAGTCTTGGTTTTCGACAATGCCGTCAGTGCAGCTTGGATGTCTTCCTTCAATACCAATGGTTTTTAATCATATAAAAACCAAACCCATTGCCACTGAGTCGATTTTGTCTCATAGCAACCCTACAGGACAGAGTAGAACTGCCCCGCAGGGTTTCCAAGGAGCGGCAAGTGGATTCGAACTGCCAATCTTTTGCTTAGCAGCCAAGCTCCTAACTGTTGTGCCACCAGGGCTCCTTTTGATCATATGCTACCTCCTGAAATGGTTGAAAGTCCACCAATTCTTTTTGATACTGTGACTCTGTGTATTCCCTCCATCTGCTTTTGATGCTTCCTGCATCGTTTAGTATTTTCCCCATAGAATCCTTCAATATTGCAACTCAAGGCTTGAATTTTTTCTTCGGTTCTTTCAGCTTGTGAAATGCTGAGCGTGTTTTTCCCTTTTGGTTTTCTATCTCCAGGTCTTTGCACATGTCATTATAATACTTTATCTTCTTGTGCCGCCCTTTGAAATCTTCTGTCCATCTCTTTTACTTCCTCATTTTTCACTTTTGTTTTAGCTATAAAGTTCAATGTCAAGCTTCAGAGTCTCTTCTGACACCCATTTTGGTCTTTTCTTTCTTTCGTCTTTTTAATGATCTCTCGCTTTCTTCATGTATGATGTCCTTGATGTCATTCCACAACTCATCTGGTCTTCAGTCATTAGCGTTCAATGTGTCAAATCTATTTTTGAGATGCTCTCTAAATTCAGGTGGGATATACTCAAGGTTGTACTTTGGCTGACGTGGACTTGTTCTAGTTTTCTTCAGCTTCAACTTGAACTTGCATATGAACAACTAATGGATCTGTTCCGCATTCTTTCCCTGACCTTGTTCTGACTGATGATATTGAGCTTCTCCATCGTCTCTTTCCACAGATGTAGTTGATTTGATTCCTGTGTATTTCATCTGGCCAGGTCCACATGGATAGTTACCATTTAGTTTGTTGGAAAAATGTATTTTCAATGAATAGGTCGTTGGTCTTGCAAAATCTATCATGTGATTTCCAGTGTTGTGTCTATCACCAAGGTGATATTTTCCACTACAGATCCTTCTTCTTTGTTTCCAATGTTTACATTCCAATCACCAGTAATTATCAATGCATCAAGATTGCATATTTGATCAATTTTGGACTGCAAAAGTTGGTAAAAATCTTCAATTTCTTCATCTTTGACACTAGTGGTTTGTGTATAAATTTGAATAATAGTCGTATTAACGGGTCTTCTTTGTAGGCATATGGATATTATCCTGTCACTGACAGCATTGTCTTCCCAGATAGATCTTGAAATGTTCTTTTTGAAAATGAATGTGATGTCGTTCCTCGTCAAGTTGTCATTCCCAGTAGACCATATGAATGTCCAATTTAAAATGGCCAATACCAGTCCATTTCAGCTCACTAATGCCTAGGATATTGACCTCCAAGTGTTCCATTTCATTTTTGACAACTTCAAATTTTCCTAGATTCATACTTTGTACATTTTACATTCCTATTTTTAATGGATGTTTGCAGCCGTTTCTTCTCATTTTGAGTTTTGCCACATTAGAAAATAAAGGTCCTGATCGCTTTACTCCACACATGTCATTAAGATTGACTCTATTTTTAGGAGGCAGCTTTTCCCCAGTTGGATTTTGAGTGCCTTCCAAACTGAGGGGCTCACCTTCCAGTACTATACTGGACAATGTTCCACTGGTATTCATAAGGTTTCACTGGCAAATAGTTTGTGAAGTAGACCACTAGATCCTTCCTCCTAGTCTGTCTTAGTCTGGAAACTCCACAGAAACCTGTCCACCGTGAGTGATTCTGCTGGCATTTGAAATACTGTGGCATAGTTTCCAGCATCACAGCAACACACAAGCCTCCATAGTATGACAAACTGACAGACATTAAAGAGGTCTTTTGCAGCCAATTTGCCCAATGCAATAAGTCATTTGATTTCTTGACTGTTGCACCATGGCGTTTGGTTGTTGATACAAGAAGAAGGAAATCTTTGACAACTTCAATTTCTTTGCCATTTATCATGATGCTGTTTATTGGTCTAGCTGTAAGAATTTTTTGTTTTCTTTATGTTTAGGCATGATTTATACTGAATGCAGTAGTCTTTTACCTTCATTAGTAAGTGCTTCAAGTTGTCTTCATTTTTAGCAAGCAAGGTTGTATCATCTGCATATCAAAGCTTGTTAATGAGTCTTCTTCTAATACTGATGCTGCATTTTTTCTTCATAAACCCAGCTTCTCGGATTATTTGCTCAATACACAGATTGAACAAGTAAGGTGAAAGAATACAACCCTGCTGCGCACATTTTCCAATTTTAAACCATGCATTATCATCTTGTTCTGTTCAAATGACTGCCTCTTGACCCATGTACAGGTTCTGCATGAGCACAATTAAGTGTTCTGGAATTCCTATTCTTCACAATGTTATCCATAATTTGTTACGATCCACACAGTCAAATGCCTTCGCTAGTCAATAAAACATAGGTAAATATCTTTCTGTTGTTCTCTGCTTTTGGCCAAGATCCATTTGACATCATCATTGATATCCCTAGTTCCATGTCCTCTTCTGAATTTGGCTTGAATCTGCCAGTTCCCTGTCAATGTATGGCTCAAGCCATTTTTAAATTATCCTCAGCAAAAGTTTGCTAGCATGTGATATTAATGATATTGTTTGTTAGTTTCACATTCTGTTTGATCGCCATTCTTTGGAATGGGCACAAATATGGATCTCTTCCAGTCAATTGTCCAGGTAGCTCTTTTCCAAATTTCTTGACATAGATAAGTAAAAGCTTCCAGCACTGCATCTGTTTGTTGAAGCATCTCTGTTAATATTCCATCAATTCCTAGAGTCTTCTTTTTTGTCAGTGACTTCAATGCAGCCTTTACTTCTTCCTTCAGTATCAGCAGAAAAAGCAGCAAAACTCCAAAACTCATATTTTTTTAATATTGCACTATACTTCTTCCTCAAACAAGACAAGATGGGACAAAGAAGTTGTAGAAACTGGGTAAACTGGAAATCAATTGGATGTTAGAAAATTTGGGGGAATTAAGCGTTTGAAGAGAGGAAGTTTGAAAATGCCTGAAGAAATATTTTCTTTTCCCCTCCTTTTTAGAGCAGAGGCACTATATCAGGACTTCTACATAGGAATCTGACATGGAGTGATGAGGCAACTCAGGCTAAGAATGCCTACATAGAATAAACCAGCAATGGCATGGACAAGAAGGTCAGCAAAGTGTGGGATGGGGAAGAGAAAGTCAACTTACATAATAAGCATATACCACCAACTGTCAACGATTTGCCTTATGAGGTAGAAAACAACTCTTCCCTTCTTCTTCATCCCCCCCATAAAAGTATTTCAGAAAAACTTACTTTCAAATGTCAATTTTTTTACTTTGTAAAGTTATCATATTGAAGAGAGCCTCTTGTTTTCTTGTACGTTTATTTTATGTCAGAGCTTGTTCATCATGGTAATATAGGAGAAAAGGACTTTGACTTATATATTTATTTACGAAGGGATTTTGACTGCTGAAGAGTAGGGCTGTTCTTTTCCCAGGAAGTAAACATTTGCTGAAATGGACCAAGGAAACTTTGTGTAATGGCATGCAAGTGAGTGTTTTCTGCCTGTTGCCACACCTTTCAGCCTCTTCATTTTGAGCTACCTAGATACATTGCTTCTAGCTAAACAACAATTTCATACAGAACTCAATTTTCCATTATGAAAATCATTGTCATTGTTTGAGAGACAAAATGACTTATTTTCAGAGAATGAAAACTTGATGCTAGCCATTTACGTCAATTAGTAATTAACCTTGTGCCAAACTAATGGAAATATAATGGCACATGGAAGAACAGTTTTGTGAGGCTTCATGCATGTTTCCCAACCTGTCTTTTTTGTTTCATTTTGTTTAAATTTTTTAAATTCTCACAATTACTCTCTTTAAAGACTCTATCAAACTACTTTTCCAAGTCTCCGTGAAATCCAAGTCATCATGGAGAGAGAGACTTCTATTAATGACTAGTGGACATTTATATCCTGTTCATCCATTCAGTGTAAATGGGCCTTTTTCCTTTGTTTTATTTTGGTTCCCAAAGAACAAAACAAAGATAAAGTTGAGCACAAAGCAGTCAGTCTTTGCTGAAAGGTGGGATGATATCAGAGGCAGCCAGACTGGTTATCTGTTAGAGGTGATTTGAATACTGCCGCCTCTTTGGTGTACAGGTTGTAAAGGTCGCTTTGGCCTTTTCCCACACTTGGAGAAAATCTTATTCATTGCATTGTCACATCTGTGAAATAGAGCTGTTTGATGACAATACTGCTGTGAGATAGAAGGTAACCTTTGCTTCACTATCAGGCAGCTGGGGAAGTGCAGTCATATCTCAGGGTTGTGAGTGATGTCATTGAAAGGTGAGGCTGTTAAAAGAGAAACCAAACACAAAACAGTGCACTCCCACTACATTCTCTCCAATAGGAAGACATTCCACCCAGGAACAAATGTCATGGCAGGCTGGATTACTCCTGGTGTTACAATGCCACGCTGAAACAGAAGGTGTTAATGACTGCCAGGAAACCAAACTGTGATATAAAAGCAAGTATGTCATGGTGTAATTGTATTTCCTCTCTTTTTGTTCTGTTGCTCTAACCAAGAGAACTTTATCCCTGTAAATAAAACAGTAGGGCAGAGAAAAAAACAGAGAAAACGCAGTGTTGGAGACTTTAGTTTAATTTTCCAAATTAGTAACCCTGCTAACCAGATTGCCAAGCCTGTCCTTCCCATGCATCTCTGGGTGGGTTCAAACCGCCAACCTTTAGGCTAGTACTTGAGCACTTTACCATTTGTGCCACCCAAGGACTCCTACATAAAAAAAAAATACCAGACACCCTCTTTAAAACGTTCCCTATTTTGAAATAATAATCTTAAACCTATGTTATTCTAAAGCTCCATATAAAAGAAATTTTGAACTATTATCCTTACCAACAATATGGGCCACAACCATATTTTCCATTTTCTGAAGGCCAATTTTTCTTTTCCTAATTCTAGTCAACTCAGGCATCTTCAAGGGTTAATTATTCACTTTGTGAATTTTCTGGACTCTTTGCTCCTTTTTTTTTTTCTTTCTCCTGCTGCATTATCTTAACCTCACTGTTCACTCTCATCTGTGACAAAGGGAGGTCAAGGTTGTAGGACTCAAACCAGCCAGCTTGACTCCTATGAAACAGGTTTGGCAAAGGATTTGATGGACGAGAAAGAACTGGGAATTTTTGGACTGAAGTGAAGTTTTAGAATTTTCCATGGATTTTTTGTTTTCTCTGCTCTCACCATTTCCCATCCAAACATATAATTGAAGGCTAACTGTTTTATGAATCAGCATCTGGACACAATGTAGTCTATTTATGCAATATGAGGGCAAAGATGTTTGGAGTGGTGGAACATCTGGTAGAAAAGAGGGGTTTGATACTTGTCTAAACTATGGATGTTGTAATTCTTATTTTTCTATCCAGTGTTTGTATAAGAGTAGTGTTTTCCACTTTGTCGATGTACTGTTGTATATTAATATCATATGGAGATTTTCCTTCAAAATACACATACACGGTGTCCAAGCCTGGAGATTCTGGTTCAGTAGTCCGGGATGGGGCTCTGGCCTGTGAGCGTTTGAAAACTTCCTCACTTAGGCTAAAGAATAATTTACTTTTCTATGATTTTTTAAAAAGCAGAATTTCTTTGATTTTTTTTTTTTCCCGGTTACTTCTTTATCCATGTTTAAAAGAACACTCTAACATTTAGATGAGTTTCATATACTCATAATTCCATGAGTGAAATTTTTTTTAAAGATCCACTCCATTAAGTTGCATGCTAAATCCTGATTGCTGTATTCATTTTAGCTGGCAAAATTAGATTTCTCCATCTCATCAATTAGAGGACAGAATGTAACTCCCTTTTGTCTAAATGCTTACCTTTAAAACTATGCACTATAGTTAACAAAGGACTGGCCTATGTGTCAGAAAATGTGGGTTCTCTCACAACAGTGCCAGTAACTCTAGGGATCCTGATATGCATTGGCTAAATGTGGGATTGGTTTAGGGAAGCCCTGGGGTTCCTTTTAGCTTCAGCATATATGATCCCATTTACAGTCTGATCCTGTGTGAAATGGACTAGCAGTTGCTAACAGAAACAACAATGCCGGAGAGGTTGTCTTTGCTGCCTTCCAGAGGACTGCTGTTGCTATCAAGTCAAGAATACCCAGGAGCTAAGCTTCCTCTGTGCCATCTGCCTGAGCAAGTACAGGCTTGGTTCCCCCAACCTGTTATCTAGGTAGCAGGCCTTGGACTGTCAACTCAGCTGTCAACTCCAGTCCTGTTAGATTCATGACCCCTAAAGGTATTAGTTGCCTGATTGACTGACTGATGATGACTGACGTGTATACACAATTAACTCTTTAGTCTCACTAGCCCTAAAATGAGACCCATATGTTTCTAATCTACAAATGTATGTTCGTCTCTCCTCCCACAGTGAAACCACAATCAGGCGCTTCCAGGGAGATGTAGACCAGTGATTTTTAAGCACTTTCGCAGTCATGCAGAATTTCCACTCCATTGACTGCTCCATACCATGCTTAGCAATGCCTATCTTTTACATGTGACTTTATAGTCATCTGTAAGGGATTTGGCATAGAGAAGTACACTTTTTTTTTTTTTAACCCAAACCCCTTAAACTATCATTGACTAAAAGTCTTGTCTCCATTTTTGCCTAATTATTAACAGTACTTAGCTAAATATTAACACATTATGCATGCTAATATGCCAGCACATTATTCACAGGAATAACTGTGTGTTTTTGTATCTGTTGCATGAAGTAGGTACCTATTGAATTCCCCCCTTTACTTTTGGAATGCCCACAATTTCTTGAATGTGATGGTGAGTGAGGCTTGGATGGGTAGATGTTAGCCTTATCAGCTCCCTCCCCAGTTTAAGTATATGCCACATACTTTTAGAATTCTTAAAAGTTGCTTACTTTGAAATAAGGAGTAATAAACAATCCATTTCCTTTATCACGCTCACTTCCTGAGAATTGTTTGTACTCCCAAAGTAACTAGCTGTCTACACTCATGTGTGTCAATAGCCCAGCCTATCATCTGTCCACTCTCCTGCCTGTCACTTGACAAACATTCAGTGAGTGGCTACTATGGATAAGCATTCGACAGGGCAATGAGGAACACAGCAGTGAAAGCGAAAACACCATTCTTGCTGTGATGGGACAGGGAAAGCCAATAAAAATATGTAAATAATTAAGTAAACCATATACTTCTGGAGAGTAATAAATGCTCTGAAGGAAAAAAAAGCCCAGGTGATGTCATATCGGGAAGTGAGGGAAGGCTGCGTTAAGGAGGTGGCAACTTAAACTGGACCTTAATCCTTAATAGAAGGAACGAAACAAACAGGTGAGAGGGAGAAAGGAAATTCAGGCAGAGGGAAGAGCAAAGGTCAAGGGAGGCCCCAAGACAGCTACAAATGAGGCTTATCTGAAAGAAGAAAGGCCACAATAGCGTGATCAAGATAAGAATGGAGACAGAGGGAGTCAGAGAAAGGTGTGGACAAGGCATAAAGCTTGAATTTTATTCTAGGTGCAATGGTTAATCTACATGCAATGGTAAACCAAGACAGGAATCACCTACTTATAATTTCCAAACTGGCTACTGCACAGAAATTGAATTGTAGGGAGCAAAAGTAGAAGAAGGACGTCAGTTAGGAGGCCATTGTCTTCCTTATGGGATAGTTACAAAGCATGTAGAAGAGTCTTGCATATTTTCAGCATTCAGTAAGTGTTACCCATCCTTATCATCGTGATTACTCCTCCCCCTTCTCTTCTTCCTTTTCATCCCCCTCCTTTTTCTTCATCTGGTGATGAAGATCATTCTAATTATCATTGTCATGATTTCCATAGTTTCCCTAGGAGGTGGCAGTGGCTTTAGCTATGATGGTAGCATTGGAGACGAAGGGAAGTGGATGGATTTGGGAAATGGTTTGGAGTTCTTACTCATCCTTCAAGGCCAGATGCAGTCCCAACTCCTCCATGACATTTTCCCTGCAGTAACATATTCCTCTTTGGAACACATGTAATACCAGTCAATCGGCCATTATTGGTACTATCATGTTGAGTCTGCTTCTAGCCAGTTCTCTGTCTAAAATGCATCCTGAAAAAAAAGATTTGTAACATTTGTTAAAAATGCTGATTCCCAGGCTCTACCCTAAAGATCTTTATTTAGTAAGGCAAAGGAAGAAATTTGCAGTTTGAAACAAACACTCCAGGTGATTCGGGTCATGCTGGCTTGTCAACCACACTTGGAGAAACATCACTGCAAAGTTTAGGAAAGAGATCAGGCAGGACTGGAAGCAGAAGCCTGGGAGTCATTGGAAAATGTGTGGCAATTAAGACAATAGGTATGGATACAACTTCCTGGAAAGAGTGTGTAGAGAGAGGAAAGTGGACTTAGAGCCAAACACTGGGGAACCTTGGCATCTATATGACAGGTAAAGAAAGAGCAACCTTCAAGAGAATGAGAACGAAAACTAGGAGCTGTGTCACTAAAGCCTAAGAGCAGAGTTTCAAAACGTTGTGGTTGCACATTCATTCCCATAGCAAATACTTTGAGAGGGCCTTCTCTGTGCTAGGCACTGGGATATAACAGAAAACAAGACAGGCAAAAATCCCTGCTCCCATACAATGGACAGCTTAGTATCAAATGGAGTAAAGTGGTACGAAAACCCAAGAACAGATAAGAGAACAGTTTTAGTAGAGTGTTGATTTGACAGCAAATTGTGGTGGGTTGGGGAGAGTTGGATTTGAAAAAGTAGAAACAGAAAAAGTGGCATATCCTTTTTAAATGGTCACGAAGGGAAGAAAGGAACAAAGCTCTACATGGCCTCCCTGTGTCACTCACCTCCGAGTCTGTGACCTCAGTGACACAAGACTGCTACCAAGAAGTGAAAACTTTATTTTGAACTCTAACAAACAAAATTATAGATGTTGAAAGAACTAAAATACCTTTGAGTACCTGGGACCAGGAAAAACAAAAATAGAACCCTTTGCAGAATAGTCCAAAAAACTAGCATATGATATGACAATTCTTTGCCTTCTAGAGGAGAAAAAAATTTTGTTGCAGGCTATTTGAGGACTAGAAAAATAAAGGACAAAACCAAGTTAACTAGTAAACACTAACCTAGCATGAAAATTATGAGATTAATATTTGAAAAGTTGTAGTGAGACTTTTTTAGTCATATGAAAAATAGAGGTGGAAACGAGTTCAAGACTGACTCAAATATAAAAACATATGACTCACACCCATTTCCTCTTTTCCTGATTCTCGTCTTCCTGCTCTTTTTTCCCAAAAACTAAAAAAGAGCACCTTTTATTGTTAGATATATCAGATTTTCATTTTCTAACTGCTTCTTTCTGGTGTATAAAGAGCTAAAATAAGCAGCACTTTGGGTCGGGTTGTAGAAAAAAATACTACAGACTCAAAACTTATAAGAACTGGATTGTGGGAAAAAGGAGGAGAGTGCCCACCAGCCAGAGTCTTAACACATCAAAATGACAGCCTTTCTTTATATATCTGAGTATGCCTAAAACCTGCCATTGACCTAGCTTTCAAGCATTGCTTAGTGACCTACTGGGAGGGAGGGCCGTGTACCCACAAATGAACAAACTTTGGAGGAGTAAACTGGCAGTATATATTTGAAAAGAGGTCAAACAAGCATTTGAAAAGAAAGAAAATCACAGTCTTCAAAGGGGAATATGGCATTAAAGTTCTGTAAAACAATAATGGCGATCTTTAAAGAGAGTAAAACACTAACAGTATGTTTTGCTAGTTAGGTCTTTAGCTTTTGGAATCACATGACATGATCTATTGATTAAAGGAAATCATTTCCTCTTCAAAAAGTAAAAATAAAAATCCACCCAAAAACCATGAGCAATATTCCATTTCATTTCTTTGTAAAAATATCCACACTCCAAATTTGCAATTGATATTACAGTGAACTGTGAAAGGAGAAAATCTCAAAAGACAAAAAAAAAAGAAACGACACAAATTCTTTTTAACCCTTTAAATCCTACTGGTCATAGCTGCTTTACAATATGCTCTCTCTCTCCCCTTTTGGCCATTGTTATTTCTCTTACTGCTCATATCAATTAACAAATGTTAGTAAATGCCTACTCAGTAGCACTGTGCTAACTTTAAAGGACTTATAGGAGTAACATAACATAATCCAACCCCACAGAAAGGAACTTAAAATATTTTTGTGGTGGCAAGAGACATCAATATGAAATAATTAGAGAACAAATGTGCATAGCATAGACAACAGGTTCTGAAACATAAGCAGTTGTCTGCTGGAAAACAAAAGAAAAAAAAGAACTTAGAGCTGCCACAAAGAGTTCCATGAAACATAAACTTAAGAGAAATAGCAAAGTGAGAACATACTTTCATAAAGTTCAATGCTTCTAATATTGGATTCTCTGAATGTCTATCCCAGTTTCTTTTAGGTCTTCTCTTCAGAGAGCTAAGAAGTAAATGTGGAGGATTCAGTAGAACATTATGGCCTCTTTTTATAGCCTTCTTTGGTGAGAGGGAATGGCCTATTAAGATGTTTTGTTCAATATTTAGTTTGCCTTTGCAAGGAGGAAATAATTATTCTCCACTGCTTGTGTGGTTGCTCTGCCATGCCTCAGCTTCTGGACTGCACGTTACTCGTTGCCTAACCGTGCCCAAGTCAAGCGTAGATGGCCTTTCTACACTAGAATATAAGGGCAAGGGTCTTTGTTTTGGTCACTGAATAGTGCTTTGCACATAGTAGGCCCTCAATAAATATGTGTTGAATAAACATCAGTTTGTTTTGACTTCTTGCAGGAAATTGTATTTAACTCACAATATTAGGAAGGTCATATGAAAGAGAAAACAGCCCACAGACTAAGTTATTTCCTCCAACTTAATCTCTGTGCATAATAAAGCTAATATTTTAGTCTCCCAATCTGTTTTATCCTTATTTGTCAGCTATTCAGAACATGGACAAAGAAGAGGAGTGTTATTTACTGGTGGCCCCCTTGAGACCCAATAGGAGAAAATAAAATAATAGCATAGATAATAGGAGGCTGACTACTTGAGAAACTCCCTTTTGCCCGTGTACCACTGTGAAGATGTAGAGAAGCAACAACAAAATATGAAGGGGAGAAGAAAGAGGAGTCTGAGACCAAAGAGCCAACCCTAACTCAACCAGCGCTTACACATTCACTACGTACAGTGGAGTATCTGTCTACATATGGCACCTGAAAAAAAAAATCACTGAATTAATAATTTAGATCATGATTACGCCTCTAATTCCCTACCCTATTCTACTAAATAGATATTGTAATGAAAAGCACATTTTATTTATATTTATAGTTTATGAACCCAAATGTAAACTAACAGTAATGAGAAGATGGTGTCACTAAATCCGCTTTAATGTAAATTGCCACATCTAAAATATTCTGAAAGCAGTAAGGGCAGTTAATGAACCTAGTACTGATATTCTTGTCAGAAATGCCTGGCTTAAACCCTGATCTTCTGTTTCAGACTGGGTGATGATCACTTCCTCATCGTTTAAATGTTTATTGTTTCTCCTCATGAAACTCTAATTATAACAGTTTTTCTTCCCCCCACGCCCCTTCAGTGCTATCAGCAAACCTGGCTGGAATTAAAAAGGAACAACTCTTTGGCTATAACCACAAATCTGTCTCCCAAGCAAGAGCTTGCTTGCTGTGCATATAGCAGGGGAAAGCAACGATGTAACAAGGATAATTATAAACTGAGCTAGCTGGTGTCACTGAAGAGAAGGGGCTGTCAGGGTTCACTGTGAATAATAATACCCACGCCTCTGCTGATATGAAACCTAGTCTTAGTGCTATGGGTTCTCGGACAGCTTTAGGTCTACGAACACAAGTTTTAATTGAAGTATCTGCTATAAGATGCTGTACTTGCTGCAAATATGACATTATACGGTGCAAAGTCTTTTTTTTTTTTCCTCCTGTGGTATCCGCTCCAGAATTGAGAGCTACCCGTGGACTTCAGGCAAAGGAATTAGAAAGGAGCTAAGAGAAAAATGACCCAAACTGAAGGTGAAGAAATCAGGAGTTTATTCAATGGTTCTTTTTTCTCTATTTTTTATTTCTTCCCTCAAAAATGTGTTCCCTTGGTGGTATTTTAGCTTGTGTTACCCAGAGACCTACAACAAACTAATGAAAAAGTCATAGAAACTAGAGGAAATAATGAAGAGCCCAGTGCTCATCTTGAAAAGTGAATAAACTAAAAAAACTAAGAAAAAATAGCTGCAATTCCTATCACATATAAAGCGCTCATCTTATATAAAGAACTCTTAGAACTTGATTAAAAAAAGACTAACAACCCAATAGAAATATGAGTAACAAACATGGGCATTCAATTATACAAATAAATATAGATATAAAGGTGTTCAACCACATTTATAACAAGAGAAATGAAAAATAAAACTGCGCTTCTGAGGTACTCTTTCTTATTTATCAGATTCACAGACAATGTCAAAGTCTGGTAACACATTCTGTTGGTGACGATGTGGGAAACAATTTTACCAACTGATTAGGAGAGTACAAAATGATCTAAACCCTACAGATGCTGTATTAATTTTCAATTGCTGCTGTAACAAATGACCACAGCTTTAGAAGCTTAAAACGAGACAAATTTATTATAATTATATAGTCAGAAGTCTGACATAGGTCTTGCTGGGCTAAAACCAAGGTGTCAGCAACGCTGTGTTCCTTACTGAATACTCTAGGGGAGAATTCATGTCTTTGTGGTTGTAGGACTGAAGTCTCTATTTCCTTGCTCATTCAAGCTGTTGCCCATTTCTTGTGGCTGTCAGTTTAGGGCCATCCCCAGCTGCTAGAGGCAGCATGCACTCTTTAACTCATGGTCTCGCTCTTCCGTCTTAAAAACCACAATGGCAAATAGAGTCCTTCTCACATTTCTTCTCTCTGGCCTACATTTCTGCTTTCCTCATCTATTTTAAGGACTCATAAAATTATATTATGCTCACCTGTATAATCCAGGATAATCTCCCCATCTCAAGGTCCTGAATCTTAACCACCTGTGCAAAATCTCTTTTGCCACATAAGGTAACATATTCACAGGTTTTGGGGATTAAGATATGGACATCTTTGGAGGGGCCATTATTCTGCTTACCACAGAGCACACAATTTGTCAGTATTTACCTTATTACAAATGCATTTATCTTTGACTCAGTGATCTGACTTCTCAAAATTTATTTTACGTATATAGCATCATACAAACAAAATCATCTATGTAGCAAATTACTCATCATAGCATAGTTTATCATACAAAAGGATGGAAAGATTCCAAACGTCCACCAGTACGGGACTGACTAGACTATGGTACATCCTCTTAATCAAACTCTATGCAGCTATAAAAAAGTCTGAAAAAAAACTTCTTGTTGTTAGAGAAATAGCTCCAGAATATATTATTAAGTGGAAAAAGTAATGGACAAAACTGAATATAGAGTAGGCTACCTTTAGTTAATGAACTAATATTGATATCCTTGTAATAAATGCCTAGCTGAAACTTTCATATATGTGTTTATATGTGTATGCATGTATTCACAGACATATATGTATACTGTATTTATATTTGTTAATCAATAACATATACAGTCTATATATTCATATATTACATATATATGAATACAGTCTATATATACATAGACTGTATTTATATTTGTTTATTAGCAAACGAAAGAACAAAATATAAGAACCTAATCAAAGTGAGATTACCTATAGGGCATAGGTAGGCAGATAAAAGTAGATCAGGATAAGGGTGGGAACATGATTTCTCAATAGACTGTTAATATCATTTTGATATGTGAATGTTGTCATCGAATTACCTATACAAAAAATAAATAAATAAATAACATTACAGTAAAAAATAAATAAGAAAAATATCACCTTTCAAAAAAAGGCACTGGAGCTGGGGAAATGAACTGTTGGTATGCTCTAGAGTAGTGTTATTATTATTTATGCATTTAAATGCATTTGCCATAAGTTAATGGGGGGCAGGGACACTAGGTGACATGGGAATTTGTTTAATGTATTACAGTTGTGAAAAATGATCCAAATATAGAAGGATCAGCAATAGGAATGTTTTGTGGCATCGGGAGTAACTGGAGTTAAAAATGAAGCATACCTGCACAACACATGTAGATGTTTGAAGGTCCACTGACGGAAGTTTTCTCCCTTCTAACATTCCCTGTGCTTTCTCAGTTACCCTGAATCCTGTTTTTTATCAGTGATTAAATGTCATTTAATTACAAATTTAACCTTTCAGCCTGGCGACCTCAGACTTGTGTCAGGAGCTTGGCGTGAGCTTTCTTGTCTCCATAGAGTGTAAGGAAAGAACATGAACCAACGAACAGTGGGTCTGCGCCCAGAGCTGGCACTGGGGTTAGTCACCTAAATATCTACCATTTTCTCAGTGTCTACCCTCAAAAATGGGGCAAAGTGGAAGTTCAGTGGTAGAATTCTTGCCTTTCATGTGGGAGACCTGGATTCTATTCCTGGCCAATGCACCACAGCCACCACTTATCTGCCATTGGAGGCTTGCGTGTTGCTATGATGCTGAACAGATTTCAGCAGAGCTTCCAGACCAAGACAGACTAGAAAGAAAGGCCTGGTGATTTACTTCTAAAAATTAGCCAATGAAAACCCTATGGATCACAACAGTCCAGTCCACAACCGATTGTGGGGGTGGCATGGGATGAGGCAGCTTTTTATTCCACTGTGCATCGGATCATCATGAGCTGGGGCCAACTCAACAGCAGCTAGTGACAAAAATAACACTCTAAAATGAACTTGTGCACATTACAAACTGTCAAAACTTCTGACTTCAGAGGTGCAATTGGAAACTGCTTTTAAGGGTTGCAGCATTTTATTACTACTTGGTTCCCTAAAGGGTTGAGCCATGTGAAGACATCGGGATTGAATTCAGAGCACAGAATACAGTTAACTTGCCTTTGTGCCTCCGTATATAGTGTTTTCCCTGAGGCTGAGACCAGGTAGAGATAAACAGGGAGAGGAACGAAAAAGACCAAAGCCTAAAGGAATAATATATGGGTTCTTAGTCATTTCTTACCCCTCCATGCAGCGGTAAAATTCCAAAATACACCACAATCTTAGCAGTGTTGTCTCAGAGTGGTGGGATTATGTGATTTGTGTTTTCTTCTTTGCAGATATTTTCCAAACAAATATGTGTTACTTTCTGATCAGAAAGAAGAATATGAGTTATTTAAAGGTCCATTATAAATGCCTCACTCATTTTTGTATGAATACTTTTATACCCTATAATAATGTAAAAACCTATCAAGTGTTCATCCAACAATCATGCCTAACAAGTTTATCATTTCCAGTTTCTTGACCTAATTCTGTCCCGTCTCATTATCCTCATCAGCCTACTGCCAGTGTTGCTTTGCTTTCCAGCCGCGTTCAAGAATGTCTTTGAAAAATGAAGTCCAAGAGTTAGTGTGTGTATTTATGTGTGTGTGTGTGTGTGCATGTGTAAAAGAGAGTAAGGCAGAGAACAATGATTACTTTGCAATAAAAAGCACACTCTACAAAAAACAAAATGTTTCCCAGAGGTGGAAAGAAAGAAGAAAAATCACATAATCATTTCTAGTTCTGTTAATAAAATATGTTTTATGGTTTGCAATGTATCGTCTATGCCTACTCATTTACTTCTTTATCGATTGATTACATATCCAACGCTCTAAACATAAGGAAGAAAAGTGCCTACCTCTGCTTAGCATCTTCCTAGACACTCAGATACTTCCTTCATTTTTAATTCAGAAAAATAGCCCTTCCAACCCCCCTACAAATTATGACCAACCATCACCCTCAAATAGTCTCTTTTTCATAAACTACTCTTCATACTGATATCTGATCATGCCCATGTCTTAGCTTCCTAGGGATGCTGCAACAAAGTACCACGAATTGAGTGGCTTATAAGAACAGAAATTTATTGTCTCATAGGTCTATAGGCTAGAAGTTTGAAATCAGGGTGTCAGCAGGGCCATGCTCTCTCTGAAGGCTCTAGGGGTATATTTTTCTTTGCCTCTTCCTAGCTTCTAGCGGTTTCCTGGCAATGTTTGGCTTACAGACACATCACTCCACTCTTTGCCTCTGTCTTCATGTGGACATCTTCATTCTGTGTCTGTGTCTCTTCTTATAAAGACAGCAGTCATATTGGACTTGGGCTCACCATACCACAGTAGGACCTCTTGTTAACTAATAATACCTTCAAAGATTCTAGTTACAAACAAGTTCACATTCATAAGTACAGGAGTTCGGACTTCATCATATCCTTTAGCAGGGGACACAATTCAACCCAGAACAACCCCAGGCCCAGCAGAGCCTCAGGACACAGCACAGTGCAGTGGAAAGAACCCAGCTCTGACATCAGATTGAGACTGAGATTCTGCTCCTCCAGTTAATAGCTCCATGGGACTTAAAGAGACAACAAATATAAAGCACTAAAACTGTTTAACATTCAAGAAAGATCCCTCACCTCCCTTCTAGCCTTGGGACTCCTACAAAATTCACAAGAACTCAGCAGGAAATTTGGAGCCTGTTTTTAACAAGTCCCTGCTACTACAGAAAGAAATTTACCACCTATCACTTCAAAACAAGAAATGACACTAATGTATTCTCTGTGGGGAAATTGAATTATTTATCTCATAACCTCAAACACTCTGGAATCCAAATTTGTACTGGTAGCTTGGCAAAACCTGTGTGTCGATATCTTAGGCAGCACCTGAATGGATCCCATTGCTACTGCTCAGGGAGAAGACGTGAGGTTTCATCTGGTAACCATACTCATATGATGGATGGATGGATGGATGGATGATGGATGGATGGATGGATGGATGGTTAGATAGACAGACAGATAGAAAGATAAGTAATATCATGTTACCTCCGACTCATGGTGACCTTATGCACAACAGAACGAAAAGTTGCCTTGTCCTGCATCATCCTCACGATCTCTGGCATGTTCAAGTCCATTGTTGCAGGCACTGTGCCAATCCATCTCACCAAGTGTCTCCCTTGCCCTTACCAGCCCTCTACTTCACTAAACATGATGTCCTCCTCCAGCAATTGATCCCTCCTGATAATGTCTCTGAAGGAAATAAGTCACACAATGTTTTGTTGTGATCTATGAGATTTTCATTGTCTAATTTTCAGAAGTAGATTGCCAGACCTTTCTTCCTAATCTGTTAGTCTGGAAGTTCCACTGAAACTTGCCCATCATAGGTGACCCTGCTAGTATCTGAAATATCGCTGGTATAGCTTACAGCATCGTGCAAGTCACCCCAGTATGACAAACTGATAGATGGGTGGTGGACTCATATAAAGACAAGCGGAAATTCCGCTATGAACTTAAGGAAGGCCCATATGTAACCTACCCACGATTTAGGAATAAAAGGATCTATGTACCCATAGGAGCCCTGGTGGCACAGAGGTTAACTGTTCAGCGGCTAACCAAAAGATTGGCAGTTCGAATCCACCAGGCACTCTTTGGAACCCCTATGGGGCAGTTCTTCTCTGTCCTATAGGGTTGCTATGAGTCGGAATTGATATATACATATTTGTATACATATACACATTTTATTGTTTAAACCTGTGATAGCCTGCCTCATAAAAATGAATTGCTAGTTTACAATCCTATTATTCTACTAAGCTCAAATCTATGGACCTTACTGGGATTCCCCATCAGACATCAGAATGAGAAAATACAGTTCACAAAGTATCCTATCATCCTAATGAAACAGAAATGGTCAAGATGGGCTCAGTATATAACTATAACTTCTTGGACCTCATTATAGCATAGGAAACTAGAAACTGAAATTCATGTGCGTAGGGGGAAGGAGACAACTATGTTGCATATGAGCAATCCTTTTCTACTCAATGTTATCTTTTGGGGAAGCAAACAATCCTCATTAAATCAATGTAGTCTAGTCAAAAGGTTTACAATTTTAAGCAGCTCTGACTCCCTAACCAAATAGATATCCTCTTGTTGTTTAATTAAAACATCTAATAACCCAACTTGGTCCAGATAGCGGTGATCTAGGCTTTTCAAATTAGTGAAACTTTCCAGTTGTCTTGAATGGGATTTAGATGGTGAAAACAGAATACCAAACAATATACTCCCTATCTGCTCAGAGTGTCCATCAGTTAATACACATACATACACATGCACAAACACACAAGAATATCATGAGATTCTTGCCAAGATAGCCAGATAACCAACTACTAAAGTTCAAAATTTTAGAATTAAGTGAGAAAATCAAGCAGTCAGAAAGCCAGAGAAAAAATATAAGATTTTCAGGCAATTTATGAAGATGGGAAAGGGATTTTTTTTTTTTTTTTTTCACTAAAACCCAAAAGTTTAAAAACATGCAAATTAATTAATTCCTAAATTAATTCTGAATCATCTGACAACTTGTCTTTTATGATGCTCTTTGAGGTATAGTTCACACTGTAAATCACACTAAAAGCTGCCCTCCCAAACTGCACCACTCTCTCTGGCTTATCCAGCTTGAAATCAGAATAAAGCCTTTCTTGTTACATCTCCAAGTCTACTTAGAACAAAACCCTCATGAACTCAGGGAGGTCAGAAAGAAACAGGAAGTATAACAAACAAAGAAAAATTTGGATGAACTTTCCTGAACTTTGGAGGTACTTCAATTTGGTTTATGATTACCCTTGGGAAAGAGGATCAAGCAAATTTGTATTTTGCCACTCGAGTAAGGTCTTCACAGCACGAAGAAAATCTCAAGTGCACATGATTGGAACACAGTTTGCTAAAGCCTGTGACTAGCTTTGTGCCTGCAGTGCAGCAAGTAGACAATAAAGGTGTTTGAATGGGATTTAACTTTTACCCTGGTTACCCACAGTATTATGTCCATTTGCCGCCTGTAATTAGCTGCTGTTCAAACCCACCCAGGGGCATCTCAGAAGATAGGCCTAGCAATCTGCTTCTCAAAGGTCACAGCTTTGAAAACTCTATGGAGCAGTTCGACTCTGCACACATGGGAGTCGCCACGAGTCAAAATTGACTCCATGGCAACTAACGACAACGATTGGCTGCATATAACTGGTTTCAACATAAAATAAGCTACTGGAAATCCAGAACACTGTTTTGTTCTGTTCTGTTTTCTAAATCAACAAACGTTGGCAGTCTAGTGCCAGACATTACAGCCATAGGTTGGAGATACAGGATGTGTAAGATGAGCCCCTGGTCTTAAGAAAGGTAGCAACTCTCAGGGGAGATCCCAGGGTTCTTTTTGAAGGTCTAAATTAGAAGTGAAGTCTGGTCCTTGGAAAGCTTTGGGGGACCCCTCACACAGATGATGCCTCCTGCAAGACACTCACTGATGGGACCACGTAAGAATCTGATTCACTACATATGTTCCCCTCTGTCTCTCTCTTGTATACAGCTTTAATGCACTAATTTTATGGCAAAATAATAGAAAAATCCCAAATTATTTGGCAAATATAAGAAAAACTATATGATTCTGCCACAGAAAAAAACATTGTAGCATTGTTCAGGACTATGATTGATTTTTTTTATTTTAATTTTTGACCTCTTTATTTTGTAGATGACTAAACAAATGCCCCAAAAGGGCAACCAACTTGCCCAAAATACCACAACAGCCTTATTTCATCAGACATAGAACTGTCTTAATTATTGATAACTCACATAAACACTCTTGACGGGCTGCTATTGATCATTCGACTTTTAATTCACTGGATTTTTTTTTAAATGCCTTTTTAAAAATCCTGTCATTTATGTAAATAGAAGAGCCACTTCTCTATCTAGAAGGAAAAGCCTACTATTTACTTGCAAATAAAGCTAAATATTTCTGTATTCATTGGTTACACTTTTCCCTGAGGCAAATTTGAAATAACTAAGTTACCCATTGCAAAATTACCACGTGCTTAAAGTACAGAGAAAACATCTATATTTGGTAACAGAAATGGCAAGTATTTACAAATACTAATGAAATTATTTTATATATGAACATTGCAATGTTGGAATAAAATTAACAAATAGTATTTTGCGTGTCTTTCTATTTTATATAATGCCCCAATTAAGAATAAATTTCTTCAAGTATGGGATATTGTTAAACTGCCAAGATTTATCATTTTTCACTACCAAGACCATTATTACATTGTTTGGTTGTTGTTACTGTTTGGGGTTTGGCTGTTGAATTATTTTAATCCCCTCTATTTATGACCTGTTTGCTAAGGCAGATAATGGAATGTGTATGATGTTATAAGGTATAGTCTTGTACATACATGAATGTTAATTTTTAAAAGTTTTTTTTTATTAGTACTTTCAGAGTATATTCTAGAGACTAGTCCAGAATTTCAAAGTCTCATAGAGTTCTATTGTTAGCATTTTTTGTTTGTTCACTTTAAGCTGGCTATGTCCTGGATCATTAAAAATGTCATTAAATGTCTTGTTCTTCCTGTATGAAACACCCATTAACTTCAAGGAAAGCATTTCAAGCTGAGAGGAAACCCTGCAACGGGAACATGTATAGCTCTTACTTTCCTCTTTCTAGAACTCAAACGTAGGTGTATATCTGAGGTCTCACCTAGAAGGAGACCAAGTGATTTTTTTCTCTGATACTTAAGAATAGTTTTTCACCAGCTTTAACTACTGTGTGCTTGCTGACATAATAATTATAATTATTAACATCAATTGAATGTTTACTAGATGCCAGGCCTGAGACTAAGTTTATTATAGACATTCGTTTTTATTACACACATTTGTTTCATTTAATCTTCACAACTCAGCAAGGTAGGTCCAATTATTGACGTCATTTCACAGATGAAGAAAGTGAAGCTTTGAGAGATTAAGTAGCTTGCTACGAAATCACACAAGTAATGGCAGAGAATTTATTAGAACCCTGGGTTAGTTGGTTTGGAGCCTGTTTTCTTAACCGCCATAATACCCTGCTGTTATGGATTGAATTGTGTACCCTCAAAAAATGTGTGTCAACTTGGCTAGTCTATGATTCCCAGTACTGTGTGATTGTCCACCATTTTGTCATCTGATGTGATTTGCCTACCTCTATGATGTTAATGAGGTGAGATTTGCCACAGTTATGTTAATGAGGCAGGACTAAATCTACAAGATTAGGTGGGGTCTTAAATCAATCTCTTTTGAGATATAAAAGAGAGAAGTGAGCAGAGAGACATGGGGACCTCATACCACCAAGAAACAAGAGCCAGGAGAATAGTGTGTCCTTTGGACCTGGGGACCCTGCGCTGAGAATGTCCTCGACCGGGGGCGGGGGGGGGGGGATGAATGACAAAGACCTACCCCAGAGCCAACAGAGAGCCTTCCCCTGGAGCTGGCATTCTAAATTCTGACTTCTAGCCTCCTAGACTGTGAGAGAATAAATTTCTTTGTTAAAGCCATCCATTTGTGGTTATTTCTGTTATAACAGCACTAGATGACTAAGACACCTGCTTATGAAAATAATTCCTTACTGAGAGGAGGGAAAAAAGCCTATACCTGCTAGATGAGAAGTTTTTAAAGTTAAGTTCACAGTTTAAGCAAAATTTAGGGAGAAAGAAGTAGCTAGTAAGTTTTCTCAAACACTCTACCCATATTTTATCTTTCATCAGTAATTTGTTATATGTTGAAAAATGAGGAGGAAAGCACTTCAGGTGTAGGTGTAGGAGACAATCCTGAATTTCAGAACTTGTTCGTTTCTATCCAAGTTAAATCTTTAATTTTAATATATCTTGAAAGTGAATACTGAACTTTTCCTGAATTTTCAAAAGCAAAGTACATATTTGCATGTATGTCAGCAAATGCCTAACCATTAGATTTGTATAGGCAGAGCTGCTTTTGCATACATATTGTTGGACCAGGTATCTTTTAAATTGCTTTCTTATGTAGTATTTGACACATGCAAAAGAACATATTTAATAAATGCATGAATTACAAGGCATAAAATTAAAATAAACACCTGCGACCTCACCAGCAACATCTACCTACCTTGTTTCTAACATCCCTGATGCCATGGTTAGCTATGGGCACCCTTCAACAGGCCTTCTCCACTTCCCTGTTAGGAAAGTGGTAACTACCATCTTGAATTTGGATTTATCATTTCCTTGCTTTTTAAAAATAATTTTATTATAAAGGTATATGTCCTGAACAACATACTGTTCAGTATTACCAACTTTTGTGTACTTTCTAGAAATGATACCATAATATGTACATAATCTGTGTGGACTTGTTTATTCATTCACTATTGCTCCTAAGTTTTATTCTTATTGCTGTATGTAGCCATTTTTTTCTTTGTTTTCATAGCAATATAATATTCTCTTTTACGATTATAACACTATTTATCAATTTTCCCAGTAATGAGCATTTTAGTTGTTTCATGTGTTTTGCTCTTATAAGCAATGGTCCTTTAAACATAGTTGTACATGTTTCCTGTGCAAAACTATCTGCATATCTAGGAGAGCCATCTTTCCAGAGCAACATTTAGAAGCCGCTTCTGAAAACCCAGTTCCCAAAGCTAAAACTTGTGAATTTTTTTTTTTTTTTAATTTTTTAGTGTGCATTAGGTAAAAGTTTACAAAGCAAATTAGTTTCCCATTCAGTAGTTAGTACATAAAGTATGCCATGACATTGGTTTCTTTCCTCACAATGTGTCAGCACTTTCCCCATTTCGGCCCTAAGTTCCACGTTTTCCTTTCCTCCTGATTTTCTACCCCTTCCTGCCTTCTCATCTTTGCTTTTGGACAAATGTTGCCCTTTTAATCTCGTATAATTGATTGTCCTAAGGAGCACATTCCTTTTGGGTATTTATTGTTTATTTTATGGGCCTGTCTATAGTTTGGCTGGGAGGTGGTCTCTGGGAATGCCTTCAGTTCCAAGTCAGAAAGGTGTCTTAGGACCATCATGTCAGGGGTTCCTCCAGTCTCTGTCAGACCAGTAAGTTTGGTCTTTTTTGTGAATTTGATTTTTTGTTCTACAGTTTTTCTCCCACTCTTTCTGGGACCCTCTGTTGTGATCCCAGTTAGAGTGGTTGTTAGTGGTAATGGCACCATCTAGTTCTTCTGGTCTCAGGGTAGTGTAGGCTGTGGTTCATGTAGTCCATTAGTCCTTTGGACTAATTGTTCCCTTGAGTCTTTGGTTTTCTTCACTCTCCTTTGCTCCAGGTAGTAAGAGACAAGTAGTAGTATCTTAGATGGTCACTCACAAGCTTTTAAGACCCCAGACGCTATTCACCAAAGTAGGATTCAGAACTTTGTCTTTATGAGCTATGTTGTGCCAATTGATGTAGATGTGTCCTGAGTCTATGTCCTTCGCCTTCAAGCCTAAGAACTTTGTCCTGTGAGGTGTTTGCTTATGTCTAAGAGATGGTGTCTTAGTCATCTAGTGCTGCCGTAACAGAAGTACCACAAGTGGATGGTTCTAACGAAGAGAAGTTTATTTCCTCACAGTCAAAGTAGGCTAAAAGTCCCAATTCAGGGCATCAGCTCCAGGGAAAGGCTTTTTCTCTCTGTCAGCCTTCTTCTCTTCAGTGTTCCCCCAGACTAGGAGCTTCTCGGTGCAGGGACCTTGGTCCAGAGGATGCGCTCTGCTCCCAGCACTGCTTTCTTGATGGTATGAGGTCCCCCTGTCTCACTACTCACTTCTGTCTTTTATCTCTCAAAAGATTGCCTCAGGAC
>NW_004444057.1:4022486-4061086 GCF_000243295.1 Trichechus manatus latirostris | reverse complement strand
AATCCAGTCTTGTAGATCCAGTCCTGCCTTACTAACACAACTGCCACCCATCCTCCCTCATTAACATCATAGAGGCAGGATTTACAACATACAGGAAAATCACACAGTACCAGGAATCATGGCCCAGCCAAACTGATATACACATTTTTAGGGGGACATAATTCAAACCAGATGGCTCTGACTGTGGCCCTTGTGTGCCCCATTGTCTATATTAATTATACAAGCAGCACCTACAGTTATGTATGTAAAAATATCTATCACCAAACCTTATCTGCAGGTGGGTGTGTTCCCTGACAACTTCCCACACCTCTTGGCATACCTATCTACCTATGTATCCATTGGTAAATTATTGTTTGTTAATACTATTGTTGCAGGATTATCTACGCTATAGTAATTACCGTGGTTGCACTTTTAAAATTTGTATTGTTTTCTTATTGTAGCAAATGCTTGCAAAATTGCATTGCACAATAAAAAGTGACATTCTGTCATTAAATCAGTGTAGTTCTGTTTACTGTGAGTGTGTATAAAATAAAAAATCAGGCATTTTAAAGTCCCAACCTTTGCCAAGGGAAGCTTTGAATAGAGCACATATCTATAACAGAACTGAAAAAAATGCCAAGAATATTATTTGAGCTGTTTGTGGCCTTTCTGACCAAGTAAGTCAGCTACAGCATTTCATTGTTTAAAAGACTATTAAAAGTGTTATACCCATGCTTGCTTAGTAGTCTGTTGCCACACTCAACCTGAGCAAAAAAAAGTACAAGTGGCATTTAAAATATAAATAAGTAAAGAAAATATCATCCAAAGCTGAAAGATCAGATACAAAACTGGGGATGAAGCCAGGTGCATTGTTTGGCAGCCACAGTTTAATCTCTTTCTTTATAGTTCACTGGCATTATGGATGAAGGATTGGGTTTTAAATTTAGATATCCTTAGGAGAGGAAAGAACCTTAGAGAATGCCTGGTTCAGTGTTTTTGAAACCATGAAACCTCAAGTATATATAATAAAACCTGTGAAATCCAGAACCCGTGTAAGGCAAAAACCTGTCAGTGAAGGAAAACTCAAATATTTTCTGCTAAACAGTGAGTGACAGAAAAGTGGTGACTGCATCCTGTCAAAGGTGGAAAACTTGCGAGACTTGGAAAAATAAGTCAGTCCCATCAAGTTCCAGCTCTCACAAGTTTTAAAATGAAACATTGATGAAAATCTTCTGTAAAATATTGTGAGACTTTTCAGTTCATTAGAGTGTTATTCTGTCTTTGACAATTTCTGCCATTTTGTTTATTGCCCTTCTTTATTTCCTTTATAACTAACTTCCATTTTCTAGCTACCCTTAATGCTGCCTTCACAAGGTTAATTTGGCTGTTATTAGTGATTAGAATTTGTATTACTTACTGATAATTTTATACCTACTAACTTTAGGTTGTCTTGGAAGGAGTACAATCACAACGTTCCTTAGAAGCAAAGATGGCGAGACTACATCTCACATACTTTGGACATGTTGTCAGGAGGGCCTAGTCCCTGGAGAAAGACATCATGCTTGGGAAAGTGGAGGACACAGTGGCTGCAACAATGTGCTCAAGCATAACGACCATTGTGAGGACGGCACGGGACAGGGCAGTGCTTTTTCTGTTGTACGTAGGGTCACTATGAGTTGGAATCAGCTTGATGGCACCTAATAAAAACAACAACTTTTAATTTCCCTATGAGATTAAGTTAAAATCTAACAATTAGAATACTGGCCTAACTTAAAAATCTATAATTTTAAACTAATTATGGATCTACAACTATTAAGTAAAAAAATAAAGCTATTATGAGTTTCTTCTCCCTGTTCCCTTTTCTCTCAAAAACCAAAAGTAATTTGCCTCATTTCTCTACTTCTTTATAATATATCTGACAGAAATATACTTAAGAAATCTGGGTGACAACTGTGGTTTATTTTAGGCAAAATGTAACCTCTTTTGGTTAAAAAATGACTTACATTGATATATCAGAGTTAAAATAGAAATTTTAGCACAGATGGGAATAGGAAAATCCACAAATTCTCTTTAGAGAAACCAACTCTAAAACCTGTTATAAAGTTGAATTGTGCACTATTTCAACTCCTTTCCCTCTGTAGTATTCACTTTATATTGAGTTTAAATAACTTTGCTGGGCCCTGAAAATTAATAACCCATGTAAGCTATATTATTAGAGCAAAACTAATCTTACTGCTAAGCAGTGTGTTGTATTACACAGGGAATGTTTGCATTATGGAATTTAAAAATAAAACAATAGCGTCATGAATGAGTTTTAAAAAAAAAAGTCTGGTGAAGCGCTTATTTTAAGTGATCACCTTAAGTCAGAAACATGTATTTTTAAATACGTTTTTTTAAAGTACCTTTTGAACATGTTTGAACAATGGTTTTAAACAACTGCATAGAAGTAAGTTAGCATGTTTAAAGCTGTTTCATCTGTTTTAAACTGATGTAAAGTTGTGGGAATAAACTTTCTTTTAATTTAAAACAATACTGTGACACCATGAAAAAGGAGAAGAACGAGCAAAGGGAGTGGAAGACGAAGGAGAAAGAATCTCTAGCAGTGTTCTCTTGAAGAGTCTAGATGAAACGCACACATGTCTGAGCATGTCTGGTGAAAGGCAGAGCACACTATTTGAATGGATGCTGATTGAGACATCTTCTAGGAGACAACCTCTTCAGAAGAAAGAAAGGCTCATATGGTCAGATTGATCCAGTAACAGTCATTTAAAAGGAAAGCTGATCCTGAAGACAGCATTATGTTTATTCCTCAGATTAGTCTCCCAGCCATCCCTCACTGAACTCCTATCTGAAATGGACCAAGTACAGGACTTGAAGTATAAACTGGAATGGTTATTTCAGTAAATAGCTCTTTGTAAAACACAGGAGCATAAGAAGAACTACTTTGAAACCCCTTGGAGCAGAACATGGAATAACAAGAAGGGAGCATCTCCTCCCATCTGACTAATGTGCATTTGGGATTCCATCATAGCTTCCAATCTGGTACCCAGAAAGCAGTGGGGCTGGAGAGTGGGGCTTACTGGATACTGGGCAGCAAAAGGGGTATCTGGCAGGACATGGTGCTACTAAGCAGATTCCCAGCTAGACGTAGCAGTGCCAGCAGACAAAGCAGTACTCGACATATGGCAGACAGTGATCATTAGGACCTAGATGGGACAGATATAAGACTTACAAGATTATGAGCAATTATAATATTCTTTCTAGTCCAGAAATACTTAGAATACACTTTATAGAAGACCACAGTCCTTGTAAACAAGTTAGCACAGCAGCTATTGAAGGTGGGTTATTACTATTAATGTGACTACATTTGCACCAACAGGATAATGACACCTGGGAAATCTTAGGGGAATTGCACATGCAACAAAAACAAAATGAAGCCATTTAATCAAGTAATCATAATTAACTTTACATTGAAAATTTTATAAATCAATCTATACATCATATCAGAAGAGTGACAACAAAAACAAAAACAGAAGATTTCAAGTAAGTCTTTTTCTTTAAATATAAGAAAATTAAAATCCCAGGTGCCAACTGGTAAATATGAAATCATCATTTTGCAACAATTACAGTAAAGATTTGTTCAGGCAAAAATAATCATTGGATGCTAAATCTGAGAAATGTTGATAAGGGACAAGATATTTGCGTGCTCTCAAAGTGCCTCCCCACAGATTGCTTATCATTTTTGAAGGAAAAAAAAACATTAACTACAAAGTGGAGAAATCAGACAATACCTTGACTGAATAATCCAAATTAATGTCACTGATGAAGCACATATAAACACATTGCACCTTCAGATGAGATACCCTGAGAAGGACAAAACATCACTTATTGCTATGGATTTGAATTATGCCTCCCCCAAAATATACATGGTAATCCTAACCCCTATACCTGTGGACATAATCCAGTTTGAAAATAGGGTTTTCTTTTTTATATTTATGAAGCCATATCAGTGTCAGGCGTGTCCTAAAACTATTCACATCTGAGTTATAAGGAGCAGCATAGACAAAGAGCAGGGCTTCGAACTGGTTCATTCCAGTTCAAACCTCTGCTTGAGAATTAGCACTTCTAACAAATTTCCAGGAAGTTACTGGGGCTGAGGGCTGGGGACCATAGTCTCTGGGGACATCTAGGTCAATTGGCATAACATAGTTCGTAAAGAAAATGTTCTACATCATACTTTGGTGAGTAGCGCGTGGAGTCTTAATAGCTTGCAAATGAAGGAGAATGAAGAAAACCAAACATACAAGGGAAAGATTAGTCCAAATGACTGATGGACCACAGGTACTACGGCCTCCACCAGACTGAGTCCAGCACAATTAGAAGATGCCTGGCTACCACCACCAACTGCTCTGACAGGGAATATAATAGAGGGTCCTGGACAGAACTTGAGAAAAATGTAGAACAAAATTCTAACTCACACACACACACAAAAAAGACTAGACTTACTGGTCTGACAGAGGCTGGAGAAACCCTGAAAGTACGGTCCCTGGACACCTTTTTAGCTCATCAGTGAAGTCACTCCTGAGGTTTACCCTCCAGCCAAAGAGTAGACAGGCCCATAAAACAAAACAAGACTAAAGATTCACACTGGCCCAGGGGAAAGGACTAGAAGGCAGAAGGGGACAGGAAAGCTGGTAATAGGGAACTCAAGGTTGAGAAGGGGAGAGTGTTGACATGTCATGGGGTTGGTAACCAATGTCACAAAAGAATACGTGTACTAATTGTTTAATGAGAACCTAGTTTGTTCTGTAAACCTTCATCTAAAGTACAATAATAATAAATTAACTTTAAAAAGCTTGTGAATGGCTATCTAAGATACATCTATTTTCCCATCCCATCCAGAGAAAAGGAGAATGAAGAAAACCAAAGGTACAAGGAAAATATTAGTCCAGAGGACTAATGGACCACATAAACCACAGCCTCCACCAGCCTGAGCCCAGAAGAACTAGATCGTGGCTGGCTACCACCACCGACCACTCTAATAGGAATCACAATAGAGGGTTTCAGACACAGCAGGAGTAAAATGTAGACAAAATTCAAATTCACTAAAAAAGACGAGACTCACTGGTCTGACTGAGACCAGAGGAACCCCCAAGTCTATGGACCCCAGAACCCTGCTAACTCAGAACTGAAGCCACTCCTAAAGTCCACTTTTCAGTCAAAGATTAGACAGGCCTATAAAACATACAATAATACACATGACGAAGGTGCTTCTTAGTTCAGTCAAGTATACAAGACCAAATAGGCAGCACCTGCCCAAAAGCAAAGATGAGAAAGCAGGAAGGGACAGGAAAACTAGATGAATGTACACGGGGAACCTGGGGTAGAAAGGGAGATAGTGCTTACACATTGTGGGATTGCAACCAATGTCATAAAACAATTTGTATATTAATTTTTGCATGAGAAACTAATTTGCACTGTAAACTTTCACCTAAAACACAATAAAATTAAAAAAAGAATCACCTGGGGATCTAGTTAAAAAGTAGATTCAGATTTAGTATATCTGGGGTGGAAATACAAATTCTCAGCAGGGAACTTGTTAGAAATGAAAATTCTCAGCAGGGGTGTGATCCTAATACTCCACAGCATGTTTTTTCCTTTTCAAAATGGGCAATTGAGGGCTTGACATAACTAACGCCATGATGAACTTACAGGTTTTTTTTCTGACTGCCATCTCCTTTCCGCATACCTTTGTTAATGAATTTGTTTTTCTCTATCCCACCACCTGTGACTTATGACCCCCCTACCTAGAGATTAGAGCCCAGATGTCAGGTCTGTAAATCTTTAGCCTGATAAAGAGTTGTCCAACATGTATCTCTTTAGCCTGATAAGGAGTCTCTTGCAGTTATCTTGTAATGTGTAACTCATCTGGCCATCTGTTGGTGATGTGCCAAAAGACACTTTTAACTCTTGTAAAAATTATATATGAGCTCTAGTGTAAAATTGCCTTTCAGGACACCATAAAGACAGCCTGTGTTGCTATTGGACTCCCCGTTGGTGACCACCTCCTAAATAAACTTTCTCTCTCTTTCTGACTTGGAGTACGTTTCATTGGCTTGACTGCTCCAGGGCATGGACCCTAATCTGGCAACAGGGGTTTGAACTGAAAATGAGTCACTTAAAAGTGCTGACACAGAGACAATAAAGCAAAAATGAAGGAAGATCAATGTCACCTGAAGATCACCAAGGAACTGAGTAATACTCAGGCTACAAAAAGCTCAAAAGGACAAGAATCTTCTCCTCAGGGCTTCAAAACAATTCATTCCAGTTCAAACCCTGCTGAGAATTTGGATCTCTAATAAGTTCAGGGGCAATGTTAATACTGCTGGTTAGGGAACAACTCTGAGAACCACTAGTAGAGCAGTGGTTCTCAAAACTTATTATACATAAGAATAACCTGGGGATCTTGTTAGAAAGTAGATTCTGATTCAGTACATCTGGGGAGGAAATCAAACTCTCAGCAGGGACTCAAACTGGAATATACCAGTTCGAAGTCATGTTTCCCCAAGAGCTTACAAAGAGAGAGCCTTCCCCTAGAGCTGGTTCCCTGAATTAGGACTTCTACCCAAAAGGAATGAACACATTTGGCATTTCTCAAGATGAAAGAACTGAAGAAAAAATTCAAGCGTCATGTTGCAATACTGAAGGATTCTATGGGCAACGTATTGAACGGCACAGGAAAAATCAAAAGAAGATGGAAGGAATACACAGTCACTATACCAAAAAGAACTGATCAACATTCAACAATTTCAGGAGGTACCATATGATCAAAAACCAAATGTACTGAAGGAAGAAGTCCAAGCTGCACTGAAGGCATTGGCGAAAAACAAGGCTCCAGGAATTGATGCAACAAATGGATGCAACACTGGAAGTGCTCACTCATGTATGCCAAGAAATTTGGAAGACAGCTATTTGGCCAACCAACCCAAAGAAATCCTTATTTATGACCATTCCAAAGAAAGGTGATCCAACAGAATGTATAAATTATGAAACAATATCATTAATATCACATGGAAGTAAACTTTGCAGAAGATAATTAAAAAATGGTTGCAGCAATACATCAACAGGGAGTTGCCAGAAATTATAGCTAGATTCAGATGAGGACATAGAACAAGGGGTGTCATTGTTGATGTCAGATGGATCTTGGCTGAAAGCAGAGAATACCAGAAAGATGTTTACCTGTATTTTATTGACTATGCAAATGCATTAGACTGTGTGGATCATAGCAAATTATGGGTAACATTGCAAAGAATAGGAATTCCAGAACACTTAATTGTGCTCATGAGGAACATGTACTTATATCAAGAGGCAGTTGTTCAAACAGAACAAGGGGATACTGAGTGGTATAAATTCAGAAAATATGTGCTTCAGGGTTGTATTCTTTCACCATACTTATTCAATCTGTACGCTGAGCAAATAATCCAAGAAGCTAGATTATATGAAGAATGCAGCATCAGGATTGAAGGAAGACTCATTAACAACCTGCAGTATGCAGATGACACAACATTGCTTGCTGAAAGTGAAGAAGACTTGAAACACTTACTGAGGAAAATCAAAGGCTACAGTCTTTAGTATGGATTACACCTCAACATAAAGAAAACAAAAATCTTCACAACTGGACCAATTAGTAACATCATGATAAATGGAGAAAATATTGAAATTGTCAAGGATTTTATTTTACTTGGATCCACAATGAATGCCCATGGAAGCAGCAGTCAAGAAAACAAATGACATATTGCAATGGGCAAATCACCATTTTAAAGTTTTAAAAAGCAAAGATGTCACTTTGAGGACTAAGGTTTGCCTGACCCAAGCCATGATATTTTCAACTGCCTTATATGCATGCTAAAGCTGGGCAATGAATAAGGAAGACAAGAAGAATTGATGCATTTGAATAATGGTGTTGCAAAGAATATTGAATAAACCATGGACTGTCAGAAATACAGCCAGATTGCTCCTTAGAAGCTATGATGTTGAGATTTTGTCTCACATACTTTGGACATGTTACCAGAAGGGACCAGTCCCCAGAGAAGGACATCATGCTTGGCATCGTAGGCTGAGTTCTCTAGAGAAGCAAAACCAGTGAAGAGTATATATAGAGACAGAGAGCAAGAGAAGGAGAGAGAGAGATTAACTCAAGGAAATGGCTCACATGGTTGTAGAGGCTGGCAAGTCCCAAGTCTATGGGTCAGGATTCAAGCTGGAGGCTTCTCCTGACTCATGCAGCTGCAGGGACTGACAAACCCAAGATTGGCAGGTAAGATGGCAGGCTGCTGGCTGACCAGGCTGTGGAGGCTAATGAATCCCAAGACAGGCAAATAAGGCAGCAGAATCTCCCTTACTGTCTGCGATCGTTAAGATTATGTGTCAACTTGTCTGGGCCATGATTCTCACTGTTTATATGTGACCACTCCCATGATAGAATCTGCTGTGAGTAGCCAATCAGTTGAAAGGGGGTTTCCTTAGAGGTGTGACCCGAATCTGGATATAAACAGACGTTCTGGCTTTTTGCTCACTCTGGATTCTGCAGCTGCCTCCTGTGTTCATCTGACCTCCAGTTCTTGGGACTTGAGCTATCAGCTTATCTGCAGCTGTTGGGATTCATTGATCTTCACAGCGTGTGAACAATAGCCCTGCTTTCCAACTTGCCGATCTTGGGTTCACCAGCCCCTGCAACTACGTGAATCGGGAGAAGCCTCTATCCTAATCCATGGACATGGGACATTCCAGCATCTACAATCGTGTGAGCTATTTCTTTGATATGAATCTCTCTATATGTATATTTATACACTTTACTGGTTTTGCTTCTCTAGAGAACCCAGCTTAAGACACTGCCTATTACTAACAGTCTCTTCAAAGCTATCTAGGCTGCGGAGGCTGATGAATCCCAAATCAGCAGGCAATACAGCAGACAGCTGTCTCAAGTCCCAAGAACCAGAGGTCATATGATGATGAGCTGGGTGCAGGATCCAGAGCAAGCAAGGAAGCTTTGCCAGAATATCTGTATATATTGGATTCAAGCCATATACCCAAGGAAAACTCCCCTTACAACTGATTGGCTGATCACGTCAGATTACATCACGGAGGTGATTTCATCATATTACAAAATGGAAAATGACTACATCATTACATAACTACCAAATTACATCATTACATAACTGCCAAACTATATCATAACTGACAAACCACTGAGAATTATGGCCCATATAAGGTGACACACAACTTTTACCATCACCCTTGATAAAGTAGAAAATCAGTGAAAAAGAGGAAGAGCCTCAATGAGATGGACTGACACAGTGGCTGCAACAATGAGCTCAAACATAATAACAATTGTGAGGATGGTGCGGGATCGGGCAGTGTTTCAATCTGTTGTACAGAAGGTCTCTATGAGTTGGAACTGACCTGACTGCACCTAACAAAAACAACAACAAACTCCTGAACCGTGAGAAAATAAATTTCTGTTCTTTAAAGCCACCCATTTGTGGTATTTCTTTTGCAATGGCACTAAGAAACTAAGAATTTGGTACCGAGAAGAAGGGATGCTATTCTAACAAAAATCTAAAATGTGGAAGTGGTTTTGCAATTGAGTAAATGGTAAAAGCTGGAGAAGTTTTCATGTGTTTGATAGTAAGAGCCTATATTTCCTTGAAGAGACAGTTGGTAAAATTAGAGACAGTAAGGAGACTCTGATGAAAGCTCAGAAATAACTGAGAGCTTTGGCTGAAACTTTATGACCATGAACATAATGTGGCTGTTAAACGTGCTACAGGTGAAATTTTAAAAGGAAATAATGAACAGATTATCAGACAAGTAGGAAGCGTGACTAAGACACTTTATAGCATGTTGACAGATGATTTTTAACCTTGATCTAATTACGAGGCAACTTTTTTTTTAAATGAAGAACATTCAATAAAAAGTGAGGAGGGGATTGTATTACTTCAAAGTGTCAATGTCATAAAAGATTAAGAAGGCTGTATAAATTTTCAGATTAAAGGAGACCAAAGAGTTGTGAAAACTAAATTCATATCTGATACTCAACTGGATTCAGTACTAAAGGGGAAAATCATTGCAAAGTATGTTATTGAGTCAATAGACAACATTGGAATATGGAAGATAAATAAATTAAAAGCATTGTAGAGATGTTAACCCCCATATGTCCGTCAGTTTGCCCTACTGTGGGGTCTTGCCTGTTGCGGTGATGCTGGAAGCTATGCCACTGGTATTCAGACACTAGTAGGGTCACCCCATGGTGGACAGGTTTCAGCTGAGATTCCAGACAAAGACAGACTAGGAAGAAGGACCCAGCAGTCTACTTCTGAAAAAAATTAGCCAGTGAAAACCTTATGAATAGCAGCAGAACATTGTCTGATATAGTCCCTGAACATGAGCCCCCCAGGTTGTCAGGCATACAAAAGACGACTGGGGAAGAGATGCCTCCGCAAAGTAGAGTCGACCTTAATGACGTGGATTGGAGTCAAGCTTTCAGGACCTTCATTTGCACGACTTAAATGAGAAGAAACAGCTGCAAACTTCCGATTATTAATGGAAAATTAATTAATTAATAATTAATTAATGGATAATTAATTAATAATTAATGGATAATTAATTAATAATTAATTAATTAATGGATAATTAATTAATAATCGGAACGTGGAATGTACGAAGTTATCAGTCTAGGAAAATTGGCAATGGTCAAAAATGAAACGGTTGCATTGACATCCTAGGCATTAGTGTGCTGAAATGGACTGGTATTGGCCATTTCGAATCAGAAAATCATATGGTCTACTTTGCTGGGAATGACAGCTTGAAGAGATCTATCCTGAAGTACAATGCTGTCAGTGATAGGGTAATATCCATACGCCTACAAGGAACACCAGTTAATACAACTATTATTCAAATTTACACACCAACCACTAAGGACAAAGATGAAGAAATTGAAGATTTTTAACAACATCTGCAGTCTGAAACTGATTGAACATGCAATCAGGATGATAGAAACAATGCCGGAGATCGAATGATAGCATTTTGCAAGACCAATGACTTCTGCATTGCAAATACCTTTTTTCACCAACATAAACGGCGACTATACACGTGGACCTCGCCAGATGGAATACACAGGAATCAAATCGACTACATCTGTGGAAAGAGACCATGGAAAAGCTCGATATCATCAGACAAAAGAAGGCCAGGGGCCAACTGTGGAACAGACCATTAACTGCTCATATGCAAGTTCAAGTTGAAACTGAAGAAAATTAGAACAAGTCCACAAGAGCCAAAGTACAACCTTAAGTATATCCCACCTGAATTTAGAGACCATCTCAAGAATAGATTTGATGTGTTGAACACTAATGACCGAAGACCAGACGAGTTGTGGCATGACTTTAAGGACATCATACATGAAGAAAGCAAGAGGTCATTAAAAAGACAGGAAAGAAAGAAAAGACCTAAATGGATGTCAGAAGAGACTCTGAAACTTGCCGCTGAATGTCGAGCAGCTAAAGCAAAAGGAAGAAAAGATGAAGTAAAAGAACTGAACAGAAGATTTCCAAAGGCGGCTTGAGAAGACAAAGTAAAGCATTATAATGACATGTGCAAAGAGCTAGAGATAGAAAACCAAAGGGGAAGAACACGCTCGGCATTTCTCAAGCTGAAAGAACTGGAGAAAAAATTCAAGCCTCGAGTTGCAATATTGAAGGATTCTACGGGCAAAATATTAAACGACGCAGGAAGCTTCAAAAGAAGATGGAAGGAATACACAGAGTCATTATACCAAAAAGAATTGGTCGACGTTCAACTATTTCGAGAGGTAGCATATGATCATGAACTGATGGCACTGAAGAAAGAAGTTCAAGTTGCACTGAAGACATTCGCAAAAAAACAAGGCTCCAGGAACAGATGGGATATCAATTGAGATGTTTCAACAAACGGATGCAGTGCTGGAAGTGCCCGCTCATCTATGCCAAGAAATTTGGACAACAGCTACCTGGCCAATCGACTGGAAGAGGTCCATATTTATGCCTAATCTCAAGAAAGGTGATCCATCCGAATGAGTAAATTATCGAACAACGTCATTAATATCACATGCAAGTAAAATTTTACTGAAGATGATTCAAAAGTTGCTGCAGCAGTACATCAACAGGGAACTGCCAGAAATTCAGGCTGGATTCAGAAGAGGACATGGAACCAGGGATATCATTCCTGATGTCAGATGAATCCTGGCTGAAAGCAGAGAATATCAGAAAGATGTTTACCTGTGTTTTATCGACTATGCAAAGGCACTTGACTGTATGGATCATAACAAATTATGGATAACATTACAAAGAATGGGAATTCCAGCACACTTAATTGTACTCATGAGGAACCTGTGCATAGATCAAGAGGCAGTCGTTCAAACAGAACAAGGGGATACTGCGTGGTTTAATGTCAGTAAAGGTGTGCATCAGGGTTGTACTTTTTCACCATACCAATTCAATCTGTATGCTGAGCAAATAATCCCAGAAGCTGGACTCTATGAAGAATAACGGGACATCAGGATTGGAGGAAGACTCATTAACTACCTGTGTTATGCAGATAACACAACCTTGCTTGCTAAAACTGAAGAAGACTTGAAGCACTTACTGATGAAGCTCAAAGACCACAGCCTTCAGCATGGCTTACACTTCAATATAAAGAAAACAAAAATCTTCACAACTGGACCAGTAAGCAACATCATTATAAATGGAGAAAAGATTGAAGTTGTCAAAGATTTCATTTTACTTGGATCCACAATCAACACCCATGGAAGCAGCAGTCAAGAAATCGAAAGACTCATTGCATTTGGCAAATCTGCTGCAAAAGACCTCTTTAAAGTGTTGAGGAGCAAAGATGTCACCTTGAAGATTAAGATGTACCTGACCCAACCCATGGTATTTTCAATCGCATTATATGCACGTGAAAGCTGGACAATGAATAAGGAAGACCTAAAAAAATGACGCCTTTGAATTGAAGTGTTAGCAAAGAATATTGAACATACCATGAACTGCCAAAAGAACGAACAAATCTATCTTGGAAGAAGTGCAGCCAGAATGCTCCTTAGAAGCAAAGATAATGAAACTAGGTCTTACATACTTTGGACATGTTATCAGGAGGCTTCAGTCCTTGGAGAAAGATACCATGCTTGGTAAAGTAGACGGTCAGCGAAAAAGAGGAAGGCCCTCAACAAGATGGATTGACACAGTGGCTGCAACAATGGGCTCAAGCATAACAATGATTGTGAGCATGGCGCAGGACCAGGCAGTCTTTCATTCTGTAGTACATAGGGTCGCCATGAGTCAAAACCAACTCGATGGCACCTAACAAGGACAACGATAACAGAGATGTTAAATTTACTAAAGCTGCATACAGTTGTTATTTGAGATTTTTTTTTTCTTTGGAAGTGCACACTGAAATATTTACGGGTAAAGGGCCATAATACATATAATTTACTCTCAAAAGTTTCACAAAAAAGCATTTGTGGAGGTGGGGAAAAATGATAAGGCACATGAGGTAAAATGTTAATTGAATCTGGTTAAAGTGTATATGTGTTGAGGGTTCCCAAGACCACATTCGGTGACTTGGTAGATAGAGTCACAGAACTCAGAAAACTGCTAGTCTCGTGTTTATGATTTATTACAGTAAAAGGCTGCAGATTAAAATTAGCAAAAGGAAAAGACACATGGGCAAAGTATAGGAGAAACCAGGCACAATCTTCCAGGTGTCCCTTCCAGTGGAGTTGCATGAGGACGTGCTTAAGTCTCCCAACAAAGACATATGAGAACACATGTGAAGTATTACCAATCAGAGAAGCTCATCCGAGTCTTGGTGTCCAGGGTATTTATCAGACATCAGTCACATAGGTATGTAGCACCCATGTGACTGACCTTAGTTATTCAGTCTATAACCCCCCAGAGGTCAATCTGTTACAGCATGACCCAGGGCCTCAAGCATACAAAAACACTTTTATCAGGCAGGATATTCCAGGGCATAGGGCTTATCTCCCAAGAGTCTGGTCAAGGGTCAGTTCTCCTGAAGACAGGCCTTTGGAATATGCAGGATTTGGGCAACCAGGCCTGCTGAATTAGCACTTTGCTGAACAGACACTGTTTGGGCTATTCTTATTCTTGCAACTTTTTTTACGTTTGAAATTATTCCAATAAACAGTTTTAAAAATTTAATAATTCATATATTATGATGAGGGTCCTATTTTTACACGACTTTTAAGTTTAGATGGAATAGTTAACTGGAATCACTGGAGCCAGACCTGGGGCATGTGTGGGCTCAGCAAAATTAATACTATAAAGTCTCTAGATGGGAAGAAGAAACAGCAGGAAAAGTAGGCATAATGTTTGTTAGCTCCATACCATGCTGTCAAACAATTACAACTTTCATGAGATGCAGGAATAACATCATGTTTCACAATTATCATTAAATTACTTTCCCTAAAACTTTGAACCGTCTTTAGAAATATATGCTATTTACGTATGAGTTGCTAATGTAACACCCATTTTCCTTGAAAAATAATTGAAGAAACACCAATGGTTCAAGGTCTCCATTTCACAAGTGAGGAAACTAAGTTCTTTAAATAATACAAAGTCTCCCAGAGAGTCTGTGGTAAGCCAAAGAAAGAACCCAGAGTTTCAAGCTCCCAGGTGGGAACGCTTGACTTGAATTCGCACTGCTTTCTACCATGCAAGAACACAAAGCAGTGAGAACTTGTTCTTAGAAGCTGCTTCCTGCATTCCCTTCTCCTGATTCTCTGTCAGGCTCTTCCCTGTCTTATGATCACTCCATCCAAAGCACCACAGATTATTAAACTTATTTTTATGTCTTTTTTATTAATATCATCTTGCTACTGCAATAACGTGGATTGGGGTCGCCTGCCGCAATAGCCAATTCTGAGACAGAGGTGAGGTGAGCAGCAAGAGTTTTATTATATACCGATATATAGGAGACAGAGGGGAATAGATTCCTCCAAAAACCCATCTCCTCCACTGGAGATTGACCAAAGGCTTTATAGGGAGAGGTTTATGGGTCTTAGAAGTTTGCGTTAGTTCCCCCTTGAGGTGATCACATCCCAGATGAGTTAATCTTTTCTTGGGGGTTATCTGGCGACATCCTGGTTTTATTGTCCCAAAATGGGTGCTTTGTTCGGTTTTTCATTCCTAGATCATTATCACTTGTTTTCCACCCTTCAAGGAGGAACATTGGTTAATCTTAAACTTTTTATAGAGACTGGAATGGGAGAGAAAAACAAGATCATGAGACAATGAGGGGGTTAGCAATGGGGAGTAATAATAGTGAGCCGGACCTATGCAGCCTCTTCCAATCTTGTAAATAATTTTATCATACATTAGAACTCTTGGCATTAAAAGTGAAAGAATATCTGACCTAAACCTGATTAGGCACAAAGGCAAGTTATTGGCTCATGTTACTAAGCAGTCCTGTTTAGAACTGATTGCTACTGTGGCTTGATTCTGGGTCTCTAACAATGCCACAGGAACTGGATCTTTTCTTGATATTGCTTGTCTTCTCCCTGTGGCTGTCAGAGCTATACAATCCCAAGTTCAGATCTAGACAAAAACAGGTAGGCATTTCTCTCAGCAATCCCTGCAATATCTTGCATTTCATTGGCTTTGACTGGGTCCCATATCCATCCCCAAGCCAATCACTGTAGCCAAGAGAATGCAAGGTTCTGATTGGCCAGATCCTTCTTATCTACTCACTTCTGGTGAGGGAACAAGTCAACCTTAACAATAGTATTGAGCTGAGGCTATGAGAGGATGTAATTCTCCAGGGACATATGGGCTATGCACACCAGAAGAGTGCTAAATGGATGCTGGGTAGCTGATTTTTACTTCAACGTTGTTTTTTGTTTCTATATAATTTCATTTCAGATTCAACATCTCATTCCTAATTACCCTTGTCTTTTTGCTTTGCTTTTGATGGAGTTACTTCATGTTCTAAAAGTTGGGGGAAAAATGCAAATCAGGTTAATTTCAGCACCAAGTGTCACCCTCAGCACCATTGTTACAGATAAGTGTAGTCTACATATTTTTATTCCATGTAACCCACTAGAGCAGAGAGGAATCTGACATCCTTGTAATCTCCCTCCAGCAAGTCTTAAGGGAATAGTTATTTTGTTCAATAGATTGAAAATGTCCCAAAGCAAGTTTTAAGCAGTTTGAACTCAAGCTTTCTCTTAAGTTAGCTTATCTTAGCTTTAGTTTCAGTTCTCTTGTCATTCTCACACATACACCCAAAAAACACTTATCACCTCATGCCAGAGGAGATCTTCCCGGTGGCACCCAAATACTTCTAACATTTGAAATTATACTGTGGCTGTGAGGACAACCTACAAAAACCATCCTCACACGCTGATATTTCCACTGGCTCGTACCTCTGAAACACCTATGAAACATATGCTCATTAGTTACAGGAACCAATTTAAATGATAATGTCTTCAAATGGCCAACATCAAATAAACGTAGGGAGTAAACATCATTGCAACCTGGTAAACAAGCTATGAAGTGCAGCTGAGTGTGAATGCGATTATCAAGAGACAGGGCAGGTGCGTACAGGGCAAGTAAACCAATCTACCACCGGATAATAATGCAAACACCTCATGCAGCGTGCTCCATTACTTCTCCCTTAGCTCCGCTGCCACACTCTTTCTTGCAGGTTAAAAAAAAAAAATCCCTAAGCTCTTGCTGGCATGTTCAATGTTCATTGAAAGCAGGGATAGTATTTCACAAGGAGGAAGATGTGCACGAGATTTGATGTGTAGCTGCATGACTCTTAAAAGGTGTTTATGAATAAGGACATGAGTGTAGCTATTCTATTGCTAGTATAGCCCTGGTGGCACGACGGTTAACTGTTCAGCTGCTAACTGAAAGGTTGGAGGTTCAAACACACCCAGCGGCTCCATGGGAGAAAGACTTGTTGATTTGCTCCTGAAAAGATTACAGCCTAAAAAATCCTATGCGGTAGTTCTACTCTGTCACATGGTGTCCCTCTGAGTCAAAAATCAACTCAACAATACCTAGCAATGACAAGATTCAGAAAATCACAAATTCATTGTACAAGTCAAAGCTATGATTCTAGACTTTGCCGATAGAGGCTCGTAAAAATAACTCATCCTTTATCTCCTAATATTAAACATATTTTTAAATAGTTCCATAATACTCTGAGAAGAATGGGAATTCCAGAACACTTAATTGAGCTCATGTGAAACCTGTACATAGATCAAGAGGCAGTCGTTCAAACAGAACAAGGTAATACTGTGTGATTTAAAGCCAGGAAAGGTGTGCTTCAGGGTTGTATCCTTTCTCCATACTTATTCAATCTGTATGCTGAGCAAATAAGCAGAGAAGCTGGACTGTGCGAAGAAGAACACGCCATCAGGATTGGAGAAGATACATTAACTACCTGCATTATGCAGATGACAGAAACTTGCTTGCTAAAGTGAAGAGGACTTGAAGCACTTACTGATGAAGATCAAAGACTGCAGCCTTCAGTATGGATTACATCTCAACATAAAACAAAGATCCTCACAACTGGACCAATAAGCAACAACATGATAAACAGAGAAAAGAGTGAAGTTGTCAAGGACTTCATTTTACTTGGATCCACAATCAAACCCATGGAAACAGCAGTCAAGAAATCAAACAACACATTACACTGGGCAAATCTGCTGCAAAAGACCTCTTTAAAGTGTTAAAAAGCAAAGACGTCACTTTAAGGACTAAGGTGCACCTGACCCAAGCCATGGTGTTTTCAGTCACCTCACAAGCATGTGAAAACTGGACAATGAATAAGGAAGACAGAAGAAAAATTGATGCCTTTGAATTATGATGTTGGCAAAGAGTATCGAATATACCGTGGACTGCTAGAATAACAAACAGGTTTGTCTTAGAGGAAGTACAGCCAGAGTGCTCCTTGGAAGTGAGGATGGAGAGACTTCTCATTTACTTTGGGTATGTTATCAGGAGGGATCAGTCCCTGGAGAAGCACATCACGCTTGGCAAAGTAGAGGGTCAGCGAAAAAGAGGAAGACCCTCAATGAAATGGATTGACACAGTGGCTGCAACAATGGACTCAAACATAATAATGATCGTGATGATGGCACAGAACCGGGCAGTGTTTCGTTCTGTTGTACATAGGGTCGCTATGAGCTGGAAGCAACTCAACAGCACCTAACAACAACATTAATACTTAGAAGATTTTAGGAAAAAAAAAATCTAATGCTAAGTAAAATTTGCTAGGTACTAGTTTAAGCACTAAATACAGAATGAGGTCATGGACTAGTAGGGGGGATGGCCTTGTTTTGTTTTTGGTATTACAACATTATTTACATAAATACCATGGCTAAATCGCCCACCAGAATCTTCCCAACTATTTATTCTTCCTTTAACAGTTGATCAAATGTGCTCTTTTCCACACAGACTTGCCACCCATGCATATCACTGAATCTCTTCAATTTACTAACAGATGAAAATTTTTTTATCTTGATAATCTGACTTCTAGTTCTTTAAATCAGAGTATGATTGAACATCTTTTCATAGTTTGGCTAGCCATTTTTTGGACATATATTTTGAAGAAATTTTTCTAACATGTTGTTATGGATTGAATTGGGCTCCCTAAAGATTTGTTGAAGTCCTAACCCATTACCTGTGACTGTGAACTTGTTTGGAAATAGGCTTTCTCCTTTGTTATCAATTAGGTTAAATGAGGTCATACTGGAGCAGGGTGGTTCCAAACCTAATCCCTTCTCAGTGGTTACTTATAAAAGAGGAGAACAGACACAGAAACAGAGTCACACATGGGAAAGACACCATGTGAAGATCCCTCTACAAGCCAAGGAATGCCAATATAGGCCCCAGGCCGTCAGACACCGAAAGAGACAAGGAGGATCTGCCACTAGAGCTGATACGGAGAGAACCCAGCTCTTCCAACATCCTGAATTTGGATTTCTAGCCTCCAGAACTCAGAGGCAAAAAAATTCTGTTTTTCAAAGCCACCTACTTTGTGATATTTTCTTATGGCAGCCCTAGTAAACTAAGACATATGCTAATAGGCTTGGACATTATCCTGCAACTAAAAATTTTTATGTCTTTAAAGATTAACTCTTGGTACTACTTGGATAACAAAATGGAAAGAGAAATGACTAAATTCTATTTTATTATTCTCGTCATTTTGTTTTACTTTCAGTCTTTTATCTATCCTCTTGATTACTGTGTTATAAATTTACAGAGGTATCAAATTTACTCTTAAGGCATATGGAATAAAAATAACTTGGATGAGGAGTCAGTCCTTCAAGCTATAGTATTAATCTGCCCAACAAAATTAAGAGGGATGAGAATGGAAACTCTCATTCATGGAGTACTAACAGTAGGGAAGGCATTGCCTTATGGATTTAGCCACATAAACTCACTGAAATCAGTGTTTTTATCAATGACTTCTCAATGAACACTTATTTCTTCTGATGATGAAATCAACCTCATTACTTCAACTAATAGAAAGATGGGCTGGATCAAAAATGGTTGTTGACTTTCCTGTCATTCATATATTCAGATATTTATCACATTCTCATTATACAGTAACTATATAGGCTCTTAATTTGTCATCAGTATGGGTCAGTACTTCATATTGTGTGATTAGACAAACCTAGAAAGATTTAAAAATGTTTCCAAAAGGACACTAGAGTCCCCATTGCAGGCATCTGGGTATGTTTACCTGGCTGCACAGGTAATAGTATCCATAGCTGGCCCAGACCTTGTATGTCACTCTGTAATCAAATCTTGCAAGTAATTTCATCTGTATTTCTAACACCAGGCTGGAGGCCAACTGAGATCCAGCACATTTTATAAAGCATTTGGGTATATTCTGTTAACACTGCCTTGTTGACCTCCACACCCCCATGAAAACATGCATCTGTGTTCAAAAAACAGGTGCCCAATTTGCCTATATGATATGTGACTCTACTAGAAACAAAACTACATTCTCACTAACAATATTGTCAGCAAATTGTCAACATAGGATATGGACAATTTGGAATGTTCAGAGAACAAATCAATCAGGAGCAGAAAGTGATTGTTTCTGGCAGAGACACCATTCCCTTCTGTAAATTGCTACTTTTGCAGACAGGCAGGGAAGGCCTGCTCACTGAATACATGCTTGTCTTCAGTTTACCTTGTGTTTAATTCACAGGTTTTTGCTCTCTTTGGGATAAATACCCACAACTGAAACTAGGCTTTAACAGAACATTTGCATACCATATTGTCAGTAAATCTCGTAATTTTTTTCATAATGAGTTACATTTAATATTTCTTGTATTCATAGAACACCATGAATTGAATGACCTCTGTTCTGAGGTTTCTCAGTACAAAGTTGTTAGAATAGAAAATCCAGCTGTGGTAAATGATAATGATGTTGATATCCTCTATGACCTTTCAATCTGATATTCTATAAAAAAAAATTAAGCATCTTCATTAATTCATTTGGGAGAGTAAGAGACCTCTCTTTCAAATTGCTAAGCAATCCTCTCTTTCCTCTTTCTTATTTTTTTCCTTAGATTTGCAATCCAAAAATCAGAGAAGCGAAAACATCATCACTATGGAGATACTCATATGCCTTGTTCTTTCTTCTCTGTGGCTGTGAAAAAGAAGTCTGTGCGGGCGCACAACACTGTAATTGACTCTCTGGTGCAGCTGTCATTGGATCTTTCCTATAAGAAATCATATTAGCCTTCCTTTTAAATGTGCTCAGAGTAATAAGTCATCCTTGACATTCACCATTCATACAACAAAATGTCTGTGTTACAAAATCAGCCCCAAGCTTATCAAATAATTAATACCAGATTTATAAATGACACAGATGATGTCAGGTTTTTGTATTAAGTAGGACCTTGATCCCCAGCACTTAACTGCTTGCAATCCTTTTACTAACAGATAACATCTGCCAATGAGTAATACTTGGTTTCAGGGAAGAACAGCTTTTAGTGATTCTATTCTTACGAAGTTTACTAGGTTGACAGCACTTGAAGCAAAATGCTTTTGTCTAACCACCATAGAGTAAGAAATGGCTGTGCGATCTCTTTCACAATTTTTTTAAACCCTAAAGGAATCATATTTAAAGAAAAGAGATTTAGATTCATTTATTCAGTCCTGGAGCCCTGGTGGCACTGTGATTAAGTGCTCGGCTACCAACCAAAACGTCGGCAGTTCAAATCTACCAGCCACTCCTTGGAAACCCTATGGGGCAGTTCTACTCTGTTTTATAGGGTCACTATGAATCGGCTCATCATCAACAGATTTGTTTTTTGGGTTTCTTGGCCTGGAAGTCATTTCAGAAATTGCTAATGAGCTAATTGCCAGATACTTTTGGGTGATGTCAATCTGTTTAGCAGGAAGTGGAAAGACATTCTATAACCAGGGTTAGATAGAAAAGACGTTGAGCTGCTAACTATCACGTGCAGATCTTAAAAGAAGCAACAAACATACTCCCAAATTCTCCCTGTTGGAGTGGGAGATTACAGATAAGCCAGGAGTCTACAATGATCCATGAGGATTAGACTTGGAGACATCAGTATGAACTCGTGTTTAACTTAATATAGATACAGATGATTACATATGGAAGTATTTATAAATTTGTGTATATACATGGATTAGTATGAACACATATATTTTCTTGTTCTGTCCATTGACAGGACTTAGAATTAACAACACTCCAGTAGCAATGAGTGTACCTAGCATCCAGATCTTGGTTTCTAATACCATTCTCCAATAAAAGGAACCAAGGCTCCTTGGAGAAATGGCTGCTTCTAGGACTGGAGCAAGGAGTATACAAGATGAGCCTGGTACTTATAGTGCCAGGAATAAGAAAGTACTCAAAACAACAACAACAACAACAACAAAAAATCAACCCACAATGATGGGTGTATGTCAGAGACACCGAAACCAAATGAAAAAATTCCAAATGGCTAAAATTAGAACAATTTGAGCAACAAAATAGTACTGAATTATAACCCAAAGTATAAAATAAATATCCATGAGTCCATGCTGATATAAACGATTGAATACATAAATGGAGGAAAATAGAAAAATGTCCCATGCAGAAGAAATCCAAATAATTCAGATAGCTCTCCTGACCTCAAGTAAGTGCAGCATAACTCCCCACTCCTTAACTGTGGGCTATGCATAGTAACCACTTTCCAAAGGGTACAATATGAAAAGGGAGGAAAAGTAACCTGACAAACATAACCTTACCTAGGTGATCAAGGTTAACACCACTAGTGATGTCACGTTGATAGTATGTACCCTTGATGGAATTTTATGAGAATAGCGCTTTATCTCTATGATTTTCCTCCCAGAAACCTATAACCCTTGTCTAACCATGAGAAACACATCAAGCAAGTTCCAACAGAGGGATATGCTATAAAATCTCTAACCAGTACCCCTAAAAACTGTCAAGGTCATCAAAATAAGAAACTGTCACAGTCCAATGAAGCCTGAGGAGACAAGACAACTAAATATAATATGGTATGCTGGATGGGAACTTTAAACAAAACAAAACAAGAAAACATTAAGGAAATCTAAATAAAGTATGGACTTTAATTAATAATAATGTATTGATATGAAATCATTCATTATGATAAATGTACCATACTAATATAAGATGTTAATAACAAGGGAAACTGAGTATGGGGTATATGGAAACTCTGTACTTTTTGACAATATTTCTGTAAATCTAATACTATTCTAAAATAAATAGTTTATTAACATGTTTTAAAAATCATCTCAAATTTACTTTTTATTATTCATACGGATGGACTTTACTTGGATGTCAATATTTTTATGACACTCAAATTATTATTTTCTAATAGCCCATAGATTTGTGAGTTAGTTCTTCTCAGTGTTTTAATCAAAGTTTAATTTTACTCTGAGAAGGGTCTTTTCAATTGTTAGAGAAATATTTTCTAAGTTGTTCATGTGCTGTCATTTTCATTATTACTCCATCTCTGATAACAGACTACTATAGCTTGACTCTCAGATTTATTCAACCTCTATTATGCCAATGATAAAATGGGCAAAGGACTTGAATAGACATTTCACCAAAGAGGGCATTCAAATGGCCACCAAACATGAAAAGATGCTCAGTATCATTAGCCATCAGAGAGATGCAAAATAAAACCACAGTGAGATATCATTTCACCCCTATGAGGATAGCTAAGATAAGAAATAAAAAATAAACAGAAAATAACAAATATCGGTGAGGATGTGGGGAAACTGGAACCCTTACCAGTTGCTGGTAGGAATGCAAAATGGTACAGCCCTTGTGGAAAACACCGTGATGGTTCCTCAAAAAAGTAAAAATAGAATTACCATATGACCCAGCAATTCCACACCTAGGTATATGCTCAAAAGACTTGAAAGTAAAGACTCAGAGGCTTGTACGGCAACGTTCATGGCAGCACTATTCACAATAGTCAAAGAAAGAAACAACTAAACGCCCATCAACAGATGAATGGATAAATAAAATGTGGTACATGCATACTATGGAATACTACTCAGCCAGCTGGAGAAACGAAGTCTTGATACATGTTACAATACAGATGGAGCAGGAAGACATTATTCTGAGTGAAATATTTCAATCACAAAAAGACAAATATTGTATGACCTCACCTATACAAAAAGACAAGAAAAGGCGAACGTATAGAGAACAAAGTTTATTAATGGTTACCAGGGGTGGGAGGGAAGAGGAAAGACACGATTAACAGTGATGGAAATATTACATTGATTAAGGGTAGGGTTGCCCTGCCAATTATTGTAATTGCTGTCAGTAAGTTGTACACTTGCAAAAAGTTGAATTGGCAAAACTGTGTGATAGAAATATTCACAACAATGACCAAAAAAAAAGAAAAAAAGAAGCTGCTGAGGCTGCTTATGTATAACCAGAAACCTTATGGGATTTGGTTTCTTGGTTTAGAAGTTTAGGGACATGATTTCATGGGACATCCCAGTTAATTGGCCTAATAACATGTTTTGTGCTTTTGTTTTACCCCTTATTTCATTGCATAATGCCTGGGGTATTAAAAGCTTGCAAGCAGCCATCCAAGGTACAACAATTAATCTCTATTTGCCTGGAGTAACAGAGGAAGAAGGAGCATCAGGAACAGAAGAACGATATGGAACGTGTAGCTAATTGCCTCTGTGAACAACTACCTCCTTTGCCATGAGACCAGAAGAACTGGATGGTGCCTGGCTACCATTACTGAACAATTTGAGCAAAGATTCTAAAGAGTAATTATGATCAAAAGGGAGAAAATGCAGAACAGAATTTCAAATCTCATGGACTCCAAACTTTCTGGAGTCGTGGGGGCTGGTTAAAACCCTGAAACTATTGCCCTAAGATAATCTTTAAACCTTAAACCAAAAATATTCCCTGCAGTCTTCTTAAAACCAAACAGTAGTTTAACTTAACTATTAAAAAGTGTCTGCCTTTAGCATTATGCTCGTTTAAGAACTATTTATATGGGACCAAAGTGACAACAGCAACTTGAAAGATAGGAACCCCAGAGGGCAAAGAATTTGTGCTAATGGGGGAGGAATAACTCAGAAACTGAGGGTGAGAAATACATAACTTGAAGAATGTAAGCAATGTCACTAAATGGTATGTGTAGAAACTATTGAATCGGTATTTGTTTTGCTGTACATATTCTCAACATCAGCAAAATAAATAAAAAATTTCTTTAAAAAACCTCTATTATGATTATCCTTCGAAAAACACTACACTTTGGTCAGCCTCGCTCAGAGTGGTAATGAGGGTGGAATGTATCATTGCAAGCCTAATTCTGCCCATTATATTCCTGCCTCTCCATTTATGCTAGTCTAAAAGTGTTATTTGAGCCGGAAGATCATTCTGTAACCTTCAGATTACTGCTGGGTGACTTCGGCAGAAAAGGAATTACCAATGCATTAAATTTGAATTAGCTCTGAGAAATCATGCAGATGTATGCACAGAACATTATAGCAATACTGTCTCCCAGGCACAGCAGAATTGCTTTTACGCAGTTTTAAAGAATCACTTGAGCAACCTTTAAATTGCACTCATGATGAAGCTGAGCCAGCATCTTCTGTTTAAACACACACCCACACCCACACATACACACACACACACAAAAGCCTACAGTCCAAATATAGCCTTCACAGAGTTGTCTTTCAGGGAAACCTGATCATACAGGGGCTGCTGCTGAGTGGACTGTTTGGGTTTCAGCCCTGCCATATTACAGTGCCCTGGCAGAGCGGCCGCAGAAGTGTCACTTAGACTAATGATTATGAATTATGCAGAGGATCATATCCTCTTAGTTACAAGTCATTTACTCGCTTTCCCTCTAGACTACCTAGCCTGGTTTTTTTTTTTTTTTTTTTACTCGTAGTAGGAAATAACTCATTGAACAGACGTTCAAAGTTGAATTTATTCTCATTCTATTTTTCTTCCAGAATGCCAAGCTTGCAAAACAACCAACTGAAAAAAAAAATAAGACACCTACCCTCAGTGAAATTATAGCCGTAATAAGTCTTGGGTATTTTTTTTTTTTTTTAGTCTGTCAGGGTGCTTCCCATTTTAAAGATCTGACAGTTCTAATCTCCCTCTCTGTCTCTCTCTTCTATCTTTAGTTAAATTGAAAGGTGGTTTAAAGAGGAGTGCAGAGGAAAGAGAACACAGCTAATGTGGAAAGCCACACACCTCAATCTGTGAGACATACACTGTTTCAGTGAGCTACTTAGAAGAAGGGACAATAGGAATACCTAAATATCTCATTCTGGGAATTAAAGTCTATCTAATTTCACTATATTTTTTTGAATCCAAGGCCTTGAGTCCACACTAAAAAACGAGACAGGTCATAGACAATTCTGTACATTTTAACAAGTGACATAATTTTAATATGACTCATTAACCATGGCTGCACGGATCGGTGAGGAAGTCAGCTGAAAATACTGTTCTGTTCTGGAGTTCTGGTGCTTGCTGACTTTAGATTTTAAGGCAAAAATGAGGCACACTGACCTCTCCCAAAAAGTGGACCATCCACAGCCATCTTCAAGGTCAGGAACTAGTTCTCACAGCAAAGCTCCCATGGAGGAGGGAAAGTGTCTCTTCCAAATTGCCCTGAAACTGAGCAGGGTAGACCCTCTCAAGCGTCCATATCCTATCTTAGAGTCAGCAGGCCTTATTCTTTCTGTGGTAAGTGGTTATTCAGCCATGTAAAGTGTCAATCGACACACACCTCTGGCCCAGCAGCTACCCTAACAGCCAGACTGCTTTGGAAGGAGGCCCCTTGCTGCCAGAAATGACCAGGGCCAAGTGAAGATAAAGGGAGGAGAGCACTCCGAATTGCTGTTGACACTTCAAACAAAAAGTTGGTTTCCTGAGGTGGTAGAATTGTTCACTAACAGCTTCAAGCAGTCACCTTTCTGGTTCCAGAGAGGCCTATAGTATTTAGGGAGATGCCTCTGGAGCACAAATGACACCACCAGTAGTAGAACAAGAAGTTAACTGTCACTGCACCAGCTGGATCTCATTCTCATTATCCCTGCCTGGCCCAAAATAAACCCAGGAGAGCTCCCAAAGGGCCCCTCAGCATAGTGGGGTCAAATGATGCAGAAAGACTGTCCATGGCAGGATCATTCATTGAGATAACAGCAGGAGGATCCTTTTGGAACAGAAGTCGGGCCATGCCACTCCTCTCCTCAAACCTGCAAAATCTTCTCAACGCACCAGAAAACCAAGACGTTAGGTGACCTGGAGTCCCTGCATGGTGAAAATGGTTAAGGTGTTTCTCTACTAAGTGAAAGATTCGAGGTTCAAGGCCATCCAGGAGTGTCTCAGAAGAAAGGCCTGGCAATCTACTTCTGAAAAGTCAACTACTGAAATTCAATGGAGAATAGTTCTACTCTGACACACATGGGGTCACCATGAGTTGGAATTGACTCCACAGCAAGTGGTTTAGAATGAGCTACTAGGCCCGACAGCTCTGCCCCTGCCCAAGTCCATGCCCTCACCATCCGCCACTCTCCCCTTCACTCAGTCCCACAGCCACTGACCTTCTTGTCCTTCCTTGCTCCAGCCTCTGCTTGGAACACTCTTCCTACAGGCATCCACCCACAGGCTTCTTCCCTCACTGCTTCCAGATCTCACCTCAAATGGCATCACTGACGCATTCCAGAATCTCGCTGTATTAAATAACCACCCCTATCCTGACATAAGCTATCCCTTTGCACTGCTTTATTTTTCTAAATAACATTTATCTCTTATGAACACACACTATATTTTACTTGTTTATCTATTCATTCTTGCCTCTTCCAACTAGAATGTCAGCTCCAGGAAGGCAGAAATTTTGTTTTGTTTACTGCTTTATTTCTAGAGTCTAGAAAAGTACCTGACAAATATATTGTAGGTGCTCAGTAAAATTTGCTGATATAAAAGAATTAATATGTTTTAATATATGTTTGTTCTCTGTGTTTGTCCCCTCTCAGCCTAATGCCTCTCCCTCCTCTCCTACACACACAAACACACTTGCATCTGTCAAACTACGGGCCAGGTGGACACAGAATAACGGTAGAGGGTATGTAAAGGAGAAGAAATAAAGCTTTGTAGGCATTTGCTAATAACAATAATTTTTAGTAAATAATGCCAACCCCAGTCACCCCTCCTTGAAAATCTCTGGAAAAATAAGCAGCGCTGAAATGAAATGTAAAGAATATACCCTAGACTCTGGTTTCCTACAAACACTGACCTTTTTCCTGGAAAGGGATGTGTATCTAGAGGTTGATTTTGCCAGAGCCTAGAGTATAGGGGGAGCCTTAGGGGCACAGTGGTTAAGAGTTTGGCTGTTAACCAAAAGGTCAGCAGTTCAAATCCACCAGCTGCTCCTTGGAAACCCTATGGGGCAGTTCTACTCTGTCCTGTAGTGTCACTATGATTCAGGATCAACTCAATGGCAACGGGTGGAATATAGGAACACCCCTTTGCCCCAATTCGGGTTGTGTCACCAAATACATAGGCTAACATACCAGGATGGACTCTAAAGAATTTCTCTGTTCTCTAATAAAAAAAAATGTCCCACCAAAAACTGAAGTTGATGAAACTCTAGTCCCAAGAAACTATGCATGTGAATTTTGGTTATGGCGTACTTCTGAAATGCTACCTCAGTGTCAGACACCTGAGGCCAAGAGAGGGTGGTGAATTTCAGAACATTTGAAGAGTCCAGCCTCAGAGGTTGTTCATATGTCAAACATCAGGACTGAACAAGGGCTGAATACCGAACAGGCTTCTGAGCTCACTAAAAACAGTTAATATTGCAAGCAAAATTATTAAATAGCCCCAAGAAAATAGGTTTACGTGTATTCTGAGATTAGATATTGGTACAAAAGACACTGACCTAGGGATATTCAAACTCAAAAAGCATGAATATAACTCATTTAAAGAACTCTTGGCATGATAGGACCAAGGTTGAATGGCCTACTGTACTGCAAATTTAGTCTGACTTACCTCTGAACTACCCAAAAACTTCTCCCATTAATGGAGAGTGGTGACAGAAGAGGCTAAGGAAGAACTAATGGTACCTTTATGAGCAAAAGGACACAGATGTGTCCATTTCAGGAGCACCAGCTCAGGAAATATGGAAGCTTATCAAAGCATTTAACACTTTGTAGGTTTGAGGGAAGTCATTCAGTAGGCTCCCGGAGAGCTGGTTACCAAGGTGAGAGTTCCAGTCTTGACAAAGGAGCATCCTCCTAATCTGCTTTCAGTGTGGTAGTCTGGGCACAAGTGGAGAAACACCTTAGAGTAAGAGAACTGACTCTATAGAGAGACCAGAGTGGGCTACCCAGCCTGGAAGGGGCACACTCCAGAAACAATTTTCAGTGCTTATGGAAGTACAAGCATTTTTCTTTTGCTTTAGTTAAGGGAAAGACTGAAATTTCCTTATAAACTATAAAAACCAAACCTCTTGCCATTGAGTTGATTCCAACTTATACCGACCCTATAGGACAGAGTAGAATTGCCCCATAGAGTTTCCAAGAAGCACCTGGTAGATTCAGACTGCCAACCTTTTGGTTAGCAGTCAAGCTCTTAAAGCAACCAGGGCTCCTTATAAACTCTACACATGACGAAAACTCACATTTGAAATGATAAAGTGAGGGCAGTCTTGCCAGGGTTGGGAGGTTGGGATGGCCTTGGCAAACAATAGAGGAATCAGTGAGTGGTTTCCCTAGAGAGATGCATGTTTCTTCCTCTGACCTTAGATACTGAAATATGGAGGTTTTTTTTTTTTTTTTCTTTCTAGAGAAGCAAAAACATACTAGGTGCCAAATTTGAAGGACAAACAGCAAGATGTCAAATTGTGCTGGTTATCTGTGTGTTTGCCTTCCTGCCTCTGGGGTCATGTGAAAAATTCAAAGAGGCTCTGTATTCGTTTCCTAGGGCTATGGTAACACATTAACACAAGCTGGGCAGCTTAAAACAACAGAAGTTTATTCTCTCACAGTTCTGGAGGGTAGAATTCCAGATTCAAGGTGTACGCAGGGCCATGCTCCTTCCAAAGTCTCTAGAGGAAGATCCTTCCTTATCTCTTCCAGCTTCTGGTAGCCCAAGTGTTCCTTGTCTTTTGGTGGCATAACTCCAATTTCTGCCTCTGTGGTCACATAGTGTTCTTGTGTATGTGTCTCTGTCTGTGTTTCTTCTCCTCTTTTAATAAGAACACAGGTCATATTGGATTATAGCCCACCCTACAAGCTCATGTTAACTTAAGATCATCTACAATGATCTTATTTCCAAATAAGGTCACATCCATAGGTACTGGGGGTTAGGACTTTAACATATCTTTTGGGAGAACACAATTGAAGCCATCACAGTTTCTTTCAGTCTTTGATCCAAACTAGTTACTGTTGAATGCATAGTGTTAAGCTGAAATTGTTCCACAATGCCTGAAAGTTCTGCTACATCCATGCTGTACTTAGGGTATGGAAATGTTTGGCATGTCTGGAGCTCTGGAGTTCAGGATCTACCCCTAAGACATACCATTTGTCACTTCCTCTGAGGTGAAGAACCTCAGAGGTCATGGCCAGGGTCCTGTACAAGTATGTGAATGAGAAAGTCAGCACTTAATGCCTAGAAACTACATATCCTTTTTCATAGTAAGGAGCTCTCTATGCATCCCATTTAGCATTGGGCATGCCCACTGCAAAAAGGAAACCAACAGAACTCCTGCTGGTGGTGGTTTGTTTGATGATGATGTGCAGGAAGTGGTCTGGAACTGAGCAAATGGAGAAATCAATTTTCAGTTAAAATTGCAAGAAAGGAAAAACACATACACACACATCCAACCAAAGGAGCTTTAAAAGCTTTGTTGTTAATACAGGTCAGAAAACTGCTATTGCCAGATAGGCAACAGACATGGGGCACTCAGTGTGAAAAATAGAACTGCTTATTCCTAGCAAACATTTAAAAAAAAACACAAAAAACTGAGCTCTGAAATAAGAAGGAATGTATGCCAATTCTAATCCATTGGTGTGGCTGCATGTCCAATATACCTGGTCTTGTGGCACACAAGGAGCATGAAACACAGAGAAGGCGCCACCAACTGGCACTCTCCTGGATCATTCCCTAGGGCTCTGTAACTACAGTCCCATATGGGGAAAGTACCATTCTGTTTTACATTTTGTAATATTTAGGTATGTATAGTAAACGATAAAGAGTTCACATTGTTGTTGTTACTAGTGGCTCCGACTCGTGGTGACCTCATGTATAACAGAATGAAAAGCTGTCCGAGTCTGCGTCATTTTCAGGGTCACTGGTATGTTTGAGTCCATTGTTGTGGCTACTGTATCAATCCACCTCATGAAGGGTTTCCCTCATTTTTGCTGAACCTCTACCTGATCAAACATGGTGTTCTTTTATAGCAATTGGTCTTTCCTGTTGACATGTCCAAAGTATGCGAGCCAAAGTCTTGTCATCCTTGCTTCTAAGCAGCATTCTGGTTGTATTTCTTCTAAGACTGACTTATGCATTCTTTTAGAAGTTCACAGTATATTCAATATTCTTCGCTGACACCACAATTTGAATGCGTCAATTCTTCTTCTGTTTTACTTTTTCATTGTGCCATTTTCACACGCATATGAAGAGATTGAGAAAACCATGGCTTGGATCAGGCTCACCTTAGTCATCAAGAGTTCACATTATAGAGTAGTTTCTGGGGTGTTAAAATCTTGTGAGTGGCCATCTAAAATACTCCTCTGGTCTCACCCATCTGGAGGAAGGGACAATGAAGAAAACCAAAGACACAAGGGAAAGATTAGTCCAAATGATTGATGGACCACCAGTACAACAGCCTCTACCAGACTGGGTCCAGCACAACTAGATGGCACCTGGCTACCATCAACAATTGCTCTGACAGGGATCACAATAGAGGGTCCTGGACAGAGCTGGAGAAAAATGTAGAACAAAATTCTAATTCACACACACACACACACACACAAAAAAAAGACCAGACTTACTTGTCTGACAGAGACTGGAGAAACCCCAAAAGTATGGCCCCCAGATATCCTTTTAGTGCAGCAAGGAAGTCACTCCTGAGCTTCACCCTTCAGCCAAAGATTAGACAGTTCTATAAAACAAGACTAAATGGGCACACCAGCCCAGGGGCGAGGGCTAGAAGGCAGGAGGGGACAGGAAAGCTGGTAATAGGGAAACCAACATCAAGAAGGGGAGAGTGTTGACATGTTGTGGGGTTGGCAACCTATGTCACAAAACAATATCTGTACTAATTGTTTGATGAGAAGCTAATTTGCTCTGTAAACTTACATCTAAAGTACAATTTAAAAAAAAAAGACAAGAGCCATATTAATCAGAGTCAATATGTGAATCTTGTTTGAATCACGGTTTGAACTGGAAAAAGTTGGACATGCACTAGGTATTATATGACATGAAGAAATTATTGCTAATTTAGGTAGGATGTGTTTTGTAAAAGTTTTTCTGTAAGAGATACATATTGAAGTATTTATGGGTGAAATAACATGAACTCTGGTATTTGCTTTAAAATATCCAGAAAAAAAATCTGTTGGAATGAACAGTTGAAATAAGAAGAGCAAAATATTGGCCACTGTTGAATCTGGGTGATGGGCACATGGGGATTATACTCTTGTCTTTAATTGTATTTATGCTTGAAAATTTCCATAGTAAAATGTCAAAAAAACAAACAAAAAAGTAATAAAACAAAACAAAAAGAGTTCACGTTATAGGGTATATATTCAGTTATTCTCCACATACAATTTTCTCATCTTCTAAAAAAATTCCCTAGTTACAGGATATTCCTGATGTTATACGTACAGGCTTTACCAGGTAGAGCTCGGAGTGCCTGCAATGGACACAACTAGGTAAGCAGCTCCTTCAGTCAGAATTCTCTCTGTATGTGCTATGCGCTACACTGGCATGCACATCGTTTACACCTGTAGACCCTTAGATCTAAATCCAGGTCCCTGGAAATTACGCCCTAAACCAAGAGTAGAAAGCTGACTTCCTCTTTCATGCCAGTTCTAATCCATTGGTGTGGCAGCATGGAGAATTGTGTTGAGATGTGCTCAGAAGCCATGTCTGGGCTCAAAGGGAAGGGAAGTAATAGGATAATGTCTGCCATGGATAAAGAAGATTGGAGTGACAAGCATATGTGCCTTTATTTGCTAATTCTGCTTTAGATTCCAGCACCAGTTTCAAGCTTGGTCACATACTAACTTGAGGAGTATTTCAAATCACATGCCCAGAGTGACAAGATACAGTAAAAAATCACCATTATACAGATATGTTTTTATTCATGTTGTTTAATTTATTTTGAAGTTCCAAATAGCATCAAAAGAAGGTGAAAGCTTCTGCGCTTGGCAAGAGCAGACGCTGCATTTTAAAATGCTGAGAAACATTGCTCTAGTCTATAGATTTATAAATAATTTTCTTCTTCCATCTAGGTCAGTAAGTATAGTTCAGTCTAACAAATATTAATTGAACATCTCTCTGCTGGACACTCTGCGTAGTTCCCTCAATCAAGGAGCTTATAATTGTCAAATTAAATGCATGTTCATGTATTTTTTAAGAAATGGCTCTTTTTAAGAGTTAGATTTTAATCAAAGCCTATGGGGTTTATGGTTTTCTTTTTCTGTATCATAGAACATGGAACATATAATTTCCTGGGTCCACAGTCTAGAAAGAGGAATAAGATAAATTATATCATCTATCTCTAGGTCATATCCACTTATAAACTCGGTATATATATATATATAGTGAACAACACCCAGTTTTAGCAGTCAAATAAAATTATAAGAGATTCATATTAAAAAAAATAAATAAAACCAAACCCGTTGCCATCGAGTCAATTCCAACTCATTCTGACTCTATAGGACAGAGTAGAACTGCCCCATATGGTTTCCAAGGAGCAACTAGTGGATTCGAACTGCCAGCCTTTTGGTTAGCAGCCACAGCCCTTAACCACTGCACCACCAGGGCTCCCTGAGAGATCCATAAAGAGAAGTAAATTTTTTCTTTACGATGAGCATAATGATGTCATTTTCTTTTATTATTTCCATCTGTTAGTTCACTTGATTTTTGCAAAATCTGAGTGAGAGAAGCAGAGTGATAGCTTAGAGTAGACACTCAGCATATGTGGATTTAAAATTTATGGTGTTAACTTTTGAAAGAAGCCTAAAGCCCATGGCATGAAATAACTGGCAATTTTGCTGAGAGATAAATTTCAATTGCATGCCCTATAAGCCTGGCTCGTTGGAATGAGCAGAGCATGCCAAAGTGAGCCAGAGTGTGAGTGAAGCTAGTTGAGAGTACATATCCAAATAAAATGAACTCAGTTGTTCCCAGCTACAGTGGAATTCACAAACCTGGAAAGGCATGAGAATATCAGGAGGAATTTCTTATGAATGTCCAAATGAGGACGTGAAGATTCAAAGAGATAAATGAGGACACAAGGATTTAAAGAGATAAAGAAGTTTTTAAGCCTTGCTAGGTCAGATTGTAGTAAAACTTAGTCCCAAGTCCTAAAACTAAAATTATCAGTTTCTACCACCTCATGCTGAAACCAGCAAACGTGAGCTAGTTACACTGTGTTCATGAAATCTCAAAATCCATGAGCTGAATCAGACTTCATTCAAGCTGTAGTTATATTAATTAAATCCAAATTGTATTTTGGAATGGAGAATTGACAACAATCCAAGATATACACCCTGGGAAGAGCTGTTTCCTTGTAGTGAAATGAAGAAGTGAGGATTCAAAGAGGAGATTAGAAACCTAGAAAGTAGGAAGTTGTAACAAAATTTGGAATATTAGAAAAGTCATGAATTCATAATTTGGCTCTAAGTTTGGGAAATACCGTGTTCAGGGAATTTGCCAGATGGTTCAAGATGTGCAGACAGAAGAGAAGTTTGTTAGAGACACTCTGTACCCACAGAGAAATTTCCTCTCAGATGGAATCTGGGTAATGAGAAACTATATCAATTGGGCCTTATTTCTCCAGTGCTGTGGGAGTAAAAAGAAATAGCTCTGGTTCATATATGGGGTTAAACGCGGTTGAAAAATAGAAGGTAAACTGAAAATCTCTTGGAAAAAGCCTCACCTTCACCAAGCTACCCCATGGAACAATGTGTCTATACTTTATCTGACTTCCATGTAGGCAGTTTCCCTAGGCTCCCTAAGACTATTGTAAAGTCAGACTGCATTTTAAAGAGTTTGCTCTTATTTGTACAAGAGAAGACATGATTGAAGGGCAGGAATAAATTTCAAGGAGAGCTAGCAAGGAAAGACAGATAGACTATGGGGAAGACTTTATGTTGTTTTCAAGAGTTTACTCAACTATTGGACATTTTTACTTGAATAAAACATCCAAAACCTCAAATTCAATATGCCAAAGACTTAAGGAAACATGATTTTGCTACACTGGCTCCTTCTTTCGTATTCCCATATACTAGTTTCCCATGTGAAAAACAAAACCAACAAAAAACTGAACTTACCTGTTTACACTACATCCTTACACTATATCCAATGAGTCATCTATTTCTTTAGATTCATTAACACTATTCTAGCTTGAGGCCATCATCCCTTAGATTGCTGCAATGGATTCCCTACTGGTCTCACTTCGTCTAGTCTAGTCCCATCAATCCACTCACCGCACTACTGATACAGTATATTTTTTAAAATGAAAGTTTGGTTGTGAAACTTGACTATTTAAATCTTCAGAAACAGCTCAAAATTTAAAAGATATGTTTTAGAGACTTTATCGTATTGCAACCTTGATGATCTTGATGACCGTGGTAAACTCTGTGGTCTCTAAACTGTACTTTTTTGGTTCAAATCCAAACTGTACCAAGTGTTCTAGGATAAAATCATCACAAAGTTACAGTAAAGCAAAAAGAAAGGTTTTATTTGGCATATGTTCAAACAGGCAAAAGTGGGAAAATGGACAAGCATCCTGCGAGAGCCATGTCTGCCCAACTCCAAGGAAAGTTACAGAATCATCAGCATATATTAACATTACAAATGGGCAAAACCATTGAAAGCTTCACCTTTTCAGATTGGCTAAAAACTGCTAAATCATCATAATCCTACATTTTGAATCATCTTTTTTAACAATCATTGGTACAGATTTCAGTAATGACAGTCAGGAGGGTCTTCACCGGTCCATCAAATCTTACTATTTACTAAATGCTAGTAAAGAAGATTAAGAGTGGAAAGTATGTGGGCCGTTTGTGCTGTTTATGATTTGTTTATGCGAAAGGTCCCCTAAAAGATGTTTTCCAAGATTGTCCTAGCTATTGTGTTTATACCTCCGGGCCCAGTTGATGTTTCCTTGTGAGTCCTTGTAGATCCTTGTGAGTCCAGCTCCAGCTAGGTCACCTTCTTTACACTCAAGGACAGAGAATAATAGCTCCAATATTATCTTCCAAATGACGAGTTGTATGACCTTGATCAAATTATTTAACTACTTGTATCCTCCTTCGTGGAAACCCTGGTAGCATAGTGGTTAAGAGCTACAGCTGTTGTGAGCGGCCATCTAAGACACTCCAGTGGTCTCACCCTTTCGGGAGGAAGAAAACTAAAGATACAAGGGAAAGATTAGTCCAAAGGACTAATGGACCACATCTACCACGGCTTCCACCAGACTGAGTCCAGTACAACTCAGTGGTGCCCGACTACCACCACTGACTGCTCTGACAGGGATCACAATAGAGGGTGCTGGACAGAGCTGGAGAAAAACGTAGAACAAAATTCTAACTCACAAAAAAAGACGACTTACTGGTCTGATTGCGACTGGAGAAACCCTGAGAGTATGGTCCCCAGACACCCTTCTAGCTCAGTAATGAATTCACTCTGGAGGTTCACCCTTCAGCCAAATATTAGGCCCATAAAACAAAATGAGACTAAAGGCACACAACAGCCCAGGGACAAGGGTTAGAAGGCAGGAGGGGACAGGAAAGCTGGTAATAGGGAACCCCAGATCAAGAAGGGAGAGTGTTAACAGGTTTTGGGGTTGTTAACCAACGTCACAAAACAATATGTGTACTAACTGTTGAATGAAAACTAGTTTGTTCTGTAAACCTTCATCTAAAGTACAATTTTTTTTAAAAAAAAGAGCTACAACTGCTAACCAAAAGGTTGGCAGTTCCAATCCACCAAACGTTCCTTGGAAACTCTATGGGGCAGTTCTACTCTGTCCTATAGGGACGCTATGAGTCAGAATCGACTGGACAGCAACAGGTTTGTTTTATTTTTTTTAATCCCCCCTTCATCAGTAATTATAATTATCAAATAAGTATGTTGAATACACTTGAAGAATTTTTTTTTTAAAAATGGAAAAGTGTGAGTATCAACCAAAAGATTATGATGAGTAATCAACTAGATTTTGAAAACAGCCAAATAGAATATAAATGCAAAAATTCTGTACAAAAAGGACAAATATTGTATAAGACCACTATTATAAGAACTCAAGAAAAGGTTCAAACACAGAAGACAACATTCTTTGATGGTTGCGAGGGTGGGGAGGGAGGGTGAGAGTTATTCACTAACTAGATAATAGACAAGTATTATCTTAGGTGAAGGGAAGGACAGTACACACTACAGGGGAACTCAGCACAACTGGACTAAACCAAAGCTAAAAAGTTTCCTGAATACAATCAAACACTTTGAGGGACAGAGTAGCAGAGGTGAGGGTCTGAGGACCATGCTTTCAGGGGACATCTAGGTCAATTGGCATAACAAAGCTTATTAAGAAAATGTTCTGCATCCTACTTTGGTGAGTGCCGTCTGGGGTCTTAAAAGCTTGCAAGCAGCCATCTAAGATGCATCAGTTGGTTCCAACCACCTGGAGTAAAGGAGAATGAAGAACACCAAAGACACAAGGAAAGTATTAGCCTGAGAGACAGAAAGGGCCACATAAATCAGAGACTTCATCAGCCTGAGACCAGAAGAACTAGATGGTGCCCGGCTACCACCAATGACCGCCCTTACAGGGAACACAACAGAAAGTCCCTGATGGAGCAGGAGAAATGTGGGATGCAGAGCTCAAATTCTAGTTAGAAGACCAGATTTAATGCTCTGACTGAGACTGGAGGAGGAACCCCGGAAAGCACGGACCCCAGCTTCTCTATCAGTCCAGAACTAAAACAATTTCTGAGGCCAACTCTTCAGACAAGGATTAAACTGTACTGTGGGACATAAAGTGATACTCGTGAGGAGTGTGCCTCTTAGCTCAAGTAGATACAAGAGACTAAACAGGCAGCTTCTGTCCAGAGGTGAGATGGGAAGACAGAGAGGGTTAGGAGCTGGTTGAATGGACATGGGGAATCAGGTGTGGAAAGGAGGAGTGTGCTGTCACAGTACTGGGAGAGCAATTAGGGTCACATAACAATGTATGTATAAATTTTTGTATGGGTGACTAACTTGAAATGTAAATTTCATCTAAACTACAATAAAAAGATTTTTAAAAAAATTCTGTACAAAATACTAGACATAGAAATCCAATAATATATGAAAATATAACACAACATGTCAATGTTGGATTTATCCAGAAAAAAATGAAGACTGATTTAGTATTAAAAAATTAATTAATTATAAGTCATATAATCACCTTAATAAAAGCAGAAAAAATATTTACTGCAATTTAACTTCCAAGTATGATTTTTTTTTCCTTATTTTTTAAAAATTTTTTATTGTACTTCAGGGGAAGGCTTATAGAACAAATAGTTTCTCATGAAACAGTAGTACACATATTGTTTTATGACATTGGTTAACAACCCCACCACATGTCAACCCTCTCCCTTCTGGAACATTTTTTTTGGTGAAAATATACATAGCCAAAGATACACCATTTCAAAAATTTCTACACGCACAGTTCAGTGACATCGACTACGCTCTTCCAATTGTGCTGCTATTCTCACTTTAGATGAAGACTTACAGAACAAAATAGTTTCTCATTAAACAGTTAGTACACATGTTGCCCT
>NW_004444057.1:3985960-4022065 GCF_000243295.1 Trichechus manatus latirostris | reverse complement strand
TATTTCACTCAGCATAATGTCCTCCAGATTCATCCATGTTATGAGATGCTTCACAGATTCATCATTGTTCTTTCTCATTTCATAGTACTCCATTGTGTGTATGTATCATAGTTTGTTTATCCATTCATCTGTTGATGAGCATCTAGGTTGTTTTCATCGTTTTGCTATTGTGAACAATGCTGCCATGAACATAGGTGTGCGTAGTGCTACATTAATTTTTTTACAGCAACATGTAAAAAGAAATTTGCATAGCAGCACTTATGAAACTACCTCATGGGGGAAGGGCTTGGTTGACAAACAAACGTCGTGCATTATTTGTGTAAAAATACAGTAGCCCAAACTTTCAATTCTTGATAAATTCTGACATCTTTTCTCACTCCAAAATGCTGCCAAAGCTTTGTGAGGTGGTATTCTCCCTTACTGCAGCAACTAATAAACTCAGCTTTGTCTTTTCTTCTGGTGATATTTGTGGAACCAGCTTTCAACAATATCAACAAATATACAGAAACTTGATTTGTATCACAGCTGGCATGGCGGATCAATGAGAATATAAATGATTGACTTTTCAACACACAGTACTGGGATAATTCATTAATCGTTACAGAAAAATGGAAAACTGGGCCCCATTTTATAACATACAACTAAATCAATTGCAAGGGATGTTAAAGACTCAAATGTAAAAAGCAAAACTATGAAAATTTTAGAATATAGGAGAATATCTTTATGATTTCGGGATAAGAAAGTTTTTTTAACAAGATACAATAAACCCAAAATATGAAGGGTGAGATTGGTGATTTCACTTCATTAAAATTAAGAATTCCAGTTTATCAAAATACATCATAAAGAAAGTGAAAAACCAAACCACAAATTTAGAGAACAAAAATAGCAGAACATATACTACATAAAGGATTAGAGTTAAGAACATACAAAGAACTCCTACTTATCAATAAGAAAAAAACAAACAAAAAAGTCACTTAACAGAAGAGGAAAATAAACATGTGAAAAGATGCTTAATCTCATTTATAATGAGAAAAATTCAAATTAAAACTATGCCAAGAAACCATCTGCCACATACCAGAGTAGCAAAAAATTAAAAGTCAGATACTATCAAGTGCTAGGAAGCATATAGAACTGGAATCTCAAACTATACAATTGGGCTTGCAAATAGGTAGAGTCACTTGGAAAACAATTTGGCATTATCTGACATACAGTATATTTACTGTGTTTCTCAGTAATTTTTAAACTATTTTTCTTATTTTTATTCTTTTTTCAAACACTTTAGTTATTTGCTTTATAAAATTATTTCTGAAAAGAAGAGGCAAATGGATAAATGATCCAAACAAGTCCTTCTAAGACTTCAGATGGTCCGGTTCTTCATTTCACCAATCCATTCTCCTACCAGCATTTATGTCCTCATCAACAGGCTGGGATATCCAAGAAGGGGAAGGAGAAGGAAGGAAAATTGCTATTTTCCATGCAAGGTGCTACAGCCTGATCCAAAAGTACTGGGAGATTCCATTTCTCCTCATAAGTCTTGAAATCCTGAAAGGGGCATCAGTTGGAGAAGTTAGAAATTGAAAGGAGAGGAGTGGTGATTTGTCTGTGCCTATGTCTTGACTAATTTCAGTAATTACACAATTTGTCTCTTTGACGCTATTCAGGGGCTGTAGTTACAGGTACACGGTCCTGTCGACAGTGAAGGTCTCCTTTTTTTCAACCAGAGGAAGAAAAATCCAAGAGAGGCTTTTTCCCTCTTCATGCTCTAATGGGAGTGTTTTGTTTTGGCTGACAGAAAGCCCACTAAAAGGCTGCTATTTCTCCATTATTTCTGCCTCTGTTCTGAATTACCCCAGCGCTTTGTACCACTAACAAAACACTTACCGGAGTTAGGAGGATACTGCAGATTCCTATCCTGCTAAATTATAGACCTTTTCAGAGCATGTTCATATCCCTGAATACAAAGTCTTGCAGGTAGTTTGCTCTAAATTGATGCTGTTTGGCTTGAATCCATTCAGCAAACATCACAGCTGCAAATGGCATACCTCAATTACAGTACCCAACGTCTGACTTCTCGCTAGTGAAGAACAGGTTGACAACAAGGGTTTTTAAGTCAAGTTGTGTATCTCCTAATGCAAAACCCTAGGGTGGAGAGAAGCACCTAAGATCCTCAGATGAATCTGGATCAATCTCTATGAGAGTTTAACTTTTTTAAAATCCCACAATTTTCCTAGCTTGTGCTATATCGCTCATCGGTTAGATGATATGTAAAAGGCAATGAAATGTCTGTTATAAATAACAGAAAGATAACATTGTAAAGAAAAAAATCACCTGGGAAAAAAGTCATCAGCATCTCTAAAGAAAACTCTGTGGTTACTGCTACTCTTTCCTCTAAGTAACTTTACTGCTTTTCAAGCAGAAGCCCTAAGCTTACTAAGGAAAAGAGGGGTGCATTGCTGTCACTTCAGAATCAAATTAAGCAAATGGTGCCCTAATGGCCTAAAAGAATTAATGTACTTACAACAGGTGAGCCATTTCCTTCAGAGAAATAAGGTCCTTATTAATCTGGACAAAAGATTCATGAAAAAAGGCAGGTATCAGGAATTTTTATCCTTGTTTTAGGGATGGAGCAAGCAAGACAGAGGAAATTGAAATGACCGACCTTTGTCATAGAGGGAGATGTGTGTCAGAGCTAATTACAAAGACCATTTGGCTTTTTATTTTAAATTGTCACACTTCTGCAGTTAGAAATCACTTATGCTCTCAGTGCTATATTAATTTGTACTTAGATTCAAAGACTCCAAGACTATCATGGCTAGAAGCAGCCTCAGAGGCCAACCTCTTCATTTTTGAGATGAGGAAACTGATACCCAGGGATGTGATAAAACTCGTCCAAAGCCACACACCCTCAAAAATTAAAGTCTGGTTCTAAGCCTAGTATTCTTTCCTTTGGTGATGCCATTTTTGGATAAAGTGTACTCATTTTCTTTTTATATGATTTTTTCCTATAATATACATGTTATTATACGAAATAATATGTTTCCTATAATAAACACTATGCGCCAAGTTAATTTTTAAAAATTTCTTATAAAGTTTTAAAATATCCTCAGCTCATGCATCATTACTTCCAGGAACTTTTTTCTGATATTGATATGTACACCCTAAACACATACGTACATGAATATGCACATAGCCAATGGCTCAACACTCCCTCCTTAGGACATCCCTAATACCCAGTACATGCTTGCTCATTACATTCACGATAACCATAAAGATTTATTTACCTACCTGTCTCCCTATAATACCATAAACCCATTGAGGACAGAAACTGGATCTTATTCAGCTTTGTACTCTAAAATCTTACCACAACATAATCATTGTTGAAATACTGAATTATTTATAATCTACTCATTACATGACAAACATTCTATAAATGATCCATGACTACATCCGAAACGAATTAATATTTCAGGTAATTTAATAAACAATATACCTTGGGCCATCTTGGGCCTTGTACCTCTTCCTGTTGCCTCAAAGAAAGAAGCAGTGTATGGCTTGTCAAACCCAAGCCACCCATCAGCACATGGAATCCTATGACATTTTCTGATCATTCTTTCATTAGTCTTCACTCTCTCTCTGCTCATTTATTGCCCTCAGACTATTAACACAATAACAAACTAGAAACCTTTCCCTTTACCCTATGTCTCCCTCAAACTACTACTTTATTTTTCTTTTTTTCACCCTAAACCTTTTGTGATTTACACTCCCTATCTCTACTTATTGAATGGATGAATATGAAAATGTCAAATCTTAAGCTTCTCCACTTGAGCCACCAGGCCCAGTTGCCTCGACCTGTCTCAGTTGGTTTCCTGGACATTTCCATGTCTCCGTGGCCCTGACCTCTTGATCCACATCCAATCTTACTTCCTTTGTTTCCCAGAGGCAAAGATTGGCCTTTGCTCTTTGGCTTTGATCCTGCTTTTGAGTCATATTCAATAATTTTTTTCAGGGAGATGGGAGGAGAACTTTCTAGTCACTCTGGTAAAGCTTAACCTCATACAACCCAGCTTCCAGGAACCTATATTAAAGCACAGGCCTTTCTTACAAGCTTCTTTGAACAGTTGGTCCCAGTCACAAATGAGATCAGAAATAAAACCTGAAATATAAAAAGGTAGAAGAGGAAGAAAAAAAAAAAAAGTTAAGGGAGAGAATTCAAGAAACTGGTTCTTTAACAGAATGTCAGCATGTCTTCTGGCATATCAGTAGGAAGTTCTCTCACTGTCTTCTTATCCCAGGTCAAGGTGAAGGTTTCCAAAGATATTCGGTGTTACCCAGTCAGTCACTCCTGGAGAATAGGTGTTTTTGGTGATGGTAACTGTTCCCACGAGCTACCTTAGAGCTTCTCTTAGGTCTTTCTCTCTTCCCTTTAACATTTAACCTATAGCTCAAACCACCCTCTGCTCTGGCAACACCAGCCCTTCTGAGAATTCAGGTCATGGAGCCATCTATTGGATCTGTGAGTTGTTCTCCAGGGTCTTATACTATTAAGATCTATGATATCTATTTATAATAGATCCCAGCACAGCCACTGGGATGGCCACATCAGTTATCTTGATGTGGAAATACCAACAGTAGCTGCTGCCTGTATACTAGGAAGAATACAGTATACTAAAATCACAACTTAGGCACCTAACTAGTATTGTCATCTTGGTCAAGCTCCTTAACCTTGTTGTTGTTAGGTGTCCTTGAGTTGGTTCAGACTCATAGCAACCCTATGTACGACAGAACTAAACTAAACTAAATGGTCCTGTGTCATTCGCTCACAATTGCATAATGCTTGAGCACATTGTTGAAGCCACTGTGTCAATCCATCTCATTGAGGGTCTTCCTCTTTTTCGCTGACCCTCTACATTAACAAGCAGGATGTTCAACTCCAGGGACTGGTCCCTCCTGATAACATATCCCAAGTATGTGCGACACAGTCTTGCCGTCCTTGCTTCTAAGAGCATTCTGGCTGTACTTCTTCCAAGACACGTTTGTTCGTTCTTCTGGCAGTCCATGGTGTATTCTTCTCCAACACCATAATTCAAAGGCATCAATTCTTCTTCAGTCTTCCATATCCATTTTCCAGCTTTCACATGCATATGAGGTGATTGAAAATACTATGGCTTAGGTCAGGCATACCTTAGTCCTTAAAGTGACACCTTTGTTTTTTAACACTTTTAAGAGGTCTTTTGCAGCAGATTTGTCCAATGCAATGCGTCATTTGATTTCTTGACTGCTATTCCCATAGGTATTGATTGTGGATCCAAGTAAAATGAAATCTTTGACAACTTCAATCTTCTCCATTTGTCATGATGTTGCTTATTGGTCCAGTTGTGAAGATTTCTGTTTCCTTTATATTGAGGTGTAATCCATACTGAAGGCTATGGTCTTTGCTCTTCATCAGTAAGTGCTTCAAGTTCTCTTTACTTTCAGCAAGCAATGCTGTGTCATCTGCATATTGCACATTGTTAATGAATCTTCCTTCAATCCTGATAGCACGTTCTTCTTCATATAGTCCAGGTTCTCAGATTATTTGCTCATTATACAGACTGAATAAGTGAGGTAAAAGGATACAATCAAAACGCACACCTTTCCTGATTTTAAACCATGAAGTATCCCCTTGTTCTGTACGAACGACTGCCTCTTGGTCTATAAACAGCTTCCACATGAGCATAATTAAATGTTTTGGAATTCTCATTCTTCTCAATGTTATCTGTAATTTGTTATGATCCACACAACTGAATGCCTTTGTATAGTCAATAAAACATAGGTAAATATCTCTCTGGTATTCTCTGCTTTCAGCCAAGAGCCATCTGACATTAGCAGTGATAGCCCTGTTCCACATCCTCTTCTGAATTTGGCTTGAATTTCCCCAAGTTTAATGAGTTTTCATGTCCTCAGCTGAAAAACCAGGTATAATAATACTTAAGGTATTGTAATAATTAGGGAAAAAATTTATTAAAGGACCCAACAAACAATACATGCTAAAGAAATAGTTGTTACTTAGTCTATATAATTTTCAATTTTATTAATATTATTAGAGCAGTGGTTTATCCCCCAAGTGGAAATTTTTTGCGTAACTACGCTGGTTTCTGTCAAGGTATCTGACTTCAGTAGCTAGAGATGCCTGCAGGTATGTATGTATAACTTGTTAAGCAATGTTTCAAATTTCTCCTCTATTATTTATATAAATTTAGATTTATGTAAGATTCATTAATTAATACAAAGAATACTTATATGCCAACAGTGTGCAAGATGTTATGCTAGTCACTAGGGATGAAGTTGTAACGAAAATGAACAATGTCACTATCCTCATGGAGTTAGAAGCCTGTGTAAGTGTTAACAAGAAGGCAGGTGTTCCAGCCACATAAGAGTAGGCCTCTGCTTCAGAAGGAGTCTCTTCTGCTAAGTGACCCTGGTTCCCCTGATGTCACAAGAGATGCAGTTGCAGTTTTGTCTCCCAGGTGAGTGGATACTGCAAAAGTGCTGAGCCTTCTTTGAAATCTAATAAATATTTAACAGGACTCTTCTAAGTAATGTTAATTCCAATGTTGGCATTATTCTTACACTATAGTGGGCATTTATGGAAGGACAGTAACAGATGGAACCAAGACTGTGCAGTTCTCAAAATCTCAATTAGGAAAACTGGACTTTCCTTCCTCATGCATATTCAAATCTCCCAGGTCACTCGCTCTAACAGGATATGTACTGGCAGAGAATCTGGCCTGAGTATAAAAAGAGTATCATAATGTTCATGCTTTTTGCTTCTTCTTCCTATATCTAATGAACATCAGATGATTTTCATAAAGCTAATTTTGCATCAGCCCCTTTTCATGTCTTAGCAATAGAAGAATATTGGTACTGTGTGTGTAGCTCAGGATTTGGACTTTAAGAACAAATACAAAAGAAATGTAACTGTTCAGCCCACCGTCAAACTCAAACTTACTCTGAGAGGGTGGAAGGAGCACGGTCCATTTGAAGAAGAAAGAGGTCACTATGGATGACACAAAAAAAAGAAAAAGTGTGAGGTGGAAAGTGGCAATAGATAAAACTGAGACAGACAGGATCAGATTATGTAAGACATGTGGGCTGTGTTTAAAAGTGTGGGCCTTATACAAAAGGGATGGAAAATGTGCTACATCTTTTAAAAAGGTTCAGAAAAGCATTGAATTCAAAGTGTAACAGAAATCTCAGAATGACATAAACATTCTTCAGGAAAAAACACCTCAGTTTGGTTGCTATGACTTCTCTTGGGTAAGTAACAAAAGAAGAGGCAAGGTAAACATTCAATTCCTGTGGTGATGCCATTCACTCAGGAAGCAAGAGCTTCCTTGAGTTCTGAGGTGATGAGTTGGATTAGATCATACAGCTAGTGAATCAGGCAGTCAGGAAAAAGAGATTATTTTAATAGTGCCACAGAAAATGTGACATATACACAAAATAAACATATTTTTTAACATTATCCTACTGCCTTCTAAAGCAATTATATCCTAGTAACCAGGGATCTTTTGTTTACTCAGTAGGAAAATGGATGTAAGTTGGAAGAACAAGGATTGGGCCAATTCATACCACATAAGAATGGGAGGAAATATTGAAAAGTTTAGAAGAATAGTTTGGGGGGCATGTAGCAGAAGAATCAAGGGAGCAGAACAGAAATTTTAGTGGAAAGAAAAAATCATTCATTCAACAAAGATTTGTCTTAGGACTTCTATTTTCTAGCCTCTATTTCAAATAATGAAAACTACAGTAAGAAATAAAATGGACAGAATTTCCACCTTCATAGAGTTGTCTGGTAGAGGGAGACAGATAATAAACTAATAATCAATAAAATATATAAAATGTCAGATTAATAGGTACAATGGAGGAAAGTTAGGTAGAGAAGAGAGATACAGAGCGCTATGGTCAAAGAAGTCTTCACAGAGATCTGAAGGAGAGAGACAGTGGCCACGTGGATATTCCAGAAGAGCCTTCCAAGCAAGAGGGCAAGATCCTAAAGCAGAAGTGTGCTGAAGCAGAGTCTCAAGGAGGTCAGAAAGGGAGCAGAGGGCTGGCTTATCTTCAATAAGAAGTTTTATTAAATTGTTTGCTATATATTGGGCAATATATGATCTTCATTTTCTCACACAATCCTTCCATAAAATCTTCAAAACTGGCTCGTGCCTGCAGACTGTATGTGCTTGAGATGCAGGAACTGCTGGATCCTGTTTGGCTTACTGTTGGGAGTCCCTGGGTAATGCAAATGGTTAACATGCTCAGCTGCTCACTGAAAGTTTGGAGGTTAGAATACACCCCGAAACACCTTGGAAGAAAGCTCTGGAAATCTACTTCCAAAAAACCAGCCTTTGAAAACCCTATGGAACACAGTTCTATTGTGGCACACACGGGCTCGCCATGAGTTGGAATCAACTTGACGGCAGCTGGCTGGTTTCACCGTTGGCAGTAGGCTGTAACCTCAAGCTTTGCAAGGAAGGTCCAAAATACCTGGACAAAAGTAAAAGTAGGATTTAAGAAAGACCTATATCGGAGGACAGGTTATATCTTGAAGATACTTCCAAGTTCTAAGAGCAGAAATTTGGCTCAAGGGACTAAACTGGCGGACAAAACAGAAGACGTCAGTGACCAGGAGAAGATCCTCAACAGTCCTCATATTTTCATGGCCTCTTCCAGAACACCATCCCAGGAGGTGCGGTCTCCCTGTTTGCTTATATTGTAGATGTTTGTAGGGTGTGTCCATTCCCATAGATTTGCTGTAAGAGAACCCCTTCCCAGAGTTCCAGCCCTATGGTTTGGGTGGGGATATGTCTGGCTACTTCCCCGGACATGTCTTGATTGAGAGGTAAACCCAGAGTGACTCAAGCCAGTCCAGTTATTCAATGCTGTTGATCACAACATTCAAGTGTGGCACATGACCTAAGCAAGTCCAACCAAAATGACTTTCAGAACTTCAGCTAGAAATGTTGAGACAAGGACTAATTTTGCTGGGGAGCCATCGTGAGAGGTTTTCACCCTTCCTTGAAACCCGTGGTGTGAGGATATGAAGTCTGCAAATGAAGCAGCAATTCTGTGACCTACAGCAGCAATGAAAATTTCTTTGTGACAACTTTTATCAAACCTCACCTGCTGAAACGGGCTTTTTAGTTACGTGGACCAATAAATTCCTTCAGTACTTAAGCCATTTTGGTCTGGTTTTCTATCACTTGCAATTAAATTATTCCTAACAGATGAAGCCAGGAGTGAGATCATTGATTTAAAAAATTAATACTATACAGGATTTATAATTCAGTGTGAATTGTCTTTTTCCCCTGCACCACCAACTAAATTCTCTCTTGAAATTGCAAGCAAGTCAAGATCCTCAGACAACGGATTTAAAATATAAATGTAGCACAAATGGAAAAACATTTTTTTCTTCTAAAGAAAAGGTCAAAATAGTATTCTAGACTAGGAGATTAAGCAGGTAGTTGAGAATAGGAATTTCTAAATTATACTATCAGTTACAAGGATAGCTTTTTATTTATTTTTGAATAACAATAGCCCTTTGTGGTTCAGCAGGTGTCCCTGGGTGGTGAAAATCATTAAGCACTTGGCTGCTAAGCAAAAGATTGGACGTTCAAGTCCACCCAGAGGCACCTTGGAAGAAAGGCCTGGTGATCTACTTCTGAAAATCAGTCACTGACAGCCCTACGGATCATAGCCCTAGTCTAACACACATGGGGTCACCATACGTCGGAATCCCTTTGACGTCAACTGGTTTTTGTTTTTAGTTTTGGTTTCAGCGCACCACCCTAGCCTTAGTCTCCCCCTTCCTTGACAATAAACACATACTACCTCCTCTGTGGTACACACAATTCTTTTTTTGTTTGTCTGTTTGTTTTGTCCTTTTTTTTAAAATTGTACTTCAGGTGAAGGTTTACAGAACAAATAGTTTCTCATGAAACAGTAGTACACATATTGTTTTATGACATTGGTTAACAACCCCACGACATGTCAACCCTCTCCCTTCTCGACCTTTTTTTTTTTTTTTGGTGAAAATATACATAGCCAAAGATACACCATTTCAAAAATTTCTACATGCACAGTTCATCGACTACGATCCTCCAATTGTGCTGCTATTCTCACTTTAGATGAAGGTTTACAGAACAAAATAGTTTCTCATTAAACAGTACACGTGTTGCCTTATGACAGTGGTTAACAACCTCACTACACATCAACACTGTCCTTACTCAACCTTGGGTTCCCTATCACCAGCTTTCCTATCCCCTTCTGCCTTCTAGCCCTTGTCCCTGGAGTGCTGTGCCTCATTAGTCTTGTTTTGTTTTATGGGGCTGTCCAATCCCTGGCTGAACGGTGAACCTCAGAGGTGACTTCACCACTGAGCTAAAGGGGTGTCTGGGGAACATACTCTCGGGGTCTCTCCAGTCTCCTTTAGGCCAGTAAATCTGGTCTTTTTTTTGTGTGTTAGAATTTTGTTCTACATCCTTCTCCAGCTCTGTCCAGAACTCTCTGTTGTGATCCTGGTCAGAGCAGTCAGTGGTGGTAGCCGGGCACCATCTAGCTGTATTGGACTCAGTCTGGTGGAGGCCATGGTAGCTGTGGTCCATTAGTCCTTTGGACTAATCTTTTCCTTGTATCCTGTTCTCTTCATTCTCCCTTGCTCCTAAAGGAATGAGACCAGTGGACTATCTTAGATGGCTGCTCACAGGCTTTTAAGACCCCAGACGCTACTCACCAAGGTAGAATCCAGAACACTGTCTTTATAAACTGTGTACACACAATTCTTATGCCACAGAAACTTAATCCCTAGAGAGAGAGATGCATATTGGAAGTTTACGTCTATCTGTATTACATAAATAGAACTTTTCAGCAAAACAATCAGAATTAGGAAGTAAAGCTATTCATCTTTTACAACAAAGGCCAACTCCAGAAATTTGTGTAATCATTATGTCAGGTTTTGTTTGTATTTTATTTTTCTCCCAGCATTCTGTCCTAAATGCTTAAGTCACCTAGAGAACTCGTAAGAGCAAGATTTTCTGAATGATTCCCCATGTTTCTTCTTCCTTGAAAAAAAAAATCAGGATTTTTCTTTTTAATATAAAATGTTGAAGCATTTTTTTTTTCTTAATTCCTTAAGCCAGCAAAACAGTATTAACGAGGTTTCATCAAGCAAAGAGTCACTAAGGTGCCAAAAAACTGAGGTAAAGATTCGAAGTTCAGAGCTGCTATATCATGTTGCCCCAAAACATTTTCTATTTCTCTGCGAAAGACCAAAAAATAAAATAAAATAAAACTGTAAGATGGAAACAGCTGATAGACAGATTGTTGAAATTATAGTTTATTAGCAATACATTATCAATGTGTGAGAATTTAAGCATTAGAAACCATCAGACATGTAAAAAAATTCAAGATTAAAGTGGACACATTCACACACTGTGAAGAAAACAAGCATCTTAGTCACCTGACTAGGAGGCTCTATGGACTTACTCTTGGGTTTTATGTTGCCAAGGATTGAGTAGCAATGAAGTTTTCTTATCCTCAATGGTAAAGAATAAAGTCGCCGCTCACAGGATACTCGGACATTTTATTTATTGACTTCATGTCCTGACAAGCCTCTCTCTTCTTTCACCTTGGGTCAGGAAGCTTTGCTCCCAATTCCTGCCTTGTTTCTGTTTGTAACTTTGGTAAATGGTCCTGAGTTTGATTGTCTCGTCTCTGTTTTACCCTTGTCAAAAGTGTCATCCTTTCAAAAGTGTTTTTCAAGAAGCAATTGTATGCCACCCCTGATATTTTAACACAACTGTTTTCACGTATTTATTTCTAAGAAAGCACTAAGACGGAAGGATATGCATATTTTCTCTACAGTCCACGGTGTTGGTGTTAGTCATCTCTTCTGTAGACAAAAGAGCCAGTTATGGAGAGAAATTACAGATTACATCTGCCTCTTAGCACAATTGAATTACACTCTTCGGTCACAGATGTATCTGGCCATTTGCCACAAACTCAGATTAACACTTGAGCCTACTTGTTCTTCCTGTTTGTAAAAATCTCTCTTGCAAAGCCAGCTGTGGAAGAATTTATTGTTTTCATTTCTCCTCAAAGTTGTTTCATGAGCAAAATAAATTGTGTTTCTCAACTTTTAAGGGTAATTCCCCCGTAATGCTTTCCAGCTGACCAAGAGAACTCACTTCCCAAGGATATTTTACATGTTGAAAATAATTGTCTATGGTTATGTTAGTGGGGATCTTTAAATAAATAGCTAATGTTAGAGATGTAAGACATTACAAGAGAGAAAGGCCTCTTGCTTAACAATGCAGTTTGCCAAGATTTTTTTTTGTCTTTTTTAACTGTGTAGAGCAACACTGTCCAGTTGAAACACAATGTGAGACACACATGTACTTTAAAATATTTTAGTATTCATATTTTTAATTAAAAAATAGACAAAACTAATTTTAATAATATAATGGAGTCTCTGGGTAGTGAAAACAGGTAAGCACTCAACTACTAGTCAGAAGGTTGGCAATTTGAACCCATTCAGAGGTGACTCAGAAAACAGTCCTGGTGATTTGCTTCCAAAAGGGCATAGGTCTGAAAACCCTATGTAGCAATTCTACTCTGGGCATATGGAGTCGACTCGAGGGCAACTAAGAACAGCAGCAAAAATATACTATTTTTTAATACAATATATCCAAAATACTAGACAAAAGAAGAATTGATGCCTTTGAATTACGGTGTTGGCAAAGAATATTGAATATACCATGGACTGCCAAAAGAATGAACAAATCTGTCTTGGAAGATACACAGCCAGAGTCCTCCTTGAAGCAAGGATGGTAAGACTTCGCCTCGTGTACTTTGGACATGTTTACAGAAGAGACCAGTCCCTGGAGAAGGACATCACGCTTGGTAAAGTAGAGGGCCAGTGTAGAAGAGGAAGACCCTCAACGAGATGGATTGACACAGTAGCTGCAACAATGGGCTCAAAAAAAACGATTGCAAGGATGGCGCAGGACAAGGTAGAGTTTCATTCTGTTGTACATAGGGTAGCTACAAGTCAGAACCGACTCGATCACACCTAACAACAACAACAACATATCCAGAACATTACATTTCACCATATAATCAATATAAAAACTTATAAAGGAGATATTTTACATTCCTCTTGCACACTAAGTCTTTGATATCTGGTGTCCATTTTACAATTACAGCACATAGGACTAGCCACATATCAAGTACTCAATAGTCACATATGTCTAGAGGCTGACATGTCAGACAGTGTGGGTACAGAAAATGTTTGTATATTCTCTGATTTACATGGGGATTATTATGTGTCACCATTTATGTAAACTTTTGAATTTGACATGCCTTTAAGGAAAAGCATTTCTCTTGAGAAAGAGAGTGCATTGTTTTTCTTCTCTCTGTATAGATTGCAACTGATCATTTCATCCCAAATAATCAGATTTCTAAACTCCATATCTTTTGGAAAAAAGGAACTGCATTGGGGTTGTCAGACACTGAATCCCCAAATATCAGCAACATGACTTTGTTGAGAAGACAAAGCTGTGTGTGTTGTTAACCACGGTAACAGAGAACACCATCTCAGAGCTTTGATGGCATCTTGGAGAGGAGAAGGCAAGGTCAGGATTTATTGAGAGTTCAAAATTTGGTTTAAGGTGAATCTTTCAGTGCAGGGACTTGATTAGGAGTAAGCAAATTTCATGATATAGTCTAAGAGTGATGGAAACATTGAAGATTTTTGAGGCAAGGGATGGAAAGAATCTTTGGGAGTAACTATCTGTTAATGCTTTCTGTTGAAAGGTTGATGGGTCTTTCTGGAAATTCCTGTAAGAAATAATCAAGTTATTTTTCTGGATAAGACTTTTCTGGAATAATAAAGTTATGTTAATTAAAAAAGTAACACAGTGTAGGTACGTTAATGTAGACAGTAAGCTATGGGGTGGAGGGTGTTAGTTTTGGTTCTGTGTGTGTGTGTGTCTGTGTGTGTGTGTGTGTGTGTGAATTGCAATGTAAACAGATGTCCAGCAGAGAGGAAATCCCTTTTACACATCTGACAGGTCTGGGAAATATTTACAAAATAAGCTCTATCTTTTCATAGCCAGTTCCACATAATCAAAAACAGAAAATGAAGTAATTATAGAGTAAATCAGTCTGTTAAAATCAGGCTAAATGTTGTAAAAATGTCAAGGAATCTACCCGTGTGCCTAAATAAACCAGGTTAAATGCCCACAGGCTTGCAGTTCTTTTTATTCACCATACACCAAGTTTTTAGTGAGCTCTTGCTTTGTTCTAAATAAGGACTGTGCTATACGAATAATGTATCCATAAATAAGACACAGAAAACACCAAGCCTCAGGAAGCTTACGTTCTAGTCAGGAAGGTCCAATAATTTCAAAACGGAAACAATATAATAAGAAATTGTCATAAGTGAGCTATGGGGGAAACAAGAAAGCACTATAATGCTAGGGTGAAGAGGTGCCAAAAAGGCCCTTTCTAAGAAGGAAACCCACTACCCGTCTGTCAGTTTGCTGGTGGCTTGCATGTTGCTATGATGCTGGAGGCTATGTCACCAGTATTTCAAATACCAGCAGGGTCATCCATGGTGGACAGGTTTCAGTGGAGCTTCCAGACTAGGAAGAAAGTCCTGGCAATCTGCTTGTAAAAAGTGACCACGGAAAACCCAATGGTTCACAGCAGAATATTGTCCTATATAGTCCTGGAAGATGGGCTTCCAAGATTGGAAGGTGTTCAAAATACACAGTAGCCACAATACACCAGCGATCGTGAAGACGGCATGTTCCAGGCAACATTTTACTCTGTTTTACATGGGGTCTCAACAAGTTGGAGTGCACTCAACAGCAGCTAACAACAAAGGAGGTAACATTGATTTGTTGTTTCTTAAAGGTGGAAAAAGAGCCAGCATAGGAAGTCTGAGTACTGTAATTATCTGTGGCAGAGTGCCCCTGTCTTAAAACAGCCAAGTATCCTAAGGCAAGAAAGAGTTTAGTATGTTCAGGGAAAAGAAAGTAGTCCAAAGCCGCTGAAGTGTAGTAAGTGAGGAGAGGATTGGTGCGAAGTAAGTTTAGAGAAGTTTTGGCAGGAGTCAGACGATACCACAGCATTGTAATCAGGGTTGACTCCATGGGCATGCCACCAGTCCATTCACACAAGGTCCTGCCTTAATAGGGCCCTGCACCTGGTTTAATCTCTGCTGTTGCCATTTTGAAATTCTAGTAACTTTTGAACAAGGGGCTCCTCATTTTTATTTTGAACTGAGCCCCACAAATTCTGTAGCTGGCCCTGCTGGTAAACCATAGTGAGGATTTAAATTTCACACATTGTATATTACTGTTTGTTCTTGTTGGTTTGTTTTTTTCTTCTCATTTTCAAGACATCTGGAAGTAATCAGACCAGGGCTGGTTTGCAATTTGTGGTATCAGAGTCCCTAATTCCTTCTATCCTGATGTTGTACTATAAAGACTTTCAATCCCAAGTGCACCCCAGAGTCTAAAACGACTGCTAGTGCTCCAGCCATTACAACTTCTTTCCAGTCATGATTAAGCACACCTTACTGAATTACCATACCATACCCACCTTTATCCACATTGACCAGACCTAGAAAATGGTCATACCTAGCAACAAAGTAGGCTGAAAAATAAAATCTTTGCTCCAATAAGCCACGTGCTCAGCTAAAAAGCTATAAGAGGGAGAAACAAATATGAGGATACTATTACCAGCTCAGCTATACACCTTCACTTCTTTCTTTAATCTAAAAATATTCATTTACACGTTCATTGATTCAACTCAAAAAAGTCTATTGAGGGCCTATTATGCAACAGGCAGTATACTAGGAACTGAGGAGAGGAAAATGATTCAGAGTTAGACAGTAGAGGGTAGTATGGGGGAGGGGGGAAGACCACAGTTAAGAGTACAAGGTCACAAGTGCTGAAACAAACTGTCTAAACAGATGAGTCGGTGAATAACTAACAGGAGGCATCGATAAAACTACACAGAGGAGGTAAGGTAACATGTAAGTTTGGTTTTACAAGGATAGATTAGCAGGCAACGAAGGCAAGGTATTTCCAAGTTACACTCTGTGCCAGGAAGTATGATGCTGAAATAACATGTGGGATTTCGGCAGCTTTGTTGTAGTTATTAGCAAGACTTGATAAATAAACTATGGTCCAGCTAACTGTTTGCTTAAACCATTTAATGATCAGTGTGGGTCCCCACGCAATTGTTTTGGCTGAAGACATCAGAGACGATGGTAAAGAGAGACTGAAATGAATGGCTTGGCTTCACTGCAGCTCCGCTCACCAGTAGACATAAGAAATATCTCAGCTGACAGAAGAATCAGGCCGTGCCTTCATATACCATCCCTCCAGCCCCACACCTATCCAACCACAAAAATCCCCCATCTGTTGTCAGCCTCTCTCCTGAGCCAATCATATTGCAGTAGAGACCTACAAACCAATAGTTTCTGAAACAGCTCTGGGATTACTGGAGGATGTCTTACCCGTTGACACCACCCAACCTGGGAAAATGATTCTCGTATCCAGTAATGCCTTGCTTCTCTTTGCCCAGCAAAATTTTTTTTAAAAAAGGATGAGATCTTTGTGACCAGTGACAAACTTTGGAGGACAAAGGGATTCCTCAATGTGCAAAATAAGATACATTCAGACTTTTCAGATTCAACCCTCTGAGGCCCACAGCCATACCCCCGGGTATGGAGATGGCTGTCACTATGGTGACCCTCCAGTACAGCTATTTTCCTCTGAAACAAAAAAAGAGCTCTGTGATAAATCACATCTGCAAGATGTGTTGCATATGTCAGGCACACATTGCTTCTAAATCAAATGCTGATACATGACTTATTCCGTCATAAGTAAGCAGAATGCTGTAATTTATAATCATCTTGAAGCACACTGCAGAGAAAATGAAAGCAGACTATTAAATTTTAATGCGTGTTCGGCTCTCTGAAAAGAGTGTTTCTGGCCATGTTTGAAGCAGGGTAGTGTTTCTCACACCAATGTCCACACCCTCCAAAAAAAAATTTGTGTTTGCCAACATTTGTGGAAACTAGTTGAAACAAAAAAAAAGATTTGGCCGTCAAAAGCCGCCATCAGTCAGGAAATTCTTATGAGCACTGACAGTGGCAGCAGAGAAGGCGGTCCTGTCCAATGCCTCCTTCCCCCTTTGCTTTTGAACAATTGTCCGTTGTTGTGCAAGCGGCTCCCCGCAGGAGGGCTGCGAGCAAATATTCATTGGGGTGTCATCTCCGCTTAGATTCGTCCTGCACTCCTATTCATCTGTGTTAAGTGAACAGCAGCATCGGTTCAAATTAAGCTGGCTTGAAAACAGCCACTGTTAATAATTTCTGCTGTGATTCAACTTAGCTTTGGCTAACAGGTGAAGATGTTTCATAACGGAGGCAATTACGGCTCTGAGAGCGCTTTCCCGCTGCCTGTTTAATCAGAGGAATGGAACACTAGCTCCTAGTGCGTGGGGAAGGGCCAGCACAGCCACAATCCTGCTGCATTCGTTATCTGCTAGATTGAACAAGCTGCCTGCCGGGGACAGATGTTTAGCGCGGTGATTAGAATATAAAGCAATTGCAAAGGCTGAGGGGATTGGAGTCAGTCTCCTTTATCTCAACTTACTACAGGCTTTTCTGGTCAGATAACAAGTCTTCCAAACCATTCTTTGTAGCTGAGAAATCATATGTATATCAATGCGTACAGACTTATGCATATTCATTCATCTGTGCCCTGTGTGCATTTTCCATTTAGAACAGGAACTATAAAAAGGCGAGGGGGCGGGTAAGGGGTCCTTAATTCTATGCAAGTTAAGATCTTTTTATAACGAAATTTTTCTGACAAGGAATATAGAGAGGCAGTAAGTGTTAACACGGTGCAATAAAAATGCTTGCCAAATTTCCTTTATCATTTTCTGAGACTGAAAAGTCAAATGGCTTTACTCTGTTCCAAACAGCTTTCATATTTAAGTTCTTTTTAATAAAAAAGTAGGATAAGTAAAAACTTAAAAATATGTAACCCTAGCTTTTCACTTACTTTAAAAATAAAGTAGATGTAAATTATGTGTAGGTTGTTTTCTTTTTTAAATTAGAGAGACAGCCTATTTCCATCTAGAGTGAAATCTATTATTCTAGCACATAAGTAATTTTTCACATCAACTGTGCATGACTTCTAATTATAGCCAAAACATAACTGTATACTTCCTAATTGTAGAGATTTTTCAGATAGTTCATTTCCAGCCAAATATTTTTCCTCTTCTGCTAAAAGAAAATCAAAGTCTAAACTGAATTTTTATACATTACAATTTCCTGAAATGTAGTTCTTAATGGTTTCTGATGTGCCTGAAGGCATGAATCTTACACTACCTTTTCTCCCCCAACCAGAGAGCTAGGGATATGAAAACAACCCTTTTTGTTACTGGTATTGAATTTCCCGTTGTATACTTTAATCTGCTTTCAGAGTATTTTCCTTCCCTATATTTTCCATAGAGGACCTATAATAAAGTTCTTGGTAGGTTATGTTTAACAAGCAATTGATTACAAGGCTGTGCATCCAGAAACTGAGCATGTTTTCTACAAAGATCAAAATAACAAAAAGGGATGGGCTGGGGCTGTATAGCCACAAGCTTATTTGTATTTAAAAAATCTTTTAAGAGCTTGAGGATAGTGTTGATTTTTATAATCCAAGGTATACTGACTGCAATCTATTTTCACCTTAGTTTTTTAATGAAGGCAGCAGTTCTCATCAAATATTTAGTAGGTTTTGAGGTTGTATGTGTGTGTGTAAGTAGAAGTGTGTTTTTAGGATCTGGGCACACAGGAATAGACAGAAAAAGGTGTGATAGAGTTCATAGTCACTAACTATATGATTCAAAGCTGTGTTTAAAATACCTGCTTAACAGGATGGCAAATGACTTGTCTTTTAAAAGATATTTCTTTCTTTCCTCATTCTTAAGAACCATCCATCTAGCCTCCTCTTGGAACATTCTCTGCAAGAATCCACTGCCTACTGTATCTTCCGCTGACAATTACTGTTGCTCCTTACCCTTGAAGCTTTGAAAGCCTGTGTAACATTAGCCTATCTAGCCCAGTGAAAATGTCTTTACAGATTAGTGTAATGTTAATACTGCTGGCTCCCCGCTTTTGACCTGAAGTGGAATATATTGCACTGCTGGAGCAGATGGAATCAGAGCTTCATTGGGCTACAGAGATTGGTTGGCTGCCTGCCAGAAGTTCAGTGCTTGTGGCAGTGGAGGCTCCGGCTCAAAAATGCAGGCTTCAATCTATTCTCTGCTCTTGGAGAGAGAAAACAAAAGTGCCATATAAGTTTGTGTAGAATCAAAATACATTTGTTAAGATCGTTCATCTGCAGATGTTTACCCAGCATTTGAAAAGTAATTGAATCTTTTGGTGTAAAATGGAGACATCTTTATTCACTTTTACTGAAAGAAAGGAGACAAAAGCCAGAGCAAAGAATAAAAAAAGCAATTATCTGAACTCCATTTAACCTTCCAGTTGAATGCCAATCTCACCATGAGAAGACAAATGTGTACCTGTGGACTGTTTAAAGTCTGTCTCCTTTTTATGAGTGCAAATAGATCTTAGTCTGAAATAATAAACCAAATTCATAAATGAAAAAATAAATTAATAAAAGTTGAGCTTATACAGCCAAAGTGAAACAATTATCCAGACAGTTCCAAACCAGAATTTAAAAATCTGGGTGGAAGAGGAAAAGGATCTCCATCCTGAATTATCCACACTGGCTCTGTTATTGACTGCATCATTCAGATCAATGTTTAAAATCCTCCCTAGCTTAGTGTGCACATAAAAAGCCTTGGAATCATACTACACCAAAATAGATATGCCTGTTGATGGCTTCTCTTTCCCCTGGAACACTGGGAGCATTGGTTAAAAACTGTAATGACAGCAACTGAAAACTATGGTTGCCAGATTTGGGCAAATAAAAATACAGGATACTCGTTTAAATTTGAGTTTCAGATAAACTCCTAATAATATTTTAGGTATGTCCCAGATGTTGCCTGGGTCATGGGATGTGCAATATTTGAAACATACTTATACTAAAAAATTACTCATTGTTCATCTGAAATTTAAATTTAACCGAGCATCCTGCACTTTATCCGGCGACCCTAAAAGATGCACTCTTCATTGCCTCACTTTCCGGATGTGGTGACCCCCTCTCCCATCCCACACATATATACGAAACTAACTCCCAATTAACACACTCTTTTCTATTTTTCCATCAGATTATTTTTAAGTTTATTTTAATCATATTTTTCTCTCAAGTACTGCCTTTCCACAGCAGTAAAACATATGCTGTTTGCTGCCTAAGTGGATGGGTAATGTAAGCTGTGATGTGGAGAGGATTCTTCTCTTATCCGTTCTTTCTGAGGGTGTAGTTACAGAAACATATATATGTGCTTTTATCTGTGATAAGAGCTACCATCTGCTAGCTGCAATGTGCACAGCTTACCGTCTGAAGTGCTTATACATATTATGAAAACACACAGCTTTTGTGTATGTTGAGAATACATATAGACAGAGTTCTAATAAACCAGAATATTAGCTATTTGGATACGTCAGATAGAGGAAAAATATAACCGTAATATGGACAAGAGCGATTAGAGCTGGCGTGTTGCCATGTGTGTATTTATGCCGGTAACATTTTTGTGACCTTTTAATATTGTATTATTTCCAACCTCTTCCCACCAGATAATCATTTTAAATCAATGGAACCTTTTCAATGAGAAAAGGCCTTTGCTTCATTCATGGAGTGGCAGCTTCATGCCGGAGATCCCAAATCCCCGAGATGTGTGAGCAATGGGAAGAGACAGAGACAGTGCGACAGAACATATAAATTTGAGTTACTTTGACCTTTAATCCAGGAGAGCACGAAGAGAAATGCACTAGGAAGGTTGGTTTGTAGCTGTCTGGAGACTGATAAGCTGTAATAAAGGTGCATTCAGTTGCAATTCATCTAAAGCTTCCATTGCTATCATCCTCCTTTTTCGATTTTTGTTACCTCGAGTACTTATCTAAATCCCTTTCAATGCCAGCTTGAATGCACTTTGTGTTCTCTCCAACTGTGACTAGGGCTGTCTGTGTGCGTCACTGTGCTGCAGCACACGCTCCTTCCCCTTGTTTGACAAGAACCAACGCCAACACCTAATTAAGGGTAAGCCACAGAGCTCTCGGCTTTATCTTTGTCAACTGCTCCATTCCTAGCTTTCTGCCTAGTTGAGTTTTTAATGACATGAGCAACAGTTCAGTTCAGCTTTCCTCAGGCCCATCCGCTCCTGATCTCAGTAACTGTGACAAGCAGCAACAGCAGAACGATGGTGGCTACTTGGGCCCCAGGTTGCGTAAACCCCACAGGCAACACGGCCACACTGTTGTCCAAGTGTTACCTGCCCACTCCGCCACACAATGAGGATGTCCAGATGTGTTGGATGGAAAATGTTCAGATGGTTTCTCTCCAAAAAGAAAGTATTCACGCATTTCCAGGTACCTAATTTATATAGAAAAGGCTCATCTGGTTCAATCTCATGTTACATTGTATTAAGCATTCTAACTCAATTTTAGACATGTAAGAGTTAATCATACCCTAAAATTCTGGCAAAATCAGATTAAGATGGATGATACTGAGTTCCAGACAATTAACTGTGTGTATTTATAACACATCTTTTTATATTTACAAAGACAGACACTTGTGTTTTACCCTCTATGCTGCAGTACCATACTCAAAGAAGTGCTGTTCTTTTCCTAGAAGATGGTTTTCACTGTTGGTTTTAAATCTGTGCGTTTGCATTTGTCTTTGTTCTCTGACTCCTATTTGAAGCGTACTGTTTTATATGATCAGGGAAATGTCAGAGTCGGAGCTGTCCCAAGATGTATGATTTGCTGCAAGATCGTGGAAATGAAAAAAAAAAATCCAATATGCTGAGATAATTTTGTATATCACTGATGTTGGGATGATTTTTGGCCATGTCGAGGGCACCTAGATTCAGGAATTAAAAAATGGTTTGTTTGTCCCATTTTCCTTTGCTCCTTCATTTTGACTTTACATTACTTTTAAATTACTCAACATCTTTTGTTCTGGATTCAATATTGTCTCTTTTTCAATTTTACTTGGATATTTTGACTCCATTCAAAGTTACGTTTTGTTTTGTTTCTAGCTAGTAATTCCATATAACAGAAAAAAATCAGCATTTTATCTGCAGACAAGGATAAATTGAAAAATTCTACAGGAAAAGAAAAGGTTAGTAAAATATTCAATAATTCTATTTCACAGACATTCCAAGGTTGGCTCCTATATGTTCAATATACTAGGTGTACAATGGATAAAAAAGAAAACACGATAATCTCTAGATGACAGGAATTTAGAGTACAGTTAAGGAGAAAAGATATTCTATACCCAATCTCTTCCTAAGCGACCTTTTGTGTATGTGTGTGTGTGCTTTAGGTGAAGGTTTACAGAGGAAATGAATTTCCCATTCAATAGTTTATATACAAATTGTTCATGACATTGGTTGCAATGTGTCAACATTCTCCCCATTAGCACCCTGAGATCCTCATTTCCGTTCTTTGCTTTTCCTGCTCCTTCTTGCCTTCTCGTCTTTGCTTTTGCGTATATATTGTCCTTTTGGTATCATGTAGATAATTGTTCTAAGGAGCCCTTTCCTCACCTGTGTTATTGTTTATTTATAGACCTATTATTTGGTTGAAAGGTGATCTCTGGGATTGTCTTCAGTCCCAATTTAGAAGGGTATCTAAGAGCCATAGTCTCAGGGGTTCCTCCATTCTCTCTCTGACCAGTAGATCTGGTCTTTTTATGAATTTGAATTTTGTTTGACTTTTTTTTTTTTTTTTTCTCATTCTAACCAGGATCTTCTACTGTGATCTTGGTCAGAGTGGTCAGTAATGGTAGCCAGACACCATTTCAGGCTAGTGGAGACTGTAGTTCCTGTGGTTCATTAGTCCTCTGGACTAATTGTTTCCTTAAGTCTTTGGTTTCTTCACTCTCCTTTGCTCCAGATGGAAAGAGATCAACAGCTGTATCTGGATGGCCACTCACAAGCTATTAAGACCCCAGACGGTACTCACCGAAGTAGAATGTAAAACGTTTTCTTTATGAACTATGTTATGCCAATTGAACTAGATATCCCCCAAGACTATGGTCCTCAGTCTTCCAGCCCTGTAACTCTGTTTCTTGAGGTGTTTAGTTATGTCTAGGCCATTTCCATGACTGTGCCCCCTATGTGTGCTATTATATATATCAATATACATGCATCACATACAAATATTATGTAGAAATATCCACAGTCAAACCTACATATGCACATGGGTATACTCCCATACTCTCTCCCACACCTATTCAGCATACATACCTACATATGTATCCCCTCATAAATTGTTGTTTATTATTATTGTTGTAGCAGGATTGTGTATGTTATAGTATTTACCTTTGTTGCCTTTTATTCTTGTGTACCTCTCAGTGTCTTCCCTTGCCTTGGTTATGTTGTGCTGATTTGCCCCATATTGTGTACTGCCTTTCCACTCACCAAAGTTAACACGTGTCTACTCTCTGTTGTTGTTGTTAGGGGCCGTTGAATCGGTTCGGACTCATAGCAACTTTATGCACAGCAGAACAAAACACTGCCCGGTACTGCACCATCCTCACAATTGTTGATATGCTTGAGCCCATTGTTTCAGCCCTGTGTCAATCCATCTTGTTGAGGGTCTTTCTGTTTTTCACTGACCCTCTACTTTACCAAGCATGATGTCCTTCACCAGGGACTTATACCTCCGGATAACATATCCAAAGTACGTGAGAGGTAGTCTGGCCATCCTTGCTTCTAATGAGCATTCTGGTTGTACTTCTTCCAGGACAGATTTGTTCATTCTTCTGGCAGTCCATGGTATATGCAATATTCTTCGCCAACACCACAAGTCAAAGGTGTCAATTCTTCTTCAGTCTTCCTTATTCACTGTCCGGCTTTCACATGCATATGAGGTGATTGAAAACACCATGGCTAGGGTCAGGGGAATCTTAGTCCTCAAAGTGACGTCTTTGCTTTTTAACACTTTAAAGCAGTCTTTTGCAGCAGATTTGTCTAATGCAATGCATCTTTTGATTTCTTGACTGCTAATTCCATGGGTGTTGATTGTGAATCCAAGTAAAATGAAATCCTTGACAACTTCAATCTTTTCTCTGTTTATCATGATGTTGCTTATTGGTCCAGTTGTGAGAATTTTCGTTTTCTTTATGTTGAGGTGTAATCCATACTGAAGGCTGTGGTCTTTGATCTTCATCAATAAGTGCTTCAAGTCCTCTTCACTTTCGGCAAGGGAAGTTGTGTCATCTGCGTAATGCAGGTTGTTAATGAATCTGCCTCCATCCTGATGCCACATTCTTCTTCATATAGTCCAGCTTCTCAGATTATTTGCTCAGCAAACAGATTGAATAACTATGGTGAAAAGATACAACCCTGACACACACTTCTCCTGACTTTAAACTACCCAGTATCCCCTTGTTCTGTTCGAACAACTGCCTCTTGATCCACATACAGGTTCCTCATGAGCACAATTAAGTGTTCTGGAATTCCCATTCTTCTCAATGTTATCCATAATTTGTTATGAACCACAGAGTCAAATGCCTTTGCATAGTCAATAAAATACAGGTGATCATCTTTCTGGTATTCTCTGCTTTCAGCCAGGATCCATGTGATATCAGCAATGATATCCCTGATTCCACATCCTCTTCTGAATCCAGCTTGAATTTCTGGCAGTTCCCTATTGATATACAGCTGCAGCCACTTTTGAGTGACAGTCAGGAAAATTTTACTCATGTGTGATATTAATGATATTGTTCAATAATTTACTCATTTGGTTGGATCACCTTTCTTGGGAGTAGGCATAAATATGTATCTCTTCCAGTCAGTTGGCCAAGTAGCTGTCTTCCAAATTTCTCGGCATAGACGAGTGAGTATTTCCAGTGCTGCATCCGTTTGTTGAAACATCTCAGTTGGTATTCCGTCAATTCCCAGAGTCTTGTTTTTCGCCAATGCCTTTGGTGCACCTTGGACTTCTACCTTCAGTACCATCGGTTCCTGATCATATGTTACCTCCTGAAATGGTTGAATGTTGACCAATTCTTTTTGGTATAGTGACTCTGTGTAGTCCTTCCATCTTCTTTTGATGCTTTCTATGTTGTTCAATATTTTCCCCATAGAATCCTTCAATATTGCAACTCAAGGCTTGATTTTTTTCTCCAGTTCTTTCAGCTTGAGAAATGCTGAGTGTGTTCCTCCCTTTTGGTTTTCTATCTCCAGGTCTTTGTGCATGTCATCATAATACTTTACTTTGTCTTCTCGAGCCACCCTTCGAAATCTTCTGTTCAGCTCTTTTACTTCATCATTTTTTCCTTTTGCTTTAGCTACTTGACATTCAAGAGCAAGTTTCAGAATCTCTTCTGACGTCCATTTTGGTCTTTTCTTTCTTTCCTGTCTTTTTTATGACCTCTTGCTTTCTTCATGTATGTTGTCCTTGATGTCATTCCACAACTCATCTGGTCTTCGGCCATTAGTGTTCAACACATCAAATCTATTCTTGAGATGGTCTCTAAATTCAGGTGGGATATACTCAAGGTCATACTTGGGCTCTCATGGACTTGTTCTAATTTTCTTCAGTTTCTACTTGAACTTGCATATGAGCAATTAATTGATGGTCTATTCTGCAGTCAGCCCCTGGCCTTGTTCTGATTGATGGTATTGAGCTTTTCCATGGTCTCTTTCCACAGATGTGGTCAATTTGATTCCTGTGTATTCCATCTGGCAAAGTCCATATATATAGTTGCTGTTTATGTTTATGTTGGTGAAAAAGGTATTTGCAATGAAGAAGTCCTTGGTCTTTCAAAATTCAATCATGTGATCTCCATCATCGTTTCAATCACCAAGGTCATATTTTCCAACTACCAATCCTTAATAGAAGGATTGGTCTACTCTCTAGTGATTTTCCCTCCCTCCCCCTTCCACCCCTGGTAACCACCAAAAAATGTTTCTTTCTATGTGTAAACCTTTTGTTGACTACGTATTTATAATAGTGGTCTCATACAATGTTTGCCCTTTTGTGATTGTCTTATTTCACTCAGCATAATGTCCTCCAAATTTATCCATGTTATGAGATGTTTTGTGGATTCTATCTTCCTACATGACCTTTTGAAAACAGTAAATCTATAAATATTTTTTTAAAAAAAGAGTCTTAAACTGGGTTTATTTGTTCCCTTGCATTAGGAGTTAGTCAAAAGCAAAATGAGGAATTGAGTATCTTATCCACTTAATTTAAATCAAATATTTGCTTTCCTTAAATTTTCCAAATACAGTGAAACCTGTGAACACCGAACTCGATGGGATTGCCTTGTTTTTCCAGGTCTTGAAAGTTTTCCTCCTTTGACAGGGTGCAGTCTTAAGCACTTTTCTATTACTCTCTATTAGTGCAAAATATTTGAGTTTTCCTTCTCTGCATTACACAGGTTCCAGCTTTCACAAGTTTTACTTTACTTTATATGAAACTTTTGCTCATCCAAGTTACTTGGGCCTCAGTGCTTTCTGCATGCCAGTTAAGACTGCTTCCCTTCCAAATACTTCCCTAGCATATCAGAGCAACAACATGGCCTGCTCCTGCCACCTCTCCTCCAGGATATCAAGTGGATGCTTTTGATGTCTCCCCTGATTAACACTGTATTTCTGAGTGGTGGTGACGGGTTTGTACTGGGCCATCTGTACTCTGTTGTAAGGTACCCTGGAGACCAAAGGCCCACTCAGCAAGATGACTGTGGAGAGATTTGTGTGTAGCCTAGGACTACAAAGCTGAGAATTCTCTTCCCTTTGTTGATTGTACTGCACTGAAATCATAGTAACCAGATTTAAGTCTGACTAATTGGTCCAACTCCTCAAAGCTAGCATTCTAAAGTACTGTATTGCTCAAAAAGTGGCAAGTTCAGATTTCCCAAAAGGCTGATTCACCTGAGAGTGTGAGGGATTGGAGAGACTTATGCTACATCAGCTATAACAGGTCTATTCTTGAAAACCAGTGCTATCATGGCTGGGTAGATTAAATCGGAAAGGTCATGTGATCAAGACCCCTGGTTCTATCAGGAATTTCTCAGTTGTTGGATGGATCTCCTATTGTAGAAATATTTTATCTACACTCACTCTACAATAATCACAGTTAAGCCCAGAAAGATATGAATACAACCCCTTTAATGGTATTATATGGATCCTAGAATTATTGCACTTCATGAGGCAATGAAAAAGCAGCAGTCTTTCATAGTCTAAATTGAATCTTTGGTGAAATAAACCAGTGTCTGATACAAGGATAGAAGGTCTAAACATAAGGTGACCAAAAATGTACAGCACAAAAATGTCTGGATTTTGAAAATTAAGTGAATCTTTTAATAGCATAAATAGTTGAGGATGTTTTCCTGTCACACTTTCAAATTATAATCATAATTACTTGCATTTCCAAACAAATACAAACTGAGGGCCTGTTGTGTCCATGGTTAATAGAGAATAATCTTTGGTTCTGAACATGCAGAATCCCTTTTAAAATATTCTTGTGGTTTATTCTGGTTATTAATTTTAATTAAAAAGTAAAAAATGAGTATGTTATAAAATGCAAAATCATAATATGCATATTTGGAAATTACTTGTAGAATTTTGTTAATCATATGCCAAGTATGAGCAATATATTGATCATTTCCTAATTTATGTTGCGTAGTTTACAGCCTGTAGTTAAACCAGGTTAATCTGCAGATGGACAAATGGGTTGTCATACCAGGACATTTTTCTGTATATTCAGGCATTGTATTAATCAAAAGAGAATGCTAGTTCCGCATAACCTTTATTTGCATCCACGTTCCATGAATTTCTTGGAACCAAAAATTGAGTTTCTTACCCAAAACTACCTATTATATCCAAGTTTAGTGGGCACAAAACATTTCTGTTCTCAAAGGATAAACATACTGTTATTGATATGATAATGGCTACACATAAATCTTTATTTAATATAATCTAAGAAATTCAAACTTATAGTAAATCTAGATTGACTACAAATTGACCATAAAAAGGTCACATGTGATCTGATTAAACACATGCAAAGATAATCTATTTATAAGACTTATCCGGTATCCATTGTTTCAATAAAAAAGTGGTCTATTTGTTTTTCTAAACAAAAATATATGTGGTGTGGGTCAATTTTAACCTCTGCAATATGTACCATTCCTAAGTCAGTACCTCAAAAGTAAATGAACTGCATACTGAAATAAATTGCTGTGACTAAAACATACCGTCATGTGTTGTTCATACCTAGTTTGGAGGAATCAGTGCAAATCTTTTATAACAGGAACACCAGCATGGAGATGTAGGTTAGTTTCACCTATGGCTGAATCTGATATCAGGGTGGTAATTACCAGGCCCAGTCAATAATACTTCTTCTCAGTATAATTGCAAATCCAGTACAACCATGACCAGAACTAAATTGCTTCAGAACAATCAATAGGAATCTTCTGATTGTGTTCCCACATGTATGCATCAAATATAAAGAGGAAAACTGTCCGTTCAAGCAAAGGGTCAATTTTATAAATAAAAAATACTGTATAAAAGTCATGTTATGTTTTACGTTCTTTCCAGGTAGAAGAGGCTAAATGTGTTGGTTAGCTGCCCATGAAAAGAAAGTGTGTAGCAGGGAATTTATCAGCAGACGAATAACAATGCCAGACAAGCAAGCATATTTTTGAGTGAGAGATTTATCCATGACTGAGGCTGAGCTAGCCTATTCAGCAAACACCTTGCTGGTATTTTGAAACACAGCCGTGAATTTAAAATTAAAATTTTTGTACTCCTTGCTAAGCTTCAGCCATGAAAAGGGCTAGTTAACTAATGAGTCCCATAAGCAGCCAGTTCCATTAGAAGATAAGATTAGGCTATTAATTTTATATCAGAGGCATGGGATAATATAGGTTACTTGAAAGGGTCAGTGGCCCATCTGTTGAGATCAGTGCTCCTTAAGCAGGGGTCAGAATTTCCAGGGATGAGGAGAAGATTAGGACCACAGAGCTACAGAGTTAATGAAAAAAAAATTAATAAGTTGTTTGATGATGATGTACTTGGGTTAAGTTATTTTGTCTCACTTCCAGCCAAATAAAAGCATCTTTAGACCTGAGGAAATTAGGACTGAGTCCCAAACAGTTCGGTGATGATAACGCCACCATAAGGCTAAGTAAAAGGCTAAAACGAGAAGAGAGAGAAAGGGACATAGGATACTCATGTGATTATGGCATAAAAAAGAAATTGAAAAGTAGTTTTACTGCTTGTATGATAATTATAATAAGACATTCTGCTTCCGTTTTTTTTAAAGGTATTCTTTGGTCTTGGCAAAGAAGTAGAGGAATAGTTGCTAAATCGAATTACATTTGACAAACTCTATCTCTGCTTCCGTCTTTGACATTTCTGGGGTGGGAGATTTGACTTGGTTAGCACAACATTCCATGACATACTGTGTTCCAATGCCTCAGTGTTTTTCCATTAGCTGTGAGGAAGAAAAGGAACCCTGGTGGCACAGTGATTAAAGTGCTTGCCTGCTAACTGAAAGGTGAGTGGTTTGAAACCACCAGAAGCTGTTGCCACTGAGTGTATTCCAACTCATGGCCACCCTGCAGGACAGAATAGAACTGTCCCATAGGGTTTCCAAGGCCTAATCTTTACGGAAGCTGGCTGCCACATCTTTCTCCCACAGAGAGGCTGGTGGGTTTGAGCCGCTGATCTTTCTGGTGGTTTGAACCACTGACATTTCAGTTAACAGCTGAGCACATAACCACTGTGTCACCGGGGCTTCTGTAAAGATTGCAGCCTTGGAAACTCTATGGGGCAGTTCTACTCTGTCCTATAGAGTGACATGAGTCAAAATCAACTCGAAAACAATGAGTTTGGTTTTGGTTTATGGGGAAAAGTTTCAAACTTCTCATTATATTGTTCCAGGCTTTCTATAATCTAGCCTCGATTTGTCTTTCCAGTACTTCCTCTCAATCTTCTCTCCAGCACACCACTCCATCTATCATGTGTTTGAGACTCCCAAGAGCTCCCAACACCTCTTCACCATATCCTGGGCAGGCATGAGGTTTTCACCCCTTACATTGCTCTTGCTGTTATTGGCATGTTCTTCCTTCACCCCTGCGCACTGACATCCTACCTGTTTCTTCAACCCTGGAGCAATGCTGAAAACCTTCCCTGGGACTTCTGCTGCAAATTAGCACTCCTTCTTCAATGCTCCACTTCACTCAGACTCTACTTACTATATTCTTTTTAAGATTTTAGCCATTTGATGTCGTTTCTTTTTACACTTTCTGGAGGGCAAGCTTTTTAAAAAGGTAAGAGCTGTATCTAATTCACTTGTGTTCTACAGTGGGTATCACAGTGTTGTTAATATCTGGGCCCTTAAAAAATCTTAGGTGAAGAAATGGATGACTGAATATTTCACACATTAGCTGTCTTCTTCTTCCACCAACTTCGATATTCAGCACAATGCTGTCCACATAATGGTAGAAGGTTTTTAACCATGTATTGAATTAAGACTTATAAAGGAATAAGAGAGATATCAACAAAGGCGAATCATCACTGTGATGGTTAAGGTTGTGTGTCATCTTGGCTGGGCCATGACTCTCAGTGGTTTGGCAGTTATATGATGTCGTGATCACTTCCGTGATGGGATTTGATATAATGTGATCACCCCCATGATGGGATCTGCTCTGAGTAGCCATTTATTTGAAAGGGGGTATCCTTGGGCATGTGACCTGCATCAAATATAAGTGGACATTCCGACAGGGCTCATGGGCTTTGCTCGCTCTGGATCCTGCAGCTGTCTCGTTTATCTGACCTCTGCTTCTTGGAACTTGAGCTAGCAGTTTACCTGCAAGCTTGCCCGCCAGATCTTAGGATTCCTCAATCTTTGCAGCCTGTAAGCAAGAGCCCTGCTCTTTGACCTGTTGATCTTGGGTTCGTTAGCCCTTGCAGCTATGTGAATCAAGAGACGCCTCTATTGTGACCCACAGACTTGGAGAGTTCCAGCCTCTATAATCATGTGAGCTGTTTCCTTAATATAAATCTCTCTATACATATTTATAAGCTTTACTGGTTTTACTTCTCTAGAGAACCCAGCCTGAGACAATCACCAAGACTAAAGTGTTGTAATAACATACTACTATTACTAAAAAATTAATCTCAAAGTTATCTAAAATATAGACTACATAATGAAGTCTAATCATGTACAATTTAGAGATGGTGCAGGACAGGGCAGCATTTCAGTCAGTTATATATGGGGTCATCATGAATTGGGGCCAACTTGATGGCAGCTAACAACAAGAAGAGCTGGCCCCATCCTCCAGTGCAGTCCATAGAAAACTATGAGGGATAAACTATGACTCCTAGTTTCAAAAATTCTCAAAATGGAGAAAACTATTATTTTATATGAAATCACTACTTTATATCACTTCTTGAAATGTTGCTGACATATCATATATAATAAAACGGATTAAACCAACAGTGTATAAAAATGCATATTAGCCTGCACTGACAACTCTTTACTTTTGGCATAAAACACAATGAATTTGAAGTCTTTTTGCATGACCAAATATTTTCAGAAGATGCTAAATTTGGAAAGAAGAAGGGAAGGGAGGAAAGAAGGGAGAAAGGGAAGGAGGGAGTGAAGGAAGACGGGAGGGAGAGAGGAAAGAGAGAGAGATTTAAATGCTGTAGTAAATTCTGAATAGTCTAAAGCAGCGTCTGTCGTATGAGAGCATGCTTGTATAAATCACAGTCTAAGCTCCTTTTTACTCTATCCCCACCACCAACACCACTAGCAAATAGGAATTCTATAGTTGACATTTTTGCATTGAGGTAAGGATAAAAATGTTGCAGTCAAAACAACCCAAATGGCTGCTAAATAGTTGATAATGTCATCAAGTTGAAAATGAATATAGCTATATTAGAAGCATAATGCTATAAACATTTTCAATTACCTCACTTAACATTTCTAAGAAGCTAAAACAAGAATATTCTCTGTGAGGCCCTGAAGGAAGGAGCACAATAGCAGCACACCAGCCCCCTGCCTCACTCCTGCCCTGACTCTCCTGCGAGGGAATGTGTGGACTGTTGCCCACATCAGTTTTAAATTGCTCAAGCAATTGTTTCCTGTAGATTAATTTGTAATTCTAAATTTCCAGGCTATGAAACGTGAGCCTGTCCCTCCCTCAGGCCATTTACAGAGTTTGGGTTTTCCTGTAATCTGAGGCGGAGTCTGAGTGCTAACACATGAAAATGAAGAGAAAGCGTTCAACCAGGGAGGTGGGGAGAAGTGGAGAATGGGGAGGGGGAGACCGTGGACACGGGGCAGGAAAGAGAGAAAGAGGGCATACAAACAGAGTGGGTGAGATCAAGACAAGAGTGTGAGGAAGGCGAGCAGCAGGACGACTGGCCTAAATCAACGATGGAAAATTTATCCCTCATCCTCTCCCCCTGCCCGCCCCCACCCCCCCAAAAAAAGAAGTAGTTCATGCATCCTTGCACAATTAGCAACTTCAGACAACAGTATTGTCTTTGCATTTTATGTCTCACTCACAAAAAATAACATATAAATAATTAAAAAGCAAGGTTTTTGCAATCCTGGGAGGTGCACATGTCTACAATATTCACAGATGGAGTGAGCTGTAGTCGCTGGTTTTGTAATGAACTAGTTAGTCCTCTCGCCTCATTCTCTCCACCATTGTACAGGTCTGCCTCTTGGCTTGGAGGCCAAATTACCTGTCACATTGCAGGATGCTTTGGACTCATGAGAGGAAATGTATTCTCTAAGTACAAAGCATTAAGTAATTACTTATAGGCAATGGTTTCATTAGGTCAGTCAGCGTTTGTGGAACAACCACCACTCATAGAAAACTGTCTTTAAGACCTCATGTTTCTTTAAACAAAAACTCCTCAATTTAATATCCACAATTTAATGCATAGGTGCTTAACCTTCCCTCAGGACATGGGCCCCTTATAGACTCCGATTTTCAAAAATGTGGATCATCTTCCGAGATAAATGCTCATGTCTAATTACCAAATTATATATTAGTACTGACTTTCTTCCACCAAGTAGAAAAACAATCTTTATAAAACTTTGTGTCTTGTTCACTTTCATTTTTCATGCAAACATTTATGGCCACTTCTTAAATTTAACTTAAATCAATCCAAAATGTGCAAAATAATGTCAATTTTAATTTTATTCAAAAGTAAATTTCAATAAGAAGTCTACCGTAGTTTGGCTTTAATCAGACTTTGAAATGTGAAATGGTCTTTGACGTGGTGATGTGCATACCATTTCTGAGCCACTGATTTCAGCTTTGTTTTGAAAGCAAGAGGTCTTAAAAACCTTGACTCATAATGATATGTAGATGTTAGGAAACAGAAGCAGAGTTACCATAGCTTCCTTTGCTAGACCAAGAGAGACTTGTGCCAAAGAACTCCAGCATGCGTCATGTTGCATTATTTTCCTCATATGCTAGTCAATAAGACAATATTCGGCAAGCTCTGAATCATCAATATCGTCAATGTTACAACGTCATTATTGTTATAGTGAAAACAGAATAAAAGATCCATGAGGTCAGAGATTGTGTCTGAATTGTTTTCCACTGGACCTCCTACCATGCTGATGCAGCAAGTAGTGTGTCACGTGGATTTGGGGAGGAGAGCCTTTCTTCACCCAAGGATAAATACCTAACATGTGGACTGAGAAACAGTTTTAATTCTCCTGGAATCCACATTTCTGAGGTCCATGGAGGTGGGGTGACCCACCCAGGCCATTTGCCCTTAGATGACGTTTTTAACCTTGAGCCTTGAAGAAATTGGATTTAGAGTTCCAGCAAAATGGCGCTCTAGGCAGAAGCACCACGCCGTCCCTCCACAGCAAAGATCCGAAAAACTAAGCCAAACAGAGAATACAACAATCCTGAAACCCTAAAACATCAAATGAAGAGATAAAGAACTCAGCCAAGCACCAAATGGACTGAGAAAACTGACAGAGAATGGAGAGTGAGGAGAGATTCATGCAGAGGTCCCCTACCAGCTAACGCAGCGCGGATCCACCATCTTGGACTCCTATCGGAGACCAGCAAACAGGGGGTACGAGAAAGCAGCCTCACGGAGCGTCCAGCGGGAGACAAAACAACTGGTAATTTGCGGTGTGCGCTTTCCCACACCCCACCCCTCTTCGCCCTGGCTCGGCCTCCTCTGCTCCCCGCGGCCATGGTCTCTTGACCGGGAAGCACCGGTTGCTTGGATTCCACACGCCCAAGCAGGCGGCTCTCTGGGTGCCATTTGTTGGCTGCTAGTGTTGCTTTTCTTTCCTGCTTCTTTTGATTTCTCACTTGCCTCTCGCCACCTCCGCTCCTTTCACTCCAGTGCCTGGCTCCGTGCACCATCTTTGCTTCTTCCTGAGGGGCTCCAGAGTGCCGCCAATTTGTGATATACGCTTTCCCACTCTCTACCCTTCTTCACCCACACTTGGCCTCCTCTGCTTCCCGCGGACACAATCTCTTGTCCAGAAACAACAGCCCACACTAGCTGGCTCTCTGAGTGCCATTTGTTGGCTGCTGGTGTTGCTTTTTTTTTTTTTTTTTCTGCTTCATTGAATTTCTTTCTTGCCTCTTGCCGCCTCCCCCTCCTTTCGCCCCAGAGCCTGGCTCCGTGCACCATCTTTGCTTCTTCCTGAGGGGCTGCGGAGCTCCATTCAAGTGTGGAGCTGCTTCCCGGTCTGGGCTACCGCTCTGGTGGGATCCCGTGGCTTTTGTTTATTTGTTCATTTTGAATTGTTTGTTTTCTTTTCCTTTTCTTGAGTTGGGAGCCCTTTCTGGCCAGGCGGAGCTGCACGGCAAGGAACTCCCCTTCAGCTTCCACAGACGTGCAGAGGAATCCCTGAGGGCATTTCTTTTCTCGTTGGGTTTTCTTTTTCTCTGTTTTTTTTGGGGGGGAGGCCTTTCATCTTCTTCTTTTTTTTTTAATTTGTTTTGTTTTCTTTTCCCTCTTTTTCCCTTTTTGTCTTTCTTCATTGCTCAGTTTCCCGTCTCTCTATATCTTCCTTCTCTTTCTGATCCCTGAAAACCAGGTGCTGTATACCTCTATGCCTTCTAGCCAGGCTGTACTCTGACACCTGAGAGCAACTTCCCCAGACCTCATAGCTGCATCGGTGGGATCCCTGGGAACTTTGTGGTTCTTTAACTTTTCTGATTTTTATCTATTCATTCATTTCTTTTCTTCCTCTTCCCCTTTCTGTTTTTCTCCATTATAGTCTCTCATCTCTCCATTCCAAAAGGAAGCTCCCCTAGCATTCTTTTTTGTTTGTTTGTATATTTTTTGGCTCCTGTTCCTCTGTCCCATATCCATCTTAGCTCCACACATAACAATCTCCCCGCTGCATCCTGCCTACCTGCACCATGCGCTTGACATCACACCACCAAGCAGTACAGGCACGGCCTACTGGAACTTGCCCTGCACTGATTACTGACCCTCCCTGGTGGCTGTAGTAAGTGCCACAAACAATCCGTCCCAATAACTCCTCTTCAGCTAGACCTGCCCTGCTGTACCATATCTGAGTGACTGAACATGCCAGTTGGAGAAGGAGGTGAAAAGTATTGAGTGCACAGATGAGCAAACAACAAACAACACACAGTCCGCCTGCTCAGACATAGTCAAATTTTTTTTAAAAAAAGTGACAAAACAAACAAATCTACAATGAATAAATGAGAAAAATAACTACTGAATGCCCCGAAGACAGCAGACAATATCAAAACATTTACAAAAACAGGATAGGATGGTTCCAGTAGGTGCCCAAAATAAAACACCAGATGACTCTCCTGTGGAAGAAAATGCACTAGAAGTACCTGATAGGGAATTCAAATCTCTAATACTCGGAATTCT
>NW_004444057.1:3949005-3979850 GCF_000243295.1 Trichechus manatus latirostris | reverse complement strand
TGTTGTGGGGTTGTTAACCTATGTCATAAAACAACATGTGTACTACTGTTTCATGAGAAACTATTTGTTCTGTAAGCCTTCACCTAAAATACAATAAAATATAAAAAAAAAGAAATTGGATTTTAAAGTCACCTTTGAGTCAAACAATGGTCTAGATAAACTGGTAAAAACCATTATGCCCTTTTGAAGAATTTTTTATGTGCAGTCAGTTCGAGAAACAGAGTCTCTAAAGGTCAGACTAGAGCTATGTTTTAGGGTAAATCAATAATTATTTTAATTGTTCTTCAAGGCAATGTGTATGGCATCCTTCCTGGCTGCAAATTGTTCATCAGTTTGTTCCAGCCTTTTTCCAAGACGGTATCAGTAAGATGGGGTATAAGAATTTTGGAAGTTCTTTTCATCTTCGGAACAATTTTGACTCCCTACTTGAAATGTTACCCTGATTTGTAAATCATATATTAAATAAACTTCAATTTTTACTATTGGCTTCATATGATTTTTGTTTTAACAGGACAAATAATGAGTTGCTCAATCTGTGCACAGATAGCTGGACTTTTCTCCTAGTTGAAATTTTGCTTAACGATTATGTCAATTATAGTGTTGAGCCCAGTACCTGGTACACAATAGGCATTCAATTAGTATGTGTTGGACCATTTTTAAAAAGCAGAGTAGGAGTTCAGTTGTTAGACCATGTCCATATGTTGTTTAGGTTCTTATTTTAAATAATTTATTGGGCATTAAGCTACCAGTGGGGTGAAATTGAATGCTACCCTTTGGAAAAGAAATGATAAAAATTTTGGATATTCCCTGAATTCAATTCTAGTTGACTGAGTAGTTGAGATATGTAAAGCTTTGCAGAACATGAAGGGCTATTTGAAATATCTTCACAGTTTTCAAAGCTCACTGGTCTTGCAAAATTTCTAATTGACGTGGAAAACGCGAATTGATCCCATATATGCTTATATTTACTGTATCTCTTCCTGCCCTCCTGGTCCTTCCCACACACACCGAACTATCTTCTTAGTTGGCTTCTTTAAATTATCTCAGACTTGGAGAACAAGAGCACTGCTTTCATTTCTTTTTGGAATTCAGAGACACTAGCAAGAATGGAAGTAACATTCTCCTATGAGCCTTATTTACTCAAAGACATGGGTGGTGCCTGAATGTGACCAGACAGCAAGACACTGGAGAGACAACCTTGAACGTACTGCTTGCGCTTGAGTATACCAGGTTGAAGAGATGACAACCTTAGCTAAAGTCCAGGACAGCCTCTTAGGAATACTTCGCTTATGCTATGAAACATCTGTCTAGAAACATGTAAATAGGACCATAAATTCCAAACTGGAAAAGGAAATCAAAAGAAAATATAGGTCATAGTGTTAAACTGGAGCCCTGGTGGTACAGTGGGTAAGAGCTCAGCTGCTAACCAAAAGGTTGGCAGTTCGAATCCACAGCCACTCCTTGGAAACGCTATGGGGCAGTTCTACTCTGTCCTATAGGATTACTATGAGTCAGAATCAACACGATGGCAACAGGTTTTGTTTTTGTTTTTGTTTTTGTTTTTGTTTTTGTTTTTGGTATTATTAAACTGAGTCCTTGAGCAGTGTAAAAGGTTAATACACTTGGCTACTAACCCAAACTTTCAAGGTTCGAGTCCACCCAGAGGCTCCTTGGAAGAAAGATCTGGTGATCTTCTTCCAAAAAAATCAGCCATTGAAAATCCTATGGAGTACAGTTCAACTTAGACACATGTGGGGTCACCAGGAGTCAGAATTTATTTCAATGACAATTGGAACTCGTATTGTTAGACTACCATTTAATTGAATGCAGCCCTTCCTGATCTTCTTCAGTTCCAGACATAACATAAATTTTTGTGGCTAATTATCTTTCTTCTGTGATTGCACAAAACTGTCCAAAAAATTGTTACTCACTGTAGAACTAAGATTTCACTTAGTGGATTGAAAGATCTAGGCCTCTGCTCATCAGGCATCCTTGGATTACTAAAATCAAAGACAAAATCAGGCACCCAAGTTCATGAGGGTTTAAGTTTATGTCTACAGAGAGAGAAGTAGGAACAAAAGGGAACCAGCTCAAGAAGCTTCATGAAATATGTGGGAAATAAAGTCACAACAGCAAACTCCTGAGCAAAGATACAGGGATAGTGACCTGATCTGCCAAAAGCTTCTCAGTCCTACCAGTTCACAGCCCACTTGCCTGGAGTTCCACCATCTTGGGAAGGCAGCCTCTCCACGATCTGGCACCTGCCACACCTCACACGAGGAGCCTTAGTGGCGCAGTTGTTAAGCACTCCACTGCTAACTAAAAGGTAGGTGGTTTGAACCCACCAGCTGCCCTGCCGGAGAGAAACATGGCAGTCTGCTTCCATAAAGATTACAGCCTCGGAAAACCTTTAGGGCAGTTCTACTCTGTCCTATAGGGTCACTATGAGTCGGAATCGACTCACGGCAATGGGTTTGTTTTTTTGTGTTTTTTTGAATGCCTAACACCATCAGTCCTGTCCCTCTACTCTCCTTTTCTCTAACACATGGCTTTATTTTTTTTTCGTCACCTTTTGCTACTTTATTTTCTTCCTGAGTGTCTCTCATCTTATTATCTGCTGATTCTTTCAAAACGTGTTACATTTAAAAGTTCAAAGAACACATGTGCCTGATTTGGCCAGTCATCTGTCACCAAAAAATGCCCCCCTCCCCCATTGGGCAGTCCCTTCTGTCAGGCAAAAAGCACACGTGTCAGGTGCCCTTAGGCAAAGTGCTAATCTCTTGACTAATATACTAAAGCTGAGTAGTACAAAGCAAAGCTGACTATGGGTAGGGAACCACGCTGTTCTTGGTTAAGGAGAGTTTATCATTCTGAGACTCTTCAAGATGGGCACTTTGCATGAATTGACCAGTACATTAAATGCTATGACTTTAATTTGATCCAAAATACCAAAAATGTTTCCTTTTACAGGGAGACATGAGCATAGCAGCATGGCAGCTAATTTCTAAAATGTCTCAAAAAAATAGTAGGGTGAAATGATACCGTTGACATACTTCTAGCGGAAGATAGAAACAGCTCCCCATCCTGTCCTGATATTTGTTTTGTAATCAACTCTGTACAACGTTAATGATTTGCATATAACAGCCTCCTGGCACAAATTAAATGGAACAAAGTCCCATCGCAGCTAATAGACTCACTGTAACAAGTCCCTCAACTTTGTCTGGTCACAGTGCTCAGCAGGAATGCCATATGTGGAACTGGATGCAAGATAAAAATAACATTATTTTGTGCTTTCAAACCCATTCAACTCTATATTGTCTCTTTGGAAATAAATTTTGTTTAATGGCCAGTGATTATCTCCTATCTGGCTTGCTATTATACCAGACTTTTTCTTTTCTTTTCTTTTCTTTTTTTTTTATTAATCACTAGTGTTATCTGTACTTTGGAAAAAGAGCTACAATTAAGCATATTTTGAACAGAAGAGAAAAAGGCAGCATGGCTCCTTTGGCGTCAGTTCACACAGCCTATCATTCCAAAACATTTCTGTTTTTACACTGGTATCATCAACCAATGTCAGCACAGCTGAAGTGACTGTGCTAATTAACTGTCCTGCTGAACCAGCTGAGAAAGCTTGTATAAACTCCATGGGAATATGAGCTGTTAAGAAGAAATTCTATCCAATGGAGCTAGAGACCAAACCCAAATATAGAATCAAAACACTGCACAGCTGCCCTTAACCATCAGGTGATAACATCATCAGATACAAGATGTTAGAGAGTTAGCTGAGTTGAATACAAGGGTGGTATGACAGAACAACAATTAATCACATGCAAAGAGTTCAAGACCTTCCTCCTTCTCCTGTTTACAACAAAGCATTTGGGAAGAGCCAGTTTAGCATCTCAGAAGAGAGAAAGAACACACATTGTAAAAGAAGATTTCAAGAGAAAAACAGTCCAATATAAGAAAGACTACAGTCTCTAAGGGGCTGCTTGAGGTGTGTATGGGATGAGGTAGGGATAGGGGTGGTTGTCCTGGAAATGTGGTGAAATGGTAGGTATCATGCACAAAAGACAATGTGGGTGGAAGCCCGAGAAAGTGGATGTAACATAGCACATGGATATGGTAGATTTTGTTTTGGTGTAAGAGAAAGAGAAGCTCTAAGGAGCTTCAGGTATTAAGGGGAGGAGAGAGAGTTTTAATAAAAGTTGCTGTGGACTATGTAACCCCGGCCACCACCACCTAAAAAAAAAATGTTTGAGAAAAATATAATAAAGGCTGAGACTCTTATTTGGGCTAAGCTTATCTAAATAAAACAGTACTGGACTCTGTGGCAACATAGATTGGTAGGCCTTCATCAACAACTGTGAAGAGCCCGAGATTTCACCTTGCTTGCAAGCTAATAAGTTAACCTGACAGAAGATGCAAGATTCCTGGAGCAGAGACAAAAGACATTATTACAGCACAGCAATCGACATGAGCATCATGTTTAAATCAGTCCCCCTTGCCCCCAGGTCACACAGGGGTGATGTAAAGAGGCTCAGGAGATGCTAAGTATACTGTTGGTTTGCATCACGGCCAGGCAACCTGAGGCATAGGAAACCCTCTTCTTTTATAAAGAGCTGAAAGAAAGCCTACCTGAGCTTCGTCACAGAGAGACACACTATCTTCAATATACTGGACACTACACAAATCAGCCCTCTGCTCGGAGGGAAATACTGTATCTTTCAAGGCTGTTTTCTATACATACATCTTTGAAAAGGTAGTCTTTGCCTCTGCTCACAAGATGTGCAGAAACGTGAAGGACCAATGAGAACTATCTCCCAGCAGCCTTACACTAACAAAGACTACTCATATAACAAGTCATGCTCTCTGCTGCCCGCTCTCCAATGCCCACGGGTCGTTCCAGGGTGGCGGCTGATAAACATAATTTGCCATATGTGTTCTGCTGTGCTCTTGAGGCATGCAAATCTGGGCATTAGGGAGTGTCCTCCTGGCTCTAAAACCACATGCTGATGTCAGGGATACTATTCATTTGGCCTCAAGTCACATAAAGGCAAAAATCAGGCCTATGATTGAGTGACTATGTAAATTGCCTTCATATGGAGGAAAATTAATCTTCCAGTCCTTCCTCCTTATTCTACCTTTTCTTTTTATTTCTTCTCAGTCTTGAAATTTCTCCATGAGGCAATAATCTCCCACATCGTCATGCTCTTGAGGAGGGAAGGGTTATATACTCTTACAAATAGCTCAAAATATAAACTAGCTCTATAAATCTAACCCTTTGGATTACAGGTCTGAAGAACAACTTGGAGCTTCTGATTCCCTTCTTAAATGATGATTTATGAGAAGAGATGGTATTTCACATTGTCCTAAGAAAACAGGAAGTCAGAAGTGACTTCTCTATTTGAATTCCCATGTCATGAGGGTTTAGTGAAATAAAACATGGACCTGGGAGCCAGGGACACTAAAATATGACTCTGCCACTAGCTGTATGACCATAAATAAGCTCATCATCAAACCCAACTTACATCTCCACTTCTTCATCTATAAAATGGGGATAAAAATACCTACATCCCATTGTTGTTGGGGGAGTTAAATGAGAAAATATTTCTAATGCACTTTGTACAGTACCTAGTTTTATGAATAATTGTTGTTATTATTGGATTATCCTGTCACTCTCAGGAAGCCATAAAATATAGTGTTGTGAGTGCAGGATTGCCCCGAATTTACTGCCTGTCCTGCGATCCACTCTTAGAGTTACCAGTAAATCAGAAAAGTCAGCTAGTACTGTGTACTCTCACTATCCAAGGAAATGTGTGGTTCTGTGTAATACTCAATTTGACTTTGCTTCTTTGGTGGTCGACACCACCTTTGTTCACCCAAACAATGGAGTTCAAAGAAGGATACCAATAGGCATTGATCAGCTGCCAAGAAACCAGGCCTCTACAGAGTTTAATCACCCACGAATACCTTACATAGATCCTAGTGTAAGAGTCTTTTTAAAAAAATCTTTAAAAATCACTCTTCTTTTTCAATTTCATAGAACGTATCTCATGATTGTGTTTTAAATTAAGGCTCTCCCCTAAGCACTTGAGTTCTGAAAAATCGAACTTTATGTATACTAGACACTTGAGTTATTAACACTCAAGTTCATAATATCACCATGTTCTTTACTCCAGATCTTTTACATCAACAAAGCAGTTGAAATAATAAGTGCCTTAAAGATGAAGAAACCTGGCTCAGAAAGGGTTTTGAGTTGTCCCATTCCTTTCCCATTCAGTAAACTATCTTACCTCGATAGCTGAGTCATTAACTCACTGGACGGATATTTGCTGAGGTTCTACCGTGAGCAAAATACTATGCTGGCCCCCAGTGATACCAAAGTGAATAAGGCCTGGTGAATACAGTTAATGGGAAAGACCAGGACACGTTTATCTTACACCTACCATGGTCAATGCACAATGCTAGGTGTTCCTGAATACTATGGAAGTTAGAATTCCTTTTGTTTCAAGTAAGAGAAAAAGTCAACTTACCCTGTTTAAAATATAAAATACTAAAGTAGGAGATATCATGATCATCAGTTCAACAATGCCATTAAGAACCCAAATAGATCATTTATACAGATAAAGTGCTTTGAAAAGTACGGGGCACTAAATTTTATCTTTTACCTTATCACTCTATCTCCCTAAACCCTTAAAGGGCTATAGTGGAGATATATATAAACTAAGTGAGAGCAGAGAGAATTTTGTATAGGGAGTGATGATGGATTTTACAGAAAACTTACATTTAATTTGGTTCTTGAGGGTAAAAAGAAGATTGCCAAATAGTGAGACTGAGTAAAGTCTTTTAAGGCAGACAAAGTAACATGTGTAGGTGAGGATGCTTGAAGGGCAGGGTGACTGGTAAATAAATTCTGATTCATCTGTATAATGGTATAATAAGAAGTCTTTAAAAGGAATAAGATAGAAACTATATATGGAATGACATTTGTGAATGGAAAATGAGGGTTACACAATAGCATGTATAGCAGGCTCTCTCATTCAATTTTAGATACCTCTGTATTTTTTAAGTAGTTTATGATAAGCATGTTATCAATTTTTAAAAATTTTACTGTGTTTTATATATATGTGTATAATTCATATATAAGTTTGCCATTTGAACCATTTTTAATGTGTGATTCATTGGCATTAATTATATTCACAATATTGTGAAATCATCACCACTATCTAACTTTTTTTAGTTGGAAATTCTGTATTCATTGAGCAATAACTCGCCAATCATTTTTTTTAATTGTGGTAAAACATATATAACAAAACATGCGCCGTTTCAACTATTTTTATGTGCATAATTATGTGCCATTTATGTGCAAAATTCAGCGACACTAATCATGTTTGCCATGTTGTACAACCATCACCACTATTCATTTCTAAATTTTTTCACCATCCTTAACAGAGACTCAGTACCCCTTAAGCAATAACTCCCACTTTCCTCTTCCCAACCACACATGGTAACCACTAATAAACTTTGGTCTTTATGCATTTGCCTATTCTGGATATTTTATGTAAGTAGTATCACATAATATTTGTCCATTTGTGTCTGACTTATTTCACTCAGCATAATGTCTTCAAACTTTATCTATGTAGTAGCATGTACCAGAATGTCATTTCTCTTTATGGCTAAATAGTATTTTATTGTATGAATATATCATATTTTACTTATCCATTTATCTGCTGATGAACAGTTGAGTAGTTTCCATGTTTTGGCTATTGCAAATAATGTTGCGATGAACATTGGTGTGCAAGTATCTGTTTGAATCCCTGCTTTCAAGACTTTGGAATGTATAGCTAGAAATTAAATTACTGGGTCATGTGGTAATTCTATGTTTAACTTTTTGAGGACTGCCAAACAGTTTTCTACAGCAGCTATACCATTTTACAATCCTACCAGCAATGGATGAGGGTTCCAATTTCTCCACATCCTCACCAATACTTGTTGTTTTCAGTGTTTTCTGATAATAGCTACCCTAATAGAGGTGAAATGGTATCTCATTGTAGGTTTGCTTTCATTTCCGTAAAAACCATCTTTTCAAGTGCTTATTGACCATTTGTATATCCTCTTTAGTGAAATGTCTTTAAGTTCTTTGCTCATTTTTTTGACTGGATTGTTTGTCTTTTTGTTGTTCAGTTGTAGGAGTTCTTTATATATTTTGGATATTAAACTCTTATCAGATATATTGTTTCCAAATACCTCCTCCCATTCTGTGAATTGTCTGCTAAGATCCTTTGATACGCAAAATTATTTATTTTGATGAAGTCCAATGTATCTACGTTGTCTTTGTTGCCTTTTTTGTGTCTTAACTAAGAATCCATTGTCAAAAATTAGATCCCAAAACATTACCCCCATGTTTTATTCTAAGACTTTCATGAGTTTAGTTCTTACATTTAGGTCATTGATCCATTTTGAGTTAATTTTTGTCTCAATCAAATTTTTAATCATAGGTAAGAAAGTATATAATGAATTCAAGGAACAGCAAGCTATTTATTTTCACAAGAGGAATGGGGATGATGAGATGGAATTATACTGGGGGAATGGTCTGCCTCTATGCTGCCATCCAGGCTACCTAAGTAAAAGCCATGGGAGTGGGAATTGGATCAACTTCTCTCTCCTGATTCCTTCTCCTTATCAGAGAAGCCTTCCCCCTGTTCTGGGCACAGAGCAACTTTCTCTATCTCTTGCACATACGCAGGCACCGGGCCAACCCCACTTCTAAATCATTCCCAGCAGAGTGGGAATCGGGAACTCACAAGAAGGGGAGCCTGCCAGATTGTAAGAGCCGGTCTCGAGGGGTAGACTGAAGGGAAGACAGGCTTTGCGGAGCCAAACATGAGCACCCTCATGTGGTCCACTGGCTCACTACAGTTTGCTGAGTCATGCTTATGTAAGCCCGTGGCTTGTAGCCACTATTGTCCGCTGCCCCTATGAAACTTCTGTCCTCCCACTGTGGGGCGCAGAGACCTGCCTTGGTCCTGCAGCTGCCCAGGACTTGCCTAGGTATGTAAATGTCACTAATATACTCTTTTGCCACCACACTGGAGTTGTCAGCCTCTTTCTTCAGTCTTTCAGCGCCCTCCATTTTTGAGGCAAGTTTCACGTTGCTGGTCCATGCCTGGACAAATTACAATTTGGGATCAGATTTTAAAGGGTCTTTTCTGCTATACTAATGAGTTCCGACCTTAAACTTTAGACTAGATTGGAAGTTGGCAAACTATGTCCTCTGTGCCAATATTGGCCCATCATCTGTTTTTGTAAATAAAGTTTTATTAGAACACGGCCACATACATTCATTTATGTATCATCTATGGCTACTACAATAGCAGAGTTGAGTGGTTGCAAGAGAGACTGCACAACCCACAAAGCCTAAAATATTTATTACATGAATTTTTGCAGAAAAAGCTTGCTAACCCCTGCCCTAGATAACAAAAATGGATTGAGAAAGGAGGGACATCTTCAAATCTGCTTATTAACAAGACACCAACAGAGCATAGAAAATACATGTAAGGATGTCAATTGTAATAATTCTAACATTTGCTAAGTACTTGCTGTGCCAAACACCATGCTATGGCCTATAGAAATGTGTCATTAATTCTTATCATTCTATAAGTAGATACGATTATAATTATATCCTTCCTATGTAAGAGAAAATGAAGAGCAACTAGAAAGTGGTAGACAATAAACTCCAAGGAAGAAATTTTCTTTTGTTCACTGGCACATGACAAGTCCCTTAATACATATTTGTGGAACAAATGAAAGAATGTACTAGTGAATGAATAAATGAATGTGTTGGGGGAAAATATGGTGGTGGAGGCAGCCTCTCAAGGTCACACTACAGAATCAGCAGTCCCAACCCTATTATTCTGCCAGTGCTTCAGGCAGGCAGTGACTGACTCAAGATTCTCCATGTCATCTTGGGAGCTTTTTTGTTGTTGTTGTTGGCTGTCATGGAGTCGACTCAGACTCCTGACAACCCCATATGCCATGGAACCAAATGTTTCCTGGACTGTTGTGATCCACAGGGTTGTCATCGCCTGATTTTCAGAAGTAGATTGCCAGGACTTTCTTCCTGGTATGTCTTAGTCTAGAAGCTCTGCTGAAATCTGTTCAGCATCTTAGGAGCATGCAAGCTCCCAATGACAGACAAGTGGTGGCTGTGCTGAGGTGGATTGTCTGGGAATCAAACTGGGGCTCCTGTATGGAAGGTGAAAATTATACCACTGAACCACCACAGCATCTAAATTGGGGGCTAGAAATGGAAAAAACCAACCCAGAATCTACGGATTCTCTCTTAGCTCAAGGCTATCTCACTCTTCTGTACTCTATCTGAAGATTGTTGTCTACCAGTTTGTTTTTGCTATATTACATACCTTATTTTCTTCCAATTTCTCACACCTGGTTAGCTTCTGCTATTTAACTCCATGCAGTTTTAGGGGTGCTTCCTATTGCTAAAGGGATTCCACTCTGCTCAGTAGGTTACCTCTCCATTAACTTCACCTATAGGCAGGTTTGATTGTTGCCAAACATTGCTGTTGTACAGTTTCTATCTTAGGCTGATCTTTCAGCTGCACCAGCTCTTTGAAAGCTGACAGGATGAATTGCTTGCTTTCCAGGCCTTAGTGTTTATCTCCCTTCAGATCTCACCATCTGCTGTGATTTGGCAGCTCAGGTAAATGCATTTTTTTCTCCTCCTTCCAGTTGTTCAGCTTCCTGCAGGTATTGCCATGTCTCTGTCCTCCCTCTATCAGACATCATTGCCTTGGAAGTGATGGGGCTTATATTGAAATTGATGGATACGCCTGGTGCTTTTCTCTTTCTATGCTGTCTGTCATTCTTTGCATTACACAGATTCAATCTGTCCACTGAGACCTTCGCAGGAAGGAGGCGAGACCATTTGTAAAATCAGAATCAGCTGTGTCTTTTCTTTATTCCACTCGTTATCTAATATTTCTGAGCCAGAGGTGGAAATGTTGGCCAGAGCTTCTTGGTTTACCCTGAAAATGATTGAGAACCTGGAAATTTGATTGAAAGAAAGAAATGGGAATCTGCCTTCTTTTCCAAATTTGGAAGAAGTGGTGCCCCAGGGCTTGCATTTCACTTTGGCAAAAGCAACTTGGAGTGGATTCTCAACTATAATATTTAGATGATGTTCACACTTTTCTACCCTCCTTCGCATTCAGTCAGCCTAGATCATTTATATTTGCTCTTTTTGCCTGGCCTCTACAGCATGTGAGCTTTTTCAAACTCCAGTGTAAAGCCAAGTCTCCAAAACCCTCTTAGAGCTGGAGTTTGCAATTTTTTTCTGTGAAGGACCGTAAATATTTTAGATTCTGCTGTCCATACGGTCTCTGTCTCAACTATTCAACTCTGCCATTTTAGTACTAAGACAGCCATAAAAACCAAAAACCAAACCCACTGCCGTCAAGTCGATTCCAACTCATAGCAACACGTAAAAGAATGGGCATGACTGAGTTACCATAAAATATTATCTGCAAAAACAGGTGGTGATTTGGCCTCTGAGCCATAGTTCCCAGACCCCTGTTTAAGTACATGACCTCTAATTTTAAAATATCTGCAATGTATCCACTCAGTAGTATGTGCTCATATAAGGAATAAATCAAACTATACTACATTATTATATCAACTGGGAGAATCTACTGCCATACTGATTAAATGAGATTGTATATATGAATGTGTTTATTAATATGTAATCTTAGCAGCTCTAATAAAATGATTTAAGAGGGACTGGAATTTAATTTCTGCACTTTAAAGTGATTTTATGTCCTTTATGGAGTATAATAAAATATCATATATGTACTACTAGATCCTTTAAATGTTGTTTACATGAGTGAATAATAAACCCTAATTAGACCCATGCCTAAATTATTCCCTGGTTCTTACACAGCTCCTTTGGGAGCTACATTAACTGCTTTTGAGCCACCATGGAGCCATTTAGCATACTGTAATACAAGACTGAGTCACTTGGTACCCTCCCAGAAACCATGTCGCCTGAGAGTGTCATGGCACTGGGGAAAATCTGTCTCATATTTGTTTAGCATTCTATATTAGTTACAACAATCAATGCACTAAGAACACAACTAAATCTTTCTGGATATATTTCTTTTTTTCTTGTTTTTTTTAACTTGTGCATTAGGTGAAAGTTTACAGAGCAAATTATATTTCCATTTGATAGTTTGTACATAAAGGGTTTCATGACTTTGGCTTCATTCCCCCAGTGTGTCAGCACTCTCCCCATTTCTGTTCCAGGCTTCTCGTTTCCTTTCATCATGATTTTCTACCCCTTCTTGCCTTCTCTCATCTTTTTTATTGAGCAAATATTGACCTTTTGATCTCATATAATTGATTGTTCTAAGGAGCACATTCCTCTTGGGTGTTATTATTTCTTTTATGGGCTTGTCTGTTGTTTCCTGGAAGGTGGTCTCTGGGAATGGCTTCAGTTCCAGGTCAGAAGGGTATCTTAGGGCCATAGTCTGGGAGGTTCCACCAGTCTCTGTTGGACAAATGAGTCTGTCTTCTGTTTTGTTTTGTTTTTTTGTGAATTTGATTTTTGGTCCAATATTTTTCTCCTGCTGTTTCAGAGACCCTCTGTTTTGATCCCAGTCTGAAAGGTCGGTAGTGGTAGCTGAGCACTACCTAGTTCTTTTGGTCTCAGGGTTATGTAGCCTGTGGTTCATGTGGTCCATTAATCCTTTGGACTCATTACTCCCTTGAGCCTTTGGGTTTTATTTCACCCTCCTTTGCTCCAGACTGGAAGAGACCAATAGTTGTATCTTAGATGGCCACTCGCAAGCTTTCAAGACCCCAGATGCTCTTCAGCAAAGTAGGTTGTAGAACATTGTCTTTGTGAACTATGTTGTGCCAATTGACGTAGAAGTCACCCAAGTCTATGATCCTTTACCTTCAAGCCTAGGAACTTCATCTTGTGAGGTGTTTGATTATGTCTAAGAGGTTTCCCTGACAGTGCCACTTGTGTGCTCCATTGTCTATATTAATATATGAGGAATACCTACAGTCATATATTTAGAAATATAAAACTTCACCAAATCTGTATCTGCCAGTGGGTGTGCTCCCTTACACACTCCCACACCTCTTGGCATACCTGTTTGTCTATCTATCTATCTATCTGTCCATTCACAAATTATTGTTTGCTAATACTATTGTTGCAGGATTGTCTAGGCTATAGTTACCATAGTTGCCCCTTATTCCTGCATTCCTCTCAGTGTCCTCTCTTGCCTTGGTCATGTTGTGCTGACTTTTCCCACATTATATATTGCCTTTCCCTTCACCAATATTAACACATGTCTACTATCTATTTTGGGAACTCTGGTGGCATAGTGGTTAAGAGCTACAGCTGCTAACCAAAAGGTCGGCAGTTCGAATTCACCAGGCACTCCTTGGAAACCCTATTGGGCAGTTCTACTCTCTCCTATAGGGTAGCTATGAGCCAGAATCAACTCGATGGCAGTGGGTTTGGTTTTGGGTTTTATTAACTATTTGGTAATTTTCCCTCCCTCCCCCTCTCATCCCTGGTAACTATTAAGAATTTTTTTCTGTGTATACCTTTTGTTGTTTTATAACAGTGGCCTCATACAGTATTTGCAATTTTGTTATTGACTTATTTTAGTCAGCATAATTTCCTCCAAATTCATCCATTTTGTGAGATGTTTCACAGATTTGTCATTTTTCTTTATTGTTGCATAGCATTCCATTGTGTGTATGTACCACAGGGTTTTTTTAAAAAAAAAAAATTTCCTTTAACAGATTAGTGTCAAGGGATTTGTCTTCTATTCCACTGATTCTGTCTTCCATTGTTTTATTTCTACTCCTATGTCTTTCCATTGGGTTGCCTATTTCTGAAATTTTATTGTTAAGCTTCTGGATTTCTAATTGCTGTTTTTGTATGGTTTCCAACTATCTTTTTATTTTGTCATTTTGTTCTTGTATTGTTTTCCTGAGTTCTTCTAGCATTTTGTCTGTGCTTTCCTTGATTTTGTCTGGTTTTTCGTAGTTTTGTCTGTGTTTTCCTTGATTCCTTTGAGGACCCTCTAATAAGTCTTTTGAATTCCTTATCAGGAAGCTCTAATACCTTTTCTTCCTCAGGGAGGATTTTGGTTCTTTATTTTGGTCACTTGCTGGGGCCACCTTGCCCTGCCTCTTTAGATGATTTGCTATTGTTTGTTGTCACCAGGACATTAAGGGGTTATTATATTTATTTTTTAATTGCGTAATTGTTTGCTGAGTCCTGTTTTTTTTTGTTTTGTTTTGATGAATCCTGGCAAGCATGGCTGGTGTGGGTCACTGGACTGGCTGTACTGGAGTGCTCCCTACCTGTCTCCAGACAAGTATGGGTAGGTGTGGGAGCTTGGGTCTCTATTTACTGGCACTGTAGGGCAGCTGAGAGTGGGTTGGTCGAGCTTTGGCCTCCATCTGTCTTCAGTTCAGTGGCACAGGAGCAGGGATTGGTTCTCTCCTTGCAGGTAGAGCGACCAGTGTGGTGGGTGTATCAGGCAAGTGGGGGCATGGTCATCACCTCTTGCTGATTGGGGAGGAGTTGTGAGTTGTAGAGTGGGAGGCAGGCAGATGTGTATGCAGTTTCTCTACCTCTGCCTTCTCCTGGGCAGGAGGAGGGATGAAGGAACAGCAGGTGGATGTTCACTCAATCACATTGCATCCACCTGTTGGTGGGCAAGGAAAAGGAGGAAGGAGCAGTGGACAGATGCATGTGCACTCACTCTGCCTCTGCCTCACTCTGGGCAGGGAGAAGGAAGAAAGGGCCTCAGGGGGATGCATGCACAGCCACGGTTCCTCTGCCCCTCTCTGGGTGGGTTAAGTGATGGAGGCACACCTGGCAGATGTGCACACAATGCCATTGCCTGGCAGGGAGGGAGGAAAGGGCCTCAGGTGGGATACTCATGCAGTCATGACTCCTTTGCCCCTCACTGGATGGATTAATGTGGGCAGTCACACCTGGCTGATGTGCACACAGTGGCACTGCCCAGGTGGGAGAGATGAAAGGGCCTCAGGGGGGATGTGCACACAGTCGTAGATCCTCTGTCCCTTGCTGGGCAGGTTAATGGAGGGAGTCATCCCTGGCAAATGTGCACACAGTGGCACCACCTCCATCTCATGCCGGGTGGAGGGAGGGAGGATGGGGTGACAGAGTAATATGCATGCAGTTGCATCTTCTCTGCCCCTTGGCGGGCAAGGGGATGGAGGAGGAAAGGTAGGGGGGAAAGAAGAGGCTTGTTTTGTGGTCCCGCAAAAGATCATAGACTTGGTCTCCCATGGTCGAGGCATGGGACTCTCTGCTGCATCCTATCAGGAGGATGGGGTGAGGGGGAGTGCATCCCTCTAGCCAGGTTATGTGGGTGCCAGGGCACTTCATGTCCACTACAGCCAGTGAGTAGGACCTATTCCTCTCAAGTGCAAGGAAGAAGGCTGCCTAGGGACTCGTTGGGTGGGATACCTTCTGCCGACACTCCATGGGTTCACTGCCTCACGTGCACCATTCACCCCTGAGATCAGGGGCCACCATTCTTGAGTATCTCCAGTTCTGGATCCTGGCTCCCTCCCTGCCTCTGCTTCTTTCTGTGTGTATCTACAGAGTTTCTCTGTCCCTTTTGGGAAATTCTTGAAGTCACCTTGCTGCTTTCTTCACCAGAGGTCACTGCTGGCTCTGTCCTAAGGTTGCCACGTCAGTCAGGGACTGCTGGTTGAGCTCCTCAACTCCATGTTACTCCTCTTTAACTGCTTTCACTCACTTTTTCCTTCCGGTGTCTGGTTCAGTTCTTAGACTTTCTTTTTTGATGTTCAGGCTTCCCGAATTGTCATCTGCTTCTGTTTCACTTGGTTTTTTGTATCTATGGTGCAGAGAGATGTTATGGTGCAGGTAACTATGCTGCCATCTTGGCTCTGCCCCTCTGAATATATTTCTTGATGACCTACTATGCGCCAGGCATCCTATGTATATCATCTCTAATTCTCAGAAGACTTCATTTTATATATGAGCAAACTGAGACTTGGACGTGTTAAATAGCTGGCCTAAGTTGCAGAATGTCAGTGTTTCCACCTCCAAAGCACATGTTTAATGGTTGCTCTCAATACGGTATTTTCCATATAGTTATTCCTTCCCATACACACACCAAAAGGAAGAAGGAAAGGAATACTTAGCTTAATACTTGGTGTAAGGTTGATGATAAATAGATATTTCTTAACTAATGAAAAATCTCCTCTCACCAAAATTTGCCCCCTTCCCAGGTATCCTGTCTTAATGAAAAGCATTACCCTTCACTAAAATATCCAAGCTAAAAACCACAAAGCCAACCAACCTTTCTTTTTTCCTCATCCTTTATCTGCCCATCCAATTGATCAATGTGCCAGTTGCCATCGAATCGATTCATACTCATGGCAACCACGTATGTGTCAAAGTAGAACTGTGCTCCATAGAATTTTCAATGACTGATTTTTCAGAAGTGGATCAACGGGCCTTTCTTTCAACATGCCTCTGAGTGGACTTGAACTTCCAACCTTTCAGTTAGCAGCTGAGTGTCTTAACCATTTTCCCAGCAAGGGATTTTAATTGGTCACTAAGTTGTATAAGACCTTCCTCTGAAATATTCTTGGCCCATTTCTCTTCACCATCATCAATGCCCAGAATTGGTCACAATCTTTTCCAGTAATCTTATAATTAGTTTTTCTTCTATTTTCTCATAATTTCCAATCTGGAATGTAGTCAGTGGCTCCCAAATGCTTGCAGAATCAAATTCAGGCTCCAAAAAATGACATGCAAGGTCCTTCATACTGAGTCAGCTCTCCTGTCCAGCCCCATCTCTTATCCCCAGCCTTCACCCTCAACACAGCTATCAGCATTCCATGAGCTTGTCCTGCTCTTTCATATCTCTGGGTCTTGGAGGTGTTTTCCCCTTACTTTTTGTGTTAAGAAGTATTCTTCTGGACATCTGAACAATAGTTCCAGTTAGCAGGTGTACTACCAAGTAGAAGTAGAATTTGGCTCCTGTCTAGAAATGTTACCTCCTAGTTGGCACAATCAGTGTCTTTGGATCATGAGTTAAAAGCAAGTAAAGAGTTCTGCCTTTTCTAAGAATATTTTCCTTATCTCTATGGATCATATAAATCCATATATGCCCTTTAGACTGTGTTAACATAGTGAAAGAACGACCACTTGAAGGTGAAACAATAAATCAGCTACTTGTTCAGTCAACACTTTGCCAAGCCACCGTTCTGATGGCTTTTTCATTCACCTGATGTTTTTCATGTAACTGACACGATATCCCAGTTATGTTTTCATCGGATAGCCACACCTTTAGCAAAGAGATGATATTAGACAGGGGCTCATAAAACTTCCAGGGTAATTTTAAAGCCTTTTGTTTCATGTTGTATTGAATTTCCTCAGACTGATTTCTGACTACCTGTCACGTATGTTTCTTTTGTTCATTAGAATGTAAGATTAAGGTTGCTGTAAAACTCCCTTTGGTGAATTGTTAAGAGATGTGAAATGTTATCAAAAGGTCACTGAAATCTATGTACCAGTAGCTTTCACAGCTTTCAAAGTTAATAGACAGCACAGCCAAGTCTACATCTGGAAAATGGCCCCAGCCAGGGCTGCTGATATAATACTGCCAATGCTCATTCAGCAAAGAGATTGAGTTCCTCTCTGCTGTGTGAAGCCTGGTAATATAAAAATGAATATAATATATTCCCTACTCTTAAGGAGCTCATGGCCCAGGGGAAAAGACAGACAGATTAACAAACTATGGCTCTGGGTTGTAAATAAAGCTTGCAAACCCAGAGGAAGGTATATACTTAGGGAGTGTTTAAGAGAAGCCCAACCAAGAAAGAAAACAAAAGGGACTTTGGAACTGGGTCAAAGTTTTACCTGGTAGAAAAGCTTATTTCCTTTAGATAAGTTATTCTCAAAGTGTGGTCTCCAGAAAAACAGCATGAACATCTTGTAGATACGTGTTAGAAATGCCAACTCTGGCCTCAATCCAGACCTCCTGATACTCTGGGGGTATGGTCCAGGAATCTGTGTTTTAGAACTTCTCCAGGTGGTTCTGATGCACACTGGAGTTTGTGAGTCACTGAGATATAGAAGAATGCACAGCCCAGCACAACTGGTGTCTGAGGAGCGGACATGATGGGAGTAGGCATGAGTAGAACAGAGGATGAGGACTGTTGACTGAGAACATGTACTAAAGAATCTCAAAGAACTTGCTAAAAAGTTAAGGCTTTATCCTCTGGATAATGGGGAGACGTAAGTGTTCTAACTAGGAAACTATCATCAGTAGATTAGTGATTTTGGAAAAATAACTAAGGTAGGAGTTTAGAAGGTGGACTTGAGAGATGCAGCAGTCAGGGACTAGGAGACTATAATAAAAGTCCCAGCTAACAATGTTTTGGGTCTGAATTAGGTAGCCGATGAGAATGAAGACAATGGGTTAGGTTTGAGAGAATTCAAGGTTGTAGAAATGTCAGTACTGTCTTTTGACTTAATGTATATTGTCATTGTTGTTAGGTGCCATGGAGTCAGTTCCAACTCATAGCAACCCTACGTACAACAGAACGAAACACTGCCCAGTCCTATGCCATCCTCACAATCATTTTTATGCTTGAGCCCATTGTTGCAACCACTGTGTCAATCCATCCCACCGAGTATCTTCCTCATTTTCGCTGACCCTCTACTTTACCAAGCATGATGTCCTTCTCCAAGGACTGGTCCCTCCTGATAACTTGTCCAAAGTATGTGTCTACCTGTCTACCTGAGACCAACAAGTTTCGCCATCCTTGCTTCTAAGAAGCATTCTGGCTGTACTTCTTCTAAGAAAGGTTTGTTCGTTCTTCTTCTGGCAGTTCGTGGTATATTCAATATTCTTTGCCAACACCATAATTCAAAGGCATCAATTCTTCAGTCTTCCTTATTCGTTGTCCAGCTTTTGCATGCATATGAGGTGATTGAACATATCATGGCTTAGGACAGGTGCACCTTAGTCTTCAAAGTGACATCTTTGCTTTTTAACACTTTAAAGAGATCTTTTGCAGCAGATTTGCCCAATGCAATACGTCGTTTGATTTTTTGACTGCTGTTTCCATCAGCATTGATCGTGGATCCAAGTAAAACGAAATCCTTGACAACTTCAGTCTTATCTCCATTCGTCGTGATGTTGCTTATTGGTCCAGTTGTGAGGATTTTTGTTTTTTTATCTTGAGGTATAACCCATACTGAAGGTTGTAGTCTTTGATCTTCAGAAGTAAGTGACTCAAGTCCTCTTCACTTTCAGCTAGAAAGGTTGTGTCCTCTGCATAACACAGATTGTTAATGAGTCTTACTCCAATCCTGATGCCTTGTTCTTCTTCATATAGTCCAGCTTCTCAGATTATTTGCCGAGCACACAGACTGAATAAGTATGGTGAAAGGATACAACCCTGACGCACAACTTTCCTGACTTTAAACCACACAGTATCCCCTTCTTCAGTTTGAGCGACTGCCTCTTGATCTATGTACAGGTTTCTCATGAGCAAAATTAAGTGTTCTGAAATTCCCATTCTTTGCAATGTTATCCATAATTTGTTATGATCCACACAGTCAAATACCTTAACATAGTCAACAAAACACAGGTAAACATCTTTCTGGTATTCTCTGCTTTCAGCCAGGATCCATCTGACATCAGCAATGATATCCCTTGTTCCATGTCCTCTTCTGAATCCAGCTTGAATTTCTGGCAATTCCCTGCCGATGTGCTGCTGCAGCCACTTTTGAATGATCCTCAGCAAAATTTTACTTGCGTGTGATATTAATGGTACTATTCGATAATTTCTGCATTCTGTTGGATCGCCTTTCTTTGGAATGGGCACAAATGTTGATCTCTTCCAGTCAGTTAGCCAGAAAGCTGTCTTCCAAATTTCTTGACATAGATGAATGAACACCTCCAGCACTGCCTCTATTTGTTGAAATGTCTCGATTAGTATATTGTCAATCCCTGGAGCCTTGTTTTTTGCTATTCCCTTTAGTGCAGCTTGGGCTTCTTCCTTCAGTACCATCAGTTCTTGATCATATGGTACTTCCTGAAGTGGTTGAACATCGACCAATTCCTTTTGGTACAGAGATTCTGTGTATTCCTTCCATTTTCTTTTGATGATTCCTGGGTCAGTCAATATTTTCCCTGTGGAATCCTTCATATTGCACGTCAAGGCTTGAATTTTTTCTTCAGTTCTTTCAGCTTGAGAAATGTCAAGTGTATTCTTCCCTTTTGGTTTTCTAACTTCAGCTCTTTGTACATTTCATTATAATAGTTTACTTTGTCTTCTTAAGCAGCCCTTTGAAATCTTCTGTTCAGCTCTCATACTTCTTCATTTCTTCTTTTTTTAATAACCTTTTTCCTTTATTTGTGTATTATGTCCTTGATGTCATTCACAATTTGTCTTGTCTTTGGTCATTAGTGTTCAATGCATCAAATCTATTCTAGAGATGGTCTCTAAATTTAGGTGGGATATACTCAAGGTTGTACGTTGCCTCTCATGGACTCACTCTAACTTTCTTCAATCTCATCTTGAATTTGCATGTGAGCAATTGATGATCTGTTCTGCAGTCAGCCCCTGACCTTGTTCTCACTGATAATACTGAGTTTCTCCATTGTCTATTTCCACAGATGTAGTGGATTTGATTCCTGTGTTTTCCATCTGGCGAGGTCCACGTGTATAGTTGCTGTTTATGTTGCTGAAAAAGGTATTTGCAATGAAAATGTCATTTGTCTTGCAAAATTCAGTCATGTGATCTCCAGCATCATTTCTATCACCAAGGCCGTATTTTCCTACTACTGATTGTCATGGATTGAATTATGTTCCCCTAAAAATGTGTGTATCAATTTGGCTGGGCCATGATTCCTGGTATTGTGTGATTTTCCTATGTTGTAAATCCTGCCTCTATGATGTTAATGAGTGAGGATGAGTGGCAGTTGTGTTAGTAAGGCAGGACTCAATTTACAAGATTGGATTGTGTCCTGAGGCAATCTCTTGAGATATAAAAGGGAGAAGTGAGCAGAGAGACAGGGGGACCTCATACCACCAAGAAAACAGTGCCAGGAGCAGAGCGTATCCTTTGGACCCAGGGTCCCTGCGCAGAGAAGCTCTTAGTCTGGGGTAACATTGATGAGAAAGCAGACAGAGAGAGAAAGACTTTCCCTGGAGCTGACGCCCTGAATTTGGACTTTTAGCCTAGTTTACTGTGAAGAAATAAATTTCTCTTTGTTAAAGCCATCCGCTTGTGGTATTTCTGTTATAGTAGCACTAGATGACTAAGACACTGATCATTCTTCATTTCCAACTTTTGCATTCCAATCACCAGTAATTATCAATGCATCTTGATTGCGTGTTCGATCAATTTCAGACTCCAGAAGTTTGTAAAAATCTTCAATTTCTTCATCTTTGGCCTTAGTAGTTGGTGCTTAAATTTGAATAATAGTCGTATTAGCTGATCCTCTTTGTAGGCATATAGATATTATCCTATCACTGACAGCATTATACTTCAGGACAGATCTTGAAATGTTCTTTTTGACAATGAATATGACACTATTCCTCTTCAATTTATCATTCCTGGCATAGTAGACCATATGATTGTCTGATTCAAAATGGCCAATACCAGTCCATTTCAGCTTGCTAATGTCTAGGATATCAATCTTCATGTGGTCTATTTCATTTTGACAACTTCCTATTTTCCTAGATTCATACTTCATACATTCTATGTTCTGATTATTAATGGATGTTTGCAGCTGTTTCTTCACGTTTTGGGTCATGCCACCTCTGCAAATGGAAGTCCCAAAAGCTTGACTCCATCCACCTCATTAAGGTCGACTCTATTTTGAGGAGGCCGCTTTACCCCAGTCGTATTTTGGGTACCTTCCAACCTGAGAGGCTTATCTTCCAGCACTATACTAAACAATGTTCCGCTGCTATTCATAAGGTTTCCATTGGCCAATTTCTTCAGAAGTAGACTGCCAGGTCTTTCTTCTTAGTCTGTCTTAGTCTGGAATGCCCACTGAAACCTTTCCACCATAGGTGACCCTGCTTATATTTGAAATACTTCTGGCATAGCTTCCAGCATCATGTAAGCCACCACTATAGGACAAACTAACAGATGTACGGGGTAATAGATGTTAGAGTACAGGAAAAAGAAGAGTCAAATGTTACCTTGATAGTTCTAACTTAATCTTGACAATCTTACCTCCTCTGACCCCTCTGGGCCCAGAAAGCAGCAACACATCAGAAATCCTCTTACTTTTTAATGTCCTAAGCAATGGCTAACTACAAGTAACACTCTACCCTTGTATGTTTCAAGTTGGTAGGTAAGGTGAAAGACAGAGAGGAAACCTGAAGGAGATGTACGTTTAGATTTGGATTTGGTGGCATTAGGTGTCTGTTAGAATATTTATAGCTGAGGTCAAATAAAATTTTTATGTTGGCGTTTCAGTTTTTGTTTTTTTTTTAATCTTGCTTTCTTGCTATTTCCTTTTTGACTTTTGAAATACCATAATAAAAAAATGATTACATATTGTATATGAATTTTAATTTGCAATAAAAAATCCAGGTGAGCATTTGGCTGTCTGCATTACCATTTTCACTTGATGGAGCTCTTCAGGAACTACTGTGGTAAATGGCAGTTCTGCTCCCCAAACATTGTATCATAATTTTGCTCAGCTGCTAATTGTGTAGACAGGAAGATTACTAGTACAGTCATGTGTCGTTTAACGTCCACAATACATTCTGTGAAATAGGAAGTTATGCAATTTGGACATTCTGCGAACACCATATTATATACAGGCAGTCCCCATACAATCCACAGTTACAAAACAACCCCAGTAAAGCCTATGATATTAAAACCTTATGGGAACCTGCTGGACAGCGCCTGAGAGTTGTATCCGCTGGAGACAAGAGGACAGCCTTGCTGCAGGCGAAGCAGGGGCTGTGCCGGCAGTGAAATCAGGACTTTGCGCATGTCTGGGCAGAGGGCAGCGGGGCACATGGCGGTTGCGGAGACACTGGAGAAGTGGCTATGGGGACTGGCTATTAGCGGGTATGTGGGTGCTGGGAGTGCGGTTGCCGGTGGTGGCCGTGGCTGCTGCCACCCTACTGGTGCGACCACTTCCTGATCATGTAGAGCCGCCACTGCTCAAAGCCAGGATCCTACCACCACCCCAGGCTCGGCCGACACCCCTGCCAGTGCCCTCGTCAGGAGCAGAGGAGCCGCAGCAGGCGATGCCCAGCTCCGAGCGTGAAGGGCTGCAAGGTTGCTGGGTGGGAGAACGACGGCAGGAGGTGGGGAAGGAGGAGGTGGAGGAAGAGTCGCTGAGGTGATTGGGGCGTGCCTCGCTGCTCATTCACCCTGGGGGTTTGGGATCTTTAAAACCAGTAAGGGGAAATAATAAAAGGAGAGCTACTTACTCTTTAAAAAACAAAAACAAAAAAAACCTATGGGACCATAGACAAGTATGAGATTGGACCTTGCCTTAATGAACGCATGACTGTATAAATACTTGAAAATCCTTTAAATATTTTTGTGTGGTCATTGATTCTGAAGAGTTTTGTTAAATAATTCTGGGTAAATTACTAAATTATCCAACTGCAATCGTTTGGGGAGAACATTTCTTAGCATAAGTCCTATTCATCTTTCTCTGATTCAGGGAAATATATGTATATATTTTGTCCACACTTACATTCTCTAGATTAGCACAATTCAGCAAGTTGGACGTAGAAGGGGGAGGCAGTCTTTTCAGCCACCTTAAGGGCGGGGCGCAGTGGTGGTTCAGTGGTACGGTTCTCGCCATCCATGCAGGAGACCTGGGTTTATTCTTGACCAATGCATCTCCTGCATGGCCGCCACCCGTCTGTCCGTGGAGGTTTGTGTGTTGCTGAACAGGTTTCAGCATTGCTGCCAGACTAAGACAGACTAGGAAGAAAGGCCTAGCGATCTACTGTCAAAAATCAGTCAGTGAAAACCCTATAGATCACTACAGTTTGATCCCCAGGTGATCATGGGAATGGCACAGGACCAGGCAGCATTTCATTCAGTTGTGTAGGGTCACTTGAGTCAGGAGCCGACTCAACAGCAAGTAACAACGGAAGTCCTCTGGCAGCACATGTTGGCAGGTTGACTGAGGTACCTACATACCTGACATGGGTCTGAACTTTGCCTCTTCTCCATAATTTACCCACCAGGAGAGGGTGCAAAACCCATGTCCTCTAAGATCAGAGCCTTTGATCTCAGAGTCGAAAGAATATCAAGGAATCCTGAAGATACACAGTCATCTCAGAGCAACACTGAAAGTTTAGAATTTGGTGGCCACCTCATGGTTACACAGAAAAGGGAGGCCCTACGTCTTCTCTAACTTGAACTACTATACTATTGTTGTTGGGTGCTGTCGAGTCGATTTTCCACCATAGTGACATAGTAGAACTACCCCATAGAGTTTTCTAGGCTGTAATCTTTATGGGAGCAGATCGCCAAGTGTTTCTCCCACACAGCTACTGGTGAGTTCCAGCCAAAAGCTTAACCTTCGCACTACCGGGGGTCCTCTGAACTGCCACATTAGGGCAGCAATAAATGTTACAGAAAGGGTTTAGAGTTAGCTCCTTGCACAAGTTAGCCTCACTTTTAATGGGGAGAAAAAATATTTACTCCACAGAGATGTTAAGAGAGTGAAAGGAGATAAGCTAGATAAAGCATTTGCTTATGCCCTCACACAGCAATTCTTATTCTTATAGTAATTATTATTATTGTCATTATTTTGGGATGCTAGAGGCTCCAGAATCCTGGCCTTGGGTGCTGCTCAGGGATCCACAACTGGAATTTAGAATATATTCTAAAGGATTGTCTCTTACAAGGGACAGAGAATTTTATCAAGCTGTATATTTTAGCATTATCCTTGTTTATTGACTGTACCATAATATTCTTGATTCATTATTTCTTGTAACATTTGTCTATTTGTTATTATTCACCTCATTTTAACAGTGGATTTAGGGACTGCCTATACCATAGAATGGAACCCTGGTGACACAGTGGTTAAAGCGCTAGACTACTAACCGAAAGGTCAGCGGTTTGAACCCACTGGTCGCTTCTCGGGAGAAAGATGTGGCAGTCTGCTTCTGTAAAGATTTACAGCCTTAGAAACCCTGTCCTATAGGGTTGGTATGAGTAGGAATCAACTTGACAGCAACAGATTTTATACAATAGAATAGACAGTTACACACAAATTATTTAGAATGCTTAATATCATTTGAAAGCACATACATTGAGCATTTACTAGTGCTTGGCATTAATTAATTTTTCCTAATATTTGTATCTACCAGCTATCTGTCAGTTTGTCATAATGTGGTGGCTTGTTGCTGGAAGCTATGCCATCAGTATTTCAAATACCAGCAGGGTCATGAATGGTGGACAGGGTATCAGCAGAACTTCCAGACAAAGACAGAAAAGGAAACAAAGGCCTACTTCTGAAAATTAGCCAGTGAAAACCCTATGGATCACAACAGAATATTGCTTGTATAGCGTTGCAAGATGAGCTCCCTAGGTTGGAAGGCACTCAAAATACATAGTGGCTGCAATAATGGACTCTAGCTTACGAATGACCACAGAGATGGCACAGGACCAGGCAGTGTTTCATTCTGTTGTACATGGGGTAGCCATGAGCTGGAGAGGACTCATTGGCAACTAACAACAACAACAGCATTTGTACAGTCATTTGCAGTGTTATATCATCAAATATATCATTTGACTCAGAAAACACTGGTAGGAAAGACTGACTCTAGAATTTTCTTATCCTTTTACTATAGACTGAAATATCCTGCATTTATGCCTTTTAGATTTCAACCACTTGGCTTCTTCTTATAGCTACAAATAGTCACAATAATTTAAAATTTTAATCCATATTATAAGGTGTCATGGATTAAATTATGTCCCCCCAAAATATCTGTCAACTTGGCTAGGTCACGATTCCCAGTATTGTATGATTGCCTACCATTTTATCATCTAATGTGATTTCCCTATGTGTTGTAAATTCTATCACTATGATGTAAGAAGATGGATTCGCGGCAGTTATATTGATGAAATCTACAAGATCAGATAGTGTCTTAAGCCAATCTCTTTCGAGATATAAAAGAGAGAAGCAAACAGAGAGACATGGGAACCTCATACCACCAAGAAAGCAGTGCCAGGAACAGAGCACATCCTTTGGACCTGAGGTTCCTGCACTCCCAGACCAAGGGAAGACTGATGGCAAGGACTTTCCTCCAGAGCCGACAGAGAGAGAAAGCTTTCCCCTGGAGCCGGCGACCTGAATTCGGACTTCTAGTCTATTGGACTGTGAGAGAATAAACTTCTCTTTGTTAAAGCCATCCAGTTGTGGTATTTCTATTATAGCAGCACTTAGATGACAAAGACACAAAGGGTTGTCCAACTCATTGTCAGTAACAGCTGAATGAGTCAACCTAATAGTCTGACAGAACATAAATGTCTGAAGGATGTCCGTGTCTCATATTTGAATACGAAACTTTTGTTAATTATTGTTCTCCCACAATGAGCTAAAATGTGCTACTAAAACTGGAAGATGTTTTATTATAAAGTTTCCTTGAGCTGGACCTACTGAACATTTAGCCAGAATTTCTATGAGGTGGGTTACTGGAATCCATATTTTTTTTAAAAAAATCTTCCCAAATTACTCTTTTGGCAGAGACAATTCATTGACCCAGAGCACAGAGGCAGATTATCCGACAGGCAAGGTAAGTATGGTGCTTTCCTCGCTTACCAGATGATCTGTAGTGAACAATTACACCTTTTTTCACCACATCAAAGATTCTGCTTCTAGGTATGGCTGGCATCTGTCTCTCTCCCAACCTCACAGTACCTGAGATCGTTGGATAATCCACCCCTGACAGGGCATAACTATTAGTCCTCTCCATTTTGTGTCCACTTAAAGCCACTTCCTTGCTCTCCACCTGTAGCCAGCCAATTTTTGGTTCTTCCTTCTTGCAATTATCCTACTTCTCAAGGAGAAACTCTTTTAATATAGCTGTTAGAAAAGAACCCTTGGGCATATACATATGTGGAATAGTAAACTCTAAATTGCCATTTCCCACTTCCTAAAAGTGAATATCATTGAATAAACTTTTATTATATATTAAAGTATCTCCCTCTACATAGTAGCTACCTCTCTTTTCATGTCCTAGCTTTCTGTTGGAATTTTAGACCTCAGGTATTATTTTATGGGGGAAATTCTTAAATGAAACTTTGTTACCACTTAAAGATAGATGTATTTTTCTATTCTCATATGATCCATTTAAACTCACCATCAAAGTGAACTATGGACTCATTTTAAGAAAAAACTATGTCCCATAGAACATAATTCCACAAGACCTTTATTTATTTGATTTCTGCTCCCTGGGATCATGGCCTCATGACATGCAAGTCTCAGTTCTGTGAGCCTCCCAGGAAATAGCATTCATAAAAATCATTTTACAGCAGACTTCAATGCCAACCCAACAATAAAATATTCCAGCATGTTCTCACACTAAAGGTAGCCATGAACGACCACTAACTGCTCCATTTTCTTTCTGTTGAATATAGACACCTTTTGGTAAAGATATCAGAGATATCTGCAGACCACACTGCACAGCAGTAACCTCTTTTTAATAGAAGTGTCCCTTGGATGTCAAACTCCCATATAAGCTAATTGGAGTTTTTAATAATTACAGTTATTAGAGATGAAAGGATACAGTCAACACACAAATTCCTCAAATTCTTTTTTTTTTTCCCAAATGAGGAAGTAATTTTGAATAAAAAACTTGAAGGAATTCATCTTTGTAAAATGTAAGTGGATCTCCAAAGCACCTGGTTCTTCACTGTCTGCTCTCAGAGCAACCCATGAAATCATCACTCTCGTTGTCTCTACCCAAAAAAACTGCATTGCCATACAGCCAATTCCGACTCACAGTGACCCTATAAGCCAGAAGAGAACTACCCCATAGGGCTTCCAAGGCTGTAAATATTTATGGAAGCAGACTGCCATATCTTTCACCCACAGAGTGGCTGGTGGGTTCAAACTGCTGACTTTTTGGTTAGCAGCCAAGCACTTAATCACTGCACCACCAGGGTTCAGTTGTATTGTATACCAAAAATCAAACCCACTGCTGTTGAGTCGATTCCAACTCATAGTGACCCTGTAGGACAGAGTAGAACTGCCCCATAGGGTTTCCAATGAGCAGCTGGTGGATTCAGACTCCTGACCTTTTTGGTTAGCAGCTCTTAACTACTGCGCCACCAGGGCTCCCATATTGTATAGGCAATCCCTAACTAAATCCACTGTTGTCTCTAGGGGGAGGAAATTTCCTCCACTTCACATCCTCTCTATTGTGTTTGTTTCCATCATGGATTCACTATGCCGTAACCAGTCCCCTCGAGTCTATTCCAACTCACAGCATCCCCATGTGTGTCAGAGTAGAACTATGCTCTATAGGGTTTTCAGCAGCTGATTTTTCAGAAGTAGATTGCCAGGCCTTTCTTTCAAGGCAGCTCTGGGTGAATTCAAACCTACAACCTTTCAGTTAGTAGCTGACTGCATTAACCATTTGTACCACCCCAGGACTCTCTATTCCTTGTTGTTGTCAGCTGTCTTCAAGTCAGCCCCTACTCCTAATAACTCCATGTACAATGGAATTAAACCCTTTTATCTGTACAGTTTTCATTTCATTGACTGATTTTCAGAAGTCAAATCACTAGGCCTTTCTTCTTACCTAGTCTTTCTTAATCTAGGTGCTCCACAGAAACCTGTTTAACTTCAGCGTCATAGCAACACACAAGCCCTCCACTAACAGACAGGTGGTGGCTGAGCTTGAGGTGCACTTGCCAGCAATCGAACTCAGGTCTCTCGCATGGAAGGCGAGAATTCTACCACTGAACCACCACCCTCTCAGTCACTGTGACTTTGTTGTTGTCTTGTGCCCTTGAGTTGATTCCAACTCATGGTGACCCTATGTGTTACAGGAACTGCTCCATAGGGTTTTCTTGGCTGTAATTTTTACAAAAGCAGATCCCCATGCCTTATGTTCTGTGGTGCAAACTATTTGTGTCACCTGGGGACCTTATCACTATGACTTCTTGTTGTTCTGTGCTAACGAGTCGATTCTGACCCATAGCGACCCTATAGGACAGAGTAGAACTGCCCCATAGGTTTCCTAGGCTGTACTGTTTATGGGAGCAGATAGCCAAGTCTTTTCTTCTGCAGAATGGCTGGTGAGTGCCAATCTCCCACCCTTCGGTTAGCAGCCAAGTGCTTAGCCATTGCACCACCAGGGCTCCTTTCATGACTTAAAGCTCTCTAATTCCTCTCTTTCATGATCCCACCTCAAACTCTTCTTAGTTTCAAGTATGGTGTATTTAGTCTTCAAGTGCCATTAACTCCCACATTCACTGGCCTGGAGTGGGGAGGGAAGAGCTGTCCTGATTCAGGGAGGAACCTCTACAAGACAACCGGATCTTTTACAGGTGGATCTCTTCCTGGCATATCCCCTATGCTTTACAATGTTATTGTTATTAGGTGCCATTGAGTCGATTTTGACTCACAGCGACCCCATGTGACAGAGTAGAACAGCCCCATAGCATTTTCTAAGCTGTAATTCTTATGGGAGTAGACCATCAGCTCATTCTCCCTCAGAGCCTGTGGGTGAGTTCAAACCGCCAACCTTTCGGTTCAAAAAACCAAACCAAACCCATTGCTGTCCAGCTGATTCTGACTCATAGCAACCCTATAGGACAGAGTAGAACTGCCCCACAGGGTTTCTCAGGAGCAACTAGGGGATTTGAACTGCCAAGTTTTTGGTTAGCAGCCGTAGCTCTTAACCACTGCCAACTAGGTTAACAGCCCTTAATCTTTGTGCCAGCAGGGCTTCTTTTACAATGTTAATCACAAGCAAACAAACAAACAAAAAAACCAACATCTCTTCCTTGCCCTCACAATGCTAACTGCACTCTCTGTTTTGTTTTGTTTGTGTAAGGGGAAAGGGGCTACATATTTAAGAACTCATTTATCTATTTGGTTGCAATTGCAGCCTGAATTTACTGGATAATTTCTCAATTTCTTATTCATTCTTTATCACCACAGTTAAAACAAAAATATATTGAAAATGTTACTGTGTCTGAAGGGATCAGTAGGAAAGCTAATCTTACAAATTAAGGTAAATGAGGGCTTTATCAAGCATATGACTTTTAGCTATACCAAGCAGCTATAGTATAGTGGGAAGACATAAGTGTTGTGCATTATAAAAACTCATGAAAAGGTTTACACACAGAAAGAAACAATCTCTGATGGTTACGAGGGCAGGGAGGAGTGGGGAGGGAAAATCACTAACTAGACAATAGATAAGTGGTAACTTTGGCGAAGGGTAAGACAGTACACAATACTGGAGAAGTCAGCACAACTTGACCAAGGCAACGTCATAGAAGCTTCATAGACACACCCAAACTCCCTGAGGGACCAAATTACCGGGCGCAGGGCTGGGGATCATTGTCTCGAGGGACATCTAGCTCAATTGGCATAACACAGTTTATAAAGAAAATGTTCTACATCCTACCTTGGTGAGTAGCATCTGGGGTCTTAAAAGCTTGTGAGTGGGCATCCAACATACCTCACTGGTCCTGATAGCCAGCACAGCCATTATCAAACAAAGCCTTAAGTGACAACACTGGGTGTGGCTCAATTGGGAGCTGTTCA
>NW_004444057.1:3925121-3948905 GCF_000243295.1 Trichechus manatus latirostris | reverse complement strand
TCCCCCACCTCCGTCCTCAGAGCATTGGGTGCGGCTCAAGCCAGTCAGACCCAGTTTACTAGCCTACTTGCCAAAGAAAAAAAATGCAATTCGTCTTACTGTGCTTGTGTGCCATGATAATCTATGTAGTCCATGTTTCTATGTACTTCCTTGTGAGAGACAGTATAAAAGGTTCTGCCTGTCTTTGTTCAGAGAGCTTGATTTGAGGTATACACCTCCTTGCTCCTTGCCTGAGTGCTTGCAATAAATGCTCTTCCTCCCTGCTCACCTTGGTGTGTCTTTACTGACAAGAAGCTGTACTGAGCAGGACCTGCTTTGGGCAACAGTCCCACCCTGTCTAGAGCAAGGGAGAATGAAGAAAACCAAAGACACAAGGGAAAGATTAGTCCAAAGACTGAGTCCAGCACCCGGGCCACCACTACTGACTGCTCTGACAGGGATCACAATAGAGAGTCCTGGACAGAGTTGGAGAGAAATGTAGAACAAAATTCTAACCCACAAAAAAAGACCAGACTTATTGGCCTGACAGAGACTGGAGAAACCCTAAGAGTATGGCCCCTAGACACCCTTTTAACTCAGTACTGAAGTCACTCCTGAGGTTCACCCTTCAGCCAAAGATTAGGTAGGCTTATAAAACAAACAATAATACATGTATCTCAACCATGTATATGAGACTAAATGGGCCCACTAGCCTAGGGGCAAGGATGAGAAGGCAGGAGGGGACAGGAAAACTGGACGAATGGAGATGGGGAAACCAAGGTCAAGAAGGGGAGAGTGCTGACACACCATGGGTTTGGCAACCAATGTCATAAAACAATCTGTATATTAATTGTTTAATGAGAATCTAATTTGATATTATACCTTCATCTAAAGCACAATAAAAAAAATTTTTAAAAAAAGAAATGGTATGTTAATGTAATTTTAATTTGCATTTCTCTTATTATGACTGAAGTATTTTTAAGGAACTTTTCTGGATTGAAATTTGTCTCCCCAAAAGAAATATGAAGTCCTAATTCCTGTACCTGTAAATATGACCCTGTTTGGAAATAGGAGTTTTCTTTTGTTATGTTAATGAGGCAACACCAGAATAGGGTGGGTCATAAACCTCATCACTTCTGAGTGCTGTCTATAAAAAGACCAGAGTAGACACAGAGGCACACACACAGGGAGAAGACAGATACCACATGACAACCTGTCTACAAGTAAAGGAATGTCAAGGAGTGCCAACAGACACCCGAAATTAGGAGGGAGGCCCACAGAAGACATCAACACATCTGAGACCCTGATTTGAAATTTTAGCCTCCAGAACTGTGAGATAATATATCTCTGATCTTTAAAGCCACCCTATTTGTGTTATTTTTTTTTTTTTTTTGTCAATGCATTACTAAGTAATTAGGATAGGGGTATTTATATATACTTTTAAATTTGTTTTTTGTCATTTTTCTACACTGTATTAAAATGCCTCCAGCTACGACTGTTGTCTCTAGTTCCCACTTTTGTTCTTGTTTTCAGGAAAGCATTATTAGACCATAAGACATTGCTCCCTTGGTATCCTAGTCTCAGCCTACGCTTTTTTCCAATGACAATTGTTGAATTTCAATGTTCTGCCCTTTTATTAGGCCAAAAGACTTATAGTTACAAATAAATTTTACATTTTTCCGACTTAAAGGATTCTATCATGTTACACATTGTTCATTATGCCCACGAAGTCTGGAACGGTATGTAGGAACAGTCTAATAATGCTGCTATTAGCCATTCACCAACATACATCAAGACTAGAAACCACTAAAAAAAAAAAAAAAAGTTGCCATCGAGTCAATTCTAACTCATAGCAACCCTACAGGACAGAGGAGAACTGCCCCATAGAGTTGCTGGTGGATTCAAACTGCTGACCTTTCGGTTAGCAGCTATAGCTCTTAACCACTCTGCCACCAGGGTTTCTGAAACTACTAAGCCACATTTATTCACTTTGCCCAGCCAGGCGGCCTTCAATCCAATCAAGGCCATCCTAGGAAAAATATTGGTGATCCTCTTTGCTCTCTGATTCCCTTACTTCTTCTTGCTCCTTGTTTGTTTGTTTGTTTTTTAGATTTTTAGTCTACCTCTGCACTAACCTTTTCCCTATCCTATCGCCAAGGTCCTGGGACAACGAACTGAGAGCCCTCTAGTCTTCTTTTCTGGAAGTACACTTGAGATTTTCATAGTCTTCAGGTTGGAGCCTCTAAAAGGCAGGGAAACCTTTCTCTTGCCATTATCACCTGCCTCTCCTAGCATAACTGTGATGATTTATGATGTCAAATGCCCCTTTTCACAGAGGTACGAAGAACAGAAACACAGGGGGTGAGGGGAATGGATGCATTGTTCTGTCACAGTCATTTTTTTTTTTTTTAAGTAGCGTAAGTCAACAAAGGAGAAAATACACTTTTTTCTCCCAAAAAGACATCTGTTCTGAAGATCCAAAGTGTTTTTTAGCAGTTGCAAGTGTAAGCACCGTGTGGGGACTGATGACATCTTCCACATGTAGATGAGTGTTAGCCCTCAGTTCTGAGCAGACGAAGCAAGACTGCTAATCCCATATCTTTATTTTCCTACATTCACATTCCAACTGCTTTCTTTTTTTTTTGGTGAGAATGAAAAAATGAAAGGAAGAAAGAATGGAAGGGAGACTGGATCTAGAGCAGGTGAGTGAAGGAAACAACCACCCACAAATTCTAACGTGTTGTGTCACAGGGTGAGGTGCTCCAACAGCATTCTCCTCGTCTACCATGGCACCTTTGTCCATTAATCCCTGGTGGTCTCAGTGGCTGCTGCACCCTTAAAATAACCTCTCTTGCAATGAATGTGTATCCAGGTAAACTCATAAAACATAGTGTATTAGTTCCTAAGATGCCGTAACAAAGTACTGCTAATTTGATAACTTAAAGCAACAGGAATTTATTTTCTCACAGTTCTAGAGCTTAGAAATCCAAAATCAAATTCTCTAGGGGACCTTTCCTTGTTTCCTACAGCTTCTGGTGGCTCCTGGCATTCCTTGATTTATGGCAGCATAAATCCAATCTCTGTCTTCATCTTTGCATGGTCTTCTTTTCTCTGGGTCTGTGTGCCCAAATCTCCCTGTCCTTTATCTTATAGAGACAGCAGTCATTGTACATAGGGTCTGTCTTAAATCCAGGATGATTTCATCTCAAGATCCTTTATGAATTAAATCTGCAAAGAACCTATTTCCAAATAAGGTCTGAGGTTCTGAATGGACATTAGTTTCGGGGGCCACAGTTCAACCCACTACACATGGTCAATATAGCCTTTGGGAAATAATGGTAGAGGAATGGTCAATGAACCTGCTGCAGGAGCACAGAGGAGGGCTATTTGGGACCAGGCTAAAACCAATGATTCATTTTCAGTCACACCATCAGCAGGTAGCAAAGCCAAGATTAAATAGGTCATTCATTCTATTGCTTGTCCCTGGAATCCCCATCTGCTTCCTGGGTCTTGTTACACAACCAACTTTAAACCAGAGCCTGCAGAAAGAGACTTTAACCTTGACACCTAGTTTGGAGGATGAGAGATGGGAATTAAGGCTCTCAGAAAAGCTCAACCTTGTCAGCTCTGTGGTTTGTCCTGGAGTCAACCCTGCTGCTACCATTTCTTGTGTCCCTTGTTCATCTGATCTGGTCTCCCATGCGGCCTCTCACACCCGTTCTCAACCTATGCTGCCATGAGCACAAGAGGACTGCCTCCAAACCTCTTGCAACTATAATACAAAGCCAAAAGGAGGACTGGTTCTCTACCTCCTCTCCTCCCAATGCTTATTTTTCCAGGGAACAGAATGTGGAGAACTTGACCTATTTTGATCAGCTGACCAAATACCTGACTATTGTAGGGTGAACCCTAAGATTTATCCCTTCTACAGCCCATGTTTCTTTGCTGTGGACAGCATCCCTACAAACTGACTACATCAGTAATGTGTTATTAGGTAGCAGCAAATGTACCTCTATAGCTGAACTAAAGCCAAGTTTTCTTTTGGCATATACTGTATGTATTGACTTCATCTATGTTTTTCAAAAATAAGGGGTGAACAAGCAAAGTCAAGTCTTTAAAATGGGGGAATCTGACTGGTCCTCTCAATTTAATTGAGACTTGAGTCGATGGATTAAAGTGGCTGAGACAGATGACTGCGTTCTCATTTGTCCTGGCTAAGGACATCTGGAATACCTGAGCGCCAGTCAAGCTGAATGGCTTACAGATCCTATGAATAGCCACCTCCTTGCCTTTGCTTACTTTTGGCTGTACCTGAAAATGTCCTTTTCCTGCCTTCTTCAATCACAAAGATGTCAAGTTTCCCATCACCACCACCACCACCACCTCCCAAAATGGGATAAATACCAGCCTCTAACCTCCCGCAGCATTTTTTTTCCTGAACTAACTTTCATGGAGTTTGTTTCTTCTGCTTTAATTGTTGGTGGCAGTATTATTGTTAGCTGTCACGGAGTTGGCCCCGGACTCATGGATACCCGATGCACAATAGGACAAAATGTTGCACATCCCCATGGTCAGTTGTGAATCAAACCATTACGATCCATAGGGTTTTCGCTGCCTAATTTTCCGAAGTAGGTCAGCAGGCTTTTCTTCCTAGTCCTTCTTAATCTGAAAGTGCTACTGAAACCTGTTCAGCACCATAGCAACACGCAAGCTTCCACTGACAGACGGGTGGTGGCTGCTCTTGAGATGCATTAGCCAGGAATCTAATCTGAGTCTCCCACATAGGAGGTGAAAATTCTGCTACTGAACCACCACTGCCTTATCCCTCTCCTTCAGTTATTTACATGCAGTTCTTATTTTTACCACCGGATTAGTAAACCCTCAAAAGCAGAACTCACAGTGCTTAACTCTGACATCCTTAGTGCTTAGCTCTGAAACCTCCTGGTTGACAGTGAGTGTTCTACATAAATCCTAAGTATGCATACAAGTACGCACACAAAAAAAATTATCTACATTCCAATCCTTTTCAGGGATTTGTCAATAACCTGAAAGAATGCTTATACTGAAGACTTTTAGGAGATAAACTTAAAATGCAAATGAAATACTTAAGGGTAGGGAAAAGGGATGGCTGTATAGAATTGATTGTATGTATTCTTGGAGACGTAAAACAGTAAAATAAATGTCTAACTAGAATGCAATCCACAAAATAACCAACTTTCCCATATATTCTTACTTATTTTGCAATATCAAACTGATTCCCTACTTTTTCTTCCGAATATCTTTCAGAACTCCTATATTTGCGGACACTTTTAGGCCATTACATAATAAATAGAAAAATTAACATGGAAAAGAAATAATAAAGTCTATTGTGTGAGTTAAGGCAATGGTATCACAGATTTTTAATATGTTTAAACTGCCACAGCAAAGCCAGTACAAGAGGTGTCCAAAGATTTTAAGACCAAGAATAGTCCCAAGTACGCTGGATGTTTTGAAATTCTCTGTATCGCTACGTAAATTTAGATGTAATCTCCATTATGGTCAAGAAGCTGATAAGGTGAAATAGTGTCCTAAAGGAATTCAGGCACCCCAGAAAGCAAATTGTTGGTTCATGTTTCATAAGCATGACATGAGCACCTACTACCTGCCCTGTGTGGTGCTAAGGGTGAGGGACATAAATAAGATAAACTCCTTGAGGAGTCCACAACACAGAGGTGTGTAAAGGCATGTCCACACCAAATGATGATATAGCGTACCAAGTACTTAGAAGAAAGCTGACTGGCGTGTTTGCGGAACACAGTAGAAAGAGTGCTGAGTACTAACTGCATTGGGAGAAATAAGAGATTTTTTTTTTGTTTTTTTCAGAGAGGAGATGGTATTTAGAGCATAAATATCATGTTTACCCATCAGAGAACAGAGAGAGGAGAATTCAAGACAAAGGCTGCAGTATAAGCAAAGGCAAGAAGGTGTGGGGATGTCTCGCATGTTCCATAAACTACTAGAAGTCCAGTGTTGTAAGGGCCCAAGCATCCCAGGTAAGGAAAACAAGGTCTGGAAGGAAACTTGTGATTTTCATGGTAAGGAGTTTGGACTTGATTCTGAAATGATGGGGAGACCTTAAATATTTTTAACTGGGGCAAGTAGAAGAACGATCCCATCTAATTAAAGATTAAAGAAAACGTTTCAAACTGATCAAAATTCTATCTATTAAAAAACTTATTTTACAAATTTAGCTTTTTCCAGATACTAAGGATCTAGTTTGTGTGTTGACTTTCTGCTACTGAAGTTATAGACAATAGAAATCTAGTCTCTTGTAATATAATATTGCTTCTGGATATTTGGTAAACATCCCAAGGTGACTCAACATCTAGCAGTATTTCAGTATATATATAATTTAACTCTACTTACCAGGGGAAGAAAAACAGAGTTAAGAAACAAAAGTTTAAAAATCTTCTAAAATCCCCCTGGGTTAACAGAGAGCTTCTATAATTCAGAGAGATTTGCAGTTCATCAACTATTGTTTATCACCTTAAGAAAGCAAAAAATAGGTTGAGTGTGTTTTTGCAAGCTGCCACTTCCTGTCTTGAATCTGATTTTCCAAATGGAGAGATGTGATATTTTTCACAAAGAACAAATTTCAGGAACAAAATCTTTTAGCCAAGAAAACATTTCTAAAGCTACTATGTCTCTGTCTCCAAACTCTCTAGGCAAACAAATGGGACATACACACATACCTCTTAGCTTCCCTAGAAATGTCCAGCTGGAAGGACATCGTTCTTGGCACCTAATGAACTGTTAAAGGGTTCACAGTGTATAACCCTGGTTCTGACTCACATTTAAGGGCTAAGAAACCAATCCAGGACTCAGGAGTCCAACTGATGCAAAGACTACTCTTAAGGTGGCTGTTAGAAGCAAAACTCCTTAGGGTGAATCTCCTTATAACTCTCTGCAGGGCAATAGAGACAGCCCTTCCCCGGCTCCCAGCCAGTCTGGCTCCAGTCCCTCTTTCAGTCCTTGGCTCTCAATTGCTCTGTTCCAGAATGTCTTCCTAATGAGCCTGGTCCAACTGGATATCCCTTGATTATCCATCTGGCAGCCACTTACTGACACTGTTTGCTTCGTCTTTGTTCCTTTGTTGTTTTCACATGTTTTTGCCCTCACTCCCAACTGGACCATAACTGTTCCTGCACCTTCCATTGCCTATTCCTGTGCACACAGTGAGCATTCAATAAATCCACTTCATTGTCTGTTAGATGGACTGACTATCTTATAAGACAGACCTAAGAAATAGAGGAGTCTAGGGATTTGAGGGAAGTGTATCATAATAAAGGAAGCCCCATTAGCTAACAGTTGGAAAAATTGAGCCTGCTAGCTAAAAAATATTGCAGCAGGGAAGGAAAGACTAGAAAGGAAAACAAAGTATTAGAGAGTAACCCAGAAAGAAAAGGAAGAGCAGAATTAATAAAGGCTCACTCTCTGAGAGATTTATCACACCGTGGCTATAGGGCTAGGGATCTAATTATTTTCTTTTGGGAATGTTGGACTACAATTTTCAAAACAATTTCCTTGGAAGACATGCTTTATTGCCAAGTAATTTTCTTTGATTTTTCAAGTATTGTAAACATATTTAATATGCTCGGTAAACATTACCAGACTATTTCAAATAAAATGTAGTTTTGCTAAGCCACAAAACTCCAGAAGCATCATAATTTGTATCAGCACAGCCTGGATTCTGGGAAGCCCCACCAAGATTTTGGTGACAGGCTTCCACCACTACAAAACAGAAATCAGTTTGGAAATGCAGCAAACACCAGTTACTCTAAGAGAAAACATGGAAGCTGAGATGTGACGAGCCCAAAGTCTGGGTTGTGATTGCCTGGTGGCCTACACAGCCTGGTAATCACCTGCATGGAAGGAAGGAAGGTTACAGGAGTGTATTAAAAATGTCCAATAATGGGAGAAAATTATCTCAAAGCCAATCAGCACTGAGATTTTTTACACCATTGTTGTTTTAGTTACTGTTGAACTGACTCTGACTCATGTCGAACTTATACATAATTGAACAAAACGTTGTCCTGTCCTGCATCATCTTCATGTTCATTGGTATGTTTGAGTCCATTGTTTTGGCTATCATGTCAGTCCATCTCAATGAGTGTTTCCCTTGTTTTTGTTGACCCTCTGCTTTACCAAATATAATGTCCTTTCTTAGTGATTGGGCTTTCCTAATGACATGTCCAAAGTAAGTGAGTTGACTAGACAGACTAGAAAGGTCTGGTGATCTACTTCTGAAAATTAGCCAATGAAAACCCAACGGATCACAACACCATTGCTTATGCACTATTATATACTGAAGAAATTTGATGACCGTGCTTGTTTATTACCGTATGTTTATAACCAAGACTAAGCGATACAAATGGAAAATGGATACAAATGGAAGAATAAGGATTGCCTAACCTTAATGCGAAGGAGCCCTGGCTGCGCAGAGGTTAGTGCTTCCCTGCTAACCAGAAAGTTGGCTGTTCAAATCCACCAGCTGCTCCACTGGAGAAAGATGTGCCAGTCTGCTTCCATAAAGATTTACAGCCTTGGAAACCCTATAGGGCAGTTCTACTCTGTCCTATAGGGTCGCTCTGAGACAGAATTGACTTGATGGCAATGAGTTTGGGCTTTTATTTATTTTTTTTTGGTAACCCTGATATGTTGCATGTCTGCTCGGAGAAGGTGGACTAAGTTGTTGCTTTGGTGACATGAGTAGCGTAGGAAAGAAATCTCGCAAAATTATTCTCCTTCTCTCCAGCTAGTTGTCTTTCATCAGGGATGTTTGCTTTCTACTAGGCATTTATGTTGCAAAGGAAGTTTGAGACCATATAAGATCAAAAATTTAATTTCCATGCATAGTATGAGAAATAATAGGAGGGAGAAGATAAGTGAGGAAGGGCCCTCAGAGCAAACAAGGAGGGACTGAGAGTACAGAAGATACCTACTTAGTTATTTGGTCTCAGAATGACTGTATCTCAAAAAGAGGACAACGAATAAACATTCAGAGAAAGGTAGGTCAAGGAGCTTGGAGGCAGACTAGAAGAGAATCTGGCACCAAAGCCCTTAATCCTGATATATCTAACCATAAGGACAGAATATAACTGGAAATGGACCAGTCTCAGAATGGTTGCTTCAAACATGGTCACATGACCCAAGACAGAAAAATCAGAATCTTTCCCAGAATTTGTCAAGCTTTTCCTGGAGAAAGAGAACGCTTTTCTCTCTGAACACATTGCTGTAAGGATGTGATCCAGAGGCTGCCCGTGGCCCCAGCCCCTACTGCACAGAGAATGCTGAACTAAGAGAATGAAGCTAACACCCAGAGAAAAGCACAAGCACAAGCTGATTCCCAGGGACAGGCAAGGTCCTTGGCTTAGGTCATTCCTGCCCCTCTCAAGGCTTGGTTATTGAGCCTTCCCGGTGAGTCTCTGTGCTACCTCAATGTTTTCCCTCTATATCCTATATTTTGCTTAAATTAGTTTGAAATAAATTTCTGTCACTTGTACCCAAGTGCTTGGCTACTAATTGAAAGGTTGCCAGTTCAAACCGACCAGCCATCCCATGGGAGGAAGATGTGGTAGTCTGCTTTCATAAAGATTACAGCCTTGGAAACCCTATGGGGCAGTTCTACTTTGCCCTGTGGGGTCGCTATGAGTCGGAATCAACTCAACAGCAATGGATTTTTGTACCTAAGAGAATCCTAATACAGGAGGTTATACTTCTTTCAGATTTCAAGGTAAAGCTAGAAAGCGTCTTGATAACTTTTCCCCAGCCCTGTGTTGGCAGCTAAGAGAGTTTGTCAACTCAGAGTCTGTGGTAGTATGCCGAGGTCTGGGATAAGTCATGGCTGGGCGAGGCTAGTCATAACAAACTCTTACCTTTTTGCCAGCTACTGGTCTAAGGATGGCCCAATGGCTCAGTTCTTACCTAGATAAGACATAAGCGGAAGACTGCTGAAGGCTTCCAAGAAAGATTTCCCTGTGATAACAGGTGAGAACCACACCAGGGAGAGAGCATTTTTTGCTGCTTTCTCTTCCCTTTCAATCTAGACACTAGTGTGAGGATTTGAGACCTGGGATTACAACTATAAGAGAGATAGCACAGATACTCGAAGATGGAAGAAAAAAAGAGGAGAGGAGTCTGGGTCTTCAGGAATTCTTGTTAAGTAAACAAATGTCCCTACGTTCTGTACCACTGTTAGTGCAGTTATTTGTTGCTTACAGTGGAAAGCATCTTAGCTGGTATATTTTGAAATAGAATTGAAAGCACACTTGCATTCATCAATTCTCATTGTGACTGTTGATTATAATTAACAAATTTTTTTTTCCTTTTTTTTTATTGTACTTCAGATGAAGGCTTACAGAACAAATAGTTTCTCATGAAACAGAAGTACACATGTTGTTTTATGACATTGGTTAACAACCCCACAACATATCAACCCTCTAAATTCTCCATCTTTTTTTTTGGTGAAAATACACATAGCCAAAGATACACCATTTCAAAAATTTCTACATGCACAGTTCAGTGACATTGACTACGCTCTTCAAATTGTGCTGTTATTCTCACTTAAGATGAAGGCTTACAGAACAAAATAGTTTCTCATTTAACAGTTACTACAAATGTTGCCCTATGACAATGGTTAACAATCTCACAACACATCAACAATATCCTTACTCAACCTTGGGTTCCCTATCACCAGCTTCCTTCTCCCCTTCTGCTTTCTGGCCCTTGTCACTGGACTCCTGTACCTCCTTAGTCTCATTTGGTTTTACAGGGGTGTCCACTCCCAGGCTGAACCGTGAACCTCGGAGGTAACTTCACCACTGAGCTAAAAGGGTGTCTGAGGGCCATACTCTCGAGGTTTCTCCAGTCTCCTTTAGGCCAGTAAATCTGGTCTTTCTTTTGTGGGTTAGAATTATGCTCTACATCCTTCTCCAGCTCTGTCCAGAACCCTCTATTGTGCTCCTGGTCAGAGCAGTCAGTGGTGGTAGCCGGGCACCATCTAGCTGTACTGGACTCAGTCCGATGGAGGCCTTGGTAGCTGTGGACAATTAGTCCTTCAGACTAATCTTTTCCTTGTATCCTGTTCTCTTCATTCTCCCTTGCTCCTGAAGGGATGAGACCAGTGGAGTATCTTAGATGGCTGCTCACAGGCTTTTAAGACCCCAGATACTACTCACCAAGGTAGAATGCAGAGCATTGTCTTTATAAGCTGTGTCATGCCAATTGAGCTAGACGTTTCCCGAGACCATGGTCCCCACAGCCCTCAGCCCAGCAATTCAGTCCCTCAGGGAGTTTGGATGTGTCTGTATTTTAAATATGGAAAAGCTAAGGTTTTGTCAGTAGATAAATTCTAGCATAAGTCAAGATTATAAAACTATAGGACCATACCACACATAGGGAGAAGAAAGTAAGAATTTACATATGCTAAAGTACACTGGGTCTGGTTTTACTTCATGTACCATTTATCTCATGTACAACTTTAACATTTAAAGATCTGATTAAAAACAGATTAACTGAACAGAAGGTATAATGGTCCTCAGCCGAGTATCAGAAAATTAAAACAGATTTGAAAACTATTCGGCAAGATTCAGGATTTAAATGCATTGACTATGTCAGCAAGTCTGTACTCTCACAACAAGAGATAAAGAAGCAAAGATAAAAAGGGATGCACACAATAAGAACATCTTTGGGGAAATTAAGACAATTAAAAACAATATGGAAGTAATCAAAACTTGGTCAACAGACCAAATAAGACCTTATAAAATAAAAATATGGGCCAACATTTGCAAAATGTTGCATGCCTTCGGATTACATATGTCTACAAAAGAAATCAAGGGTTACATTTGCTGTGAAGATATGAAGCATTAGCAATGGATGAAATGCAAAAGGACTTCCTGGGCTTGAGCATAGAGAGGCATGCTAAAGTTGAAATCATTATCTAGACACAGCCAGTGTCTAGCCAATTTTATGGGTTGAAGCAGTGTTTCTCAATCATTTTATCATGCGAGACAGAACAATGCATGAATAGAAAACATGCAAAAGTCAAACAAACAGAAAGCTTGCTTTGTTTATTGTGAGCTGTCTGTTTCAAATTAGTTTGGAAGATTTGGGAAGTTAGCTTAAGTTTTTATTTTATCTAATTATTTTTTTTCCTGAAATCACAGCAGTGTTAAAATACATACATAATTTAAAAAAATCCAATATCCTAGCATGAAACATACAGAAATACCTAAATATGGGCACAAATTGTTGATTAATAAAACCAAGACACCCACATCAGGAGATACTGCTTCTCCGGCGACTTCCCAGGGGGAAAAATAAGAACCGCAGACATAGATAAACATGGGGTTTAAACTATCAGTCAATGCAGATCTCAGGAAGATGAGAATGCCACCAACAGATGTGACCCAAACCGCACCAGACAGAGGGAAATAATGACGAGGCAGACGGAAAGCTATGTCTCTGTCTGGATTAGAGGCGATGTGTTGGAAACTGACATATTACAATCCAGATTTCAATGCAGCAGCTGTCATCTTGCTGATCCATTTGTGTATTTCTCTCAGCTCATTCAGTCTCCTCTTGTGGTTCTTTAAATGTGACAATATCCTAAAAAGATTAATTTAATCATATCAGAGATATTTGAACTTTAAATAATCATGCCACAAAGGAGAGGCAGATCCTGTGTTTCTGTTGCTAATTTGTTTCATTGCTTCCTACATTTGCTGTCTGCCTACATCCAGGCTCACCTCCTGTGTTTGCACTACATCGATTGTTAAGGAACATTTAAATGTTTTTTTCTCCCCTGCTTATCAAAATTCTACCTTTTTTTCTGTGGCTAGAAATTTTGCGGCCAGAGGCAGACTATGATTTCCAGCAAAGACAAGCTCCTGCTAGTTAACTCAGAGAGGTGATTCTTTACAGTCCCCGTAACAATTGTGAAAAATCCCATTTGGAGCCTGGTAACTGTGCCTGATGTTTTTACAGAGCAAGCTGAGCCACTGGCTGGAGGATCCACTAATTAGCTGTTTTTAGACTGTGTCCACAACCTGGCAGACAAAATATCTGGAACTTTTGGGGTCATGCAAACCTATCACCTTTCCCATTAGTGTTCATAAATGAAAGGAAAAACCCAGTCCCTGAGTAAAGCAATGTTTCAAGCTCAAGGAACATTCCACAACCACAGAGTGTTATTCCCAAAATAAGTTAGCAGCAAAGACCTCTTTGGCTTCAAAAGATTTCAAAACACACTGGACATGAAATTGGAAAACATCTGATGAAATAATAAACCTGCTGAGAAACAAAACAAATGGAGACGCCAGCCTTTTTCCTAACTATTTTCTGACTCTGTGAATGCAATAGCTGTGAGAAGTTTGGGCCACTGTGAGAGTTAGCCAACTTCAAGATTAGAGGAAACAGACCCCAAGATTTTCCTCACTTCTGACACCGACTGCAAGTTTGAGAGGTTCCCAAAACCATCATCAGTTTTCATAATTTGCTTAAAGAACTCACGGAACTCACTAAAAGCTATTATATTCATAGTTATGATCTATTACCGGAAAAAGATACTTACTGAAATCAGTCAAGAGAAGAAGCTCATTGGGCAGAGTCCAAGGACGTAGCAAATATAGAACTTCCTTGTCCTTTCCCTGTGGAGTCAGGACTCATTACTTTTTGGTACCAGTGTGTGACAACACTCACAGAGTATTATCAGCCAGGGAAGCTCACCCCAGCCTCCACGTTCAGAGATTTTATTGGGGCTCCATTATATAGGCAGGAGTCCCTGGGTGGCACAAATGGTTAAGCTACAGCCAAAAGGTTTGCGGTTCAAAATCACCCAGAAGTGCCTCAGAAGACAGGCCTGACTATCTGGGGCAATTCTACTCTGCACATAGGGCCGCCATGAGTTGGAATCAACTTGATGGCAACCAACAACAATTATATCGGCATAATTGGTTGATTACCCATGTGGTTGATCTCAATCTCTAGGTTGACTGATATGCAGGTGACCCAAAGCCTTCACTCTTAGTCACATTGTTAGTCTTTCTGGCGTGGCCAGTTTCCACACTAAATCACATTGTTACTGTCTTGCTAGCCCAATGTTCCCAGGCAAATGGGGATTCTCTCCCAGGAGCTGAGGGCAAAGGCTAGACATCTTTTTGGGGAAAGGTGAAATTCTTTACTACACAATAGTGACAAAAAGGCCTATAGACCAACTAATACAGAAGATATCCAAGACACAGTGACAGTGGAAACTCTTCTTGTCCAACCACTGCATAGTGCCACACAGAATAAATGTGTGACAAAATGAACTCTGGACCAGGCTCAAGGGACTGGTTTCTAACCCAGGCTTGATAGTCAATAGCCACTGTCACTTCAGAGGTCATCATGTGAGCTTCATCTCTAAAATGCAAGGTTGGGCTAAATGACCTTTAAAGTAATTTTTTCTGGTAAACATGCAAGTAACCAATATCTATTTATGAAAGTGAGGCTAAAAGATACTGGAAACAGAAGAACCTCTTTTCCAGGACATTCTCCTTACAGGTTGAGGACTTCTCATCTTCTCTTTTTCACACCTGAATCTTTAAAATGCAAGATACACAATTTAAGGGTGAGAATTAGGAATAGGAAGCTCTTCTGTTTAGGAAGGCATTTAAATGGAGTAAACAGATGAGAAACAGAACTAAATTTCACTGTGAATAAGCCGTTAGGAAAATGGAGATTTATACTGTAGTATCTTTGGGAGTAATTAGTATTGCCTTTCAGAAAAATAAGTGTGATCCTATTCCAGTGCACATAAACCAAACTTCAGGGGATGAGTTGCTATGGGCCATAATGTCCTGTCAATGGGGATAGAAAAGAGTGAGCTCCTGAGCCAGACTCAGGAATTGGATTTCCTAAAAGGGTTGGATACAGTGAAGAATGGCATACTGAAAAAAATAGTAAGTCTTTAGCAAATGTTTGCATAGCATTTACTATTTGTTAGGTACTAATAAAGGAGCCTTGGTAGTGCGGTGTTTAAGCATTTGGCTGCTAATAGAAAGGTCTGCAGTTTGAACCCCCCAGCTGCTCCACGAGAGAAGGATGTGGCAGTCTGCTCTCGTAGAGATTGCAGCCTTAGAAACCCTATGGGCCAGTTCTACTCTGTCCTATAGGATTGTTATGAGTCAGAATCAACTCAACAGCAACATAAGTGATAATATATATACTTGGCATATAATAACTGATTTAATCCTCCCAACAATGCTAAGAAGTTGTTGTGTTGGCAGATGCCCTCCAGTTAGTTCCGGTTCATAATGACCCTGTGTACAACGGAACAAAACACTGCCCAGTCCTGCACCATCCTCACAATCATTGCTATGTTTCAGCCTATTGTTGCAGCCACTGTGTCAATCCATCTCGTCAAGGGTCTTCTTTTTTTTTAGGCTGACCTTCCACTTTACCAAGCATGATGTCCTTCTCCAGGGAATGGTCCATCCTGATAACATGTCCAAAGTATGCCAAAGTCTTGCCATCCTGGCTTCCAGGGGGCACTCAGGCTGTACTTCTTCCAAGACAGACTTGTTTGTTCTTCTGGAAGTCCACGTTATATTCAATATTCTTTGTCAACATCATAACTCAAAAGGAGCAATTCTTCTTCGATCTTCCCTATTTATTGTCCAGCTTTTGCATGTGTATGAGGCAATTGAAAATACCATGGCTTGGGTCAGGTCCTCAGAGTGACATCTTTGCTTTTCAACACTTTAAGGGGTCTTTTGCAGCAGATTTGCCAAATGTAGTACGTTGTCTATTTCTTGACTGCTGCTTCCATGGGTGTTGACTGTGAATCCAAGTAAAATGAAATCCTTGACAACTTCAGTCTTTTCTCCATTTATCATGATGTTGCTTATTGGTCCAGTTTTGAGGAGTTTTGTTTTCTTTATGTTGAGGCATAAGCCATACTGAAGGCTGTGGTCTTTGATCTTCATCAGTTAGTGCTTCAAGTCCTCTTCACTTTCAGCAAGCAAGTTTGTGTCATCAGCATATCACAGATTATTAATGAGTCTTCTTCAAATCCTGATGCTGCGTTCTTCATATAGCTCTGCTTCTCAAATTATTTTCTCAGCATACAGATTGAATAAGTATGGTGAAAGGATACAACCCTGATTCACATCTTTCCTGATTTTAAACCACTCAGTATCCCCTTGTTCTTTTCAAAGGACTGCCTCTTGGTCTATGTACACGTTCCCCATGAGCACAATTAAGTGTTCTGGAATTCCCATTCTTTGCAATGTTATCCATAATTTGTTATGATCCACACAGTCAAAAGCCTTTGCATAGTCGATAAAACACAGGTAAACATCTTTCTGGTAGTCTGTGCTTTCATCCAAGATCCATGTTCTCTTCAGAATCTGGCTTGAATTTCTAGCAGTTCCCTGTTGATGTACTACTGCAACCACTTTTTAATGATCTTCAGCAAAATTTTACTTGTGTGTAATATTAATGATATTGTTCAATAATTTCCTCATTCTGTTGGATCACCTTTCTTTGGAATGGGTACAAATATGGATTTCGTGCAGTCGGTTGGCCAAGTAGCTGTCTTCCAAATTTGTTGGCATAGACAAGTGAGCACCTCTAATGCTATATCCATTTGTTGAAACATCTCAATTGGTATTCCATCAGTTCCTGGAGTCTTGTATTTCACCAGTGCCTTCGGAATACCATTGGTTCTTCATCACATGCTACCTCCTGAAATGGTTGAACATCGACCAATTCTTTTTGGTGCAGTGACTCTGTGTGTTCCTTCCATCTTCTTTTGATGATTCCTATGTCATTCAATATTTTCCCCTAGAATCCTTCAGTATTGCAACTCAAGGCTTGAATATTTTTCTTCAGTTCTTTCAGCTTGAGAAATGTCAAGTGTGCGCTTCCCTTTTGATTTTCTATCTCCAGGGCTTTGCACATTTCATTATAATACTTTACTTTGTCTTCTCAAGTCACCCTTTGAAATCTTCTGTTCAGCTTTTTTACTTTATCATTTCTTTGATTTGCTTTAGCTACTCCATATTCAAGAGCAAGTTTCAGAGTCTCTCTTGACATCCATTTTGGTCTTTTCTTTCTTTCCAGTCTCTCCAACAGCCTTTTGCTTTGTTCATATATGATGTCCTGGATGTCATCCCATAACTTGTCTGGTCTTCAGTCATTAGTGTTCAATGCGTCAAATCTATTCTTGAGATGGTCTCCAAATTCAGGTGGGATATACTCAAGGTTATATTTTGGTTCTTGTGGACTGATTTTAATTTCTTCAGCTTCAACTTAAACTTGCACATGGGCAACCGACGGTCTGTTTCAGTGAGGTTCACCTGTAAGTTGCCATTCGTGTTGTTGAAAAAAGGTGTTTGCAATGAACGTATCATTGGTCTTACAAAATTCTATCATGAGATCTCTGGCTTCATTTCTATCACCAAGGCCATATTTCCCTACTACTAATCCTTCTTCTTTGTTTCCAATTTTAGCATTCCAATACCAGTAATTATCAATGCATCTTGATTGCCTGTTTGATCAATTTCCAACTGTAGAAGTTAATAAAAGTCTTCAATTTCCTCATCCTTGGCATTAGTCATTGGTGAGTAACTCTGAATAATAGTCATATTAACTGGTCTTCCTTGTACACGTATGGATATTATCTTATCCATTGTACTACAGGATATATCTTGAAATGTTATTTTGACAATGAACCGATACCATTCCTCTTCAATTTGTCATTCCTGGCATAGTAGACCATATAATTGTCTGATTCAAAATGGCCAATACCTGTCCATTTCAGCTCACTAATGCCTAGGATATCAATCTTTATGCATTCCATTTTATTTCTGATGACTTCCAATTTTCCTGGATTCATACTTCATACATTCTATGTTCCAATTATTAATGGATGTTTGCAGTTGTTTTTCTTATTTTAAGTCATGCCAAATCAGTAAATGAAGGTCCCAAAAGCTTGACTCTATCTGCGGCATTGAGGTCAACTCTACTTTGAGGAGGTAACTCTTCAGCAGTTATCTTTTGAGTGCATTCCAACGTGAGGGGCTTATTTTCCGGCACTGTATCAATGTTCCTTTGTTATTCATAAGGTTTTCACTGGCAAATTTTTTCAGAAATAGACCACCAGGTCCTTCTTCTTATCTGTCTTAGTCTGGAAACACCGATGAAACCTGTCCACCGTGGGTGACCCTGCAGATATTTGAAATACTAGTGGCATAGCTTCTAACATAACAGCAACACACAAGCCACCATAGTAGGACAAACTGAAAGATGCGTGGTGGAATCCTAAGAAGTAAGTACTATTATTATCATCTTGCACACGGTCACACAGCCTATAGCAGTTATCTAATGTTGTATAATGAATCCCTTAAAACTTAGTGGCTTAAAACAACAATAATATTTTATTTAAATATCTCACAGTTTATGTGAGTCAGATATTTGAAAGAAGGTTGGCATAGGGATTCTGACTCCAGGTCTCTTATAAGATGTTGTCATATATTATCTGGGGATTAAGCCATCTGAAAGCTTGCTTGGGCCTGTAGTACCTGTTCCCAGGTGCTCAATCTCATGACTGGCAAGTTGGTGCTAGCTGTTGGCAGGAAGCCTCAGTTTCGCTCCATGTAGGCCTCTCCACAGGGCTATGTGAGCGTCCTCAAGTCATCTGGGTGGCTTCCCCCAGAGAAAATGATTCAAGAAGACAAGGCAGAAGTTTCAATACCCTGATCTAGCCTCAGATGTCACATACTGTCCCTTCTGCCTTTATTCTATTGGACACACAAACCAGTCTTGATTCATTGTGGGTCAAGACCACAAAAGGTGTGAATACTAGGAGGTGAGGAAATTAGGTGCAATATTACAGGCTGACTACACCAGCTGACACATGATGGAGGCATTACTCTAATCCAGAAGTCTGCTTCCACAGTCCATACTCTTCCTCACTATGCTACGCTGCCTCTTGTCTGAAGGTCATGCCCTCTCACTGAAAATGGGGAGAGGAGGAGCAGTCTCAAAGGAGGCAAGTCTAGGAACTTAGGTGAACCCTGGGTGAAAAGTTTAAATTTTCATTTTCTTGCCCTTAACCTCTGAAAAAGCTTGTAAGCAGCCATCTAAGATACTCCACTGGTCTCACCGCGCCTGGAGCAAGGGAGAATGAAGAAAACCAAAGACACAAGGGAAAGATTAGTCCAAAGGACTAATGGACAACTACCACAGCCTCCACCGAACTGAGACCAGCACAACTAGATGGTGCCCAGCTACCACCACTGACTGTTCTGACAGAGATCACAATAGAGGGTCCCAGACAGAGCTGGAGAAAATTGTAGAACAAAATTCTAACTCACAAAAAAGACCAGACTTACTGGTCTGACAGAGATGGGAGAAACCCTGAGACTATGGCCTCCAGACACCCTTTTAGCTCAGTAATGAAGTCATTCCCGAGGTTCACACTTCAGCCAAAGATTAGACAGGCCCGTAAAATAAAATGAGACTAAATGGGCACACCAGCCCAGGGGCAAGGTCGAGAAGGCAGGAGGGGACAGGAAAGCTGGTAATGGGGAACCCAAGGTCTAGAAGGGAAGAGTGCTGACACATCGTGGGGTTGGTAACTGATGTCACAAAACAATATGTGTATTAATTGTTTAATGAGAAGCTAGTTTGTTCTGTAAACCTTCATCTAAAGTACATTAAAAAAAAGTTCTATTAAAGGTCCCATTTTAGGTTTATAATTCCCTCTAATTTCCCTAAACTTTAAATAAAATCTATCACATGAAAACCCTTGTATCCATGTTGTCTTGGGGGAAGTGACAGAACATTTAAAGGATATGAGACCTCCATGAGGCCAGTTTTGTAGTAGAAACATCATCCTGCAGGGAGGACTTAGGCCTGGAGTTCTGAATGCTGAACAGCCCAGAGTAGTAGAGGTCCCAGGTGGAGCCCTTATGGCAGGTAAGATCGGGAGCCATGTGGCAGGGAAAGTAGATTAGGCAGACTTCTTTTACCAGCATATATTAGGGAATGGTGCCCTTAACAAGCAGGAGGAGGAGGAGCCCTGGTGCCACAACGATGCTCACCTGCTAACAGTAAGGTCAGAGGTTTAAACCGACCTAGGGGCTCCATGGTGAAAAGACCTGGTGATCTGCTCTTGTAAAGATCACAGCCTAGGAAATCGTATGGAGCAGCTCCACTCTGTCCTATAGGGATGCTATGAGTCAGAACCAACTCAATGGCACACAAGAACAACAAAAGGGTGGGGGGAGGATCCATCATGCTTATATTTGTATAAGGGTTAGTCTGTGACAGACACAGATTATAAGGTAGGAGAGCTGGCAGTTATCAGTTACTGTCTTCTACTGCAAATAAATACAATTCTAGATACAAAAAAATGCTTCAAATTAGAAAGTGAATACTCAAGAATGCCCCCCCACTCCAAGGCAAAGCCAAAGAATAACTGGTAATTCTGATCAGCAGCCTTGGACATTAACAATTTATTTAAATATTGAGTTCAGTAAAGCTGAAGATTAATAGTATTAGCCTTCATTCTTCTCTCGATTTGGATACAGTCTTTTCAATGATTTTACGTAGGAATATATTCAAGGCTTTCTCTCCAGCCAAACACTGGCAAGTTATTAAGCATTCCTGAATAAAAGGCAATTCAAAGAAGAGAAAATACAAATAGCTAATAAACACAAGAAAATTTTGCTCACACTTGCCAGTAATCATAGAAATACAAATTAAAATAAAAGATCCAATTTTTTCACTTATCAGATTTGCAAAATTTTAAATATTAATAATGTACAATGTTGGCATAAATCAAGGGAATAGACACACTGATACACTGCTAGTAGACGTGTGAATTAGTGTTGCATTTGAAAGGAACACCTGGCAGTATTTATCAAAATTCTACCTCTAAGTGCTCCCCTAGAGCAATCCTCTCACTTAATCCCAAAGAGGCATGTACAGGGAAGGGCATTACAGAACCCAATTGTCCATTCATAAAGGCATGGTTTAAAGTAAACCAAAAAAACCAAACCCATTGCCGTCGAGCAGATTCCGACTCATAGCAACCCTAAAGGACAGAGTAGAACTGCCCCATATGGTTTCCAAGGAGCTCCTGGTAGATTCAAGCTGCCGACCTTTTGGTTAGCAGCCGTAGCTCTTAATCACTGCATCACCAGGGTTTCCATGGTTTAAAATAAGAACCCTATATTACAGTGTAGAATATAACCCAGTATCTTAAAAGAGCATGTGAGATCTATATGCTGATATGAAAAGATCCTCAGGTCATACAGTTAAATGAAAAAAAAAAAAACAAGTAGAGAACAGTAAGTACAGTCTAATCCTACTTATGCAAAAATAAGAAAAATACCATATACTATATATGTGTGTATTTATAAATAAATCCATAGAAAAAGGTTAAGAATGATGTATATTCATCTATCAACCGTGGTTATACCTGAAATACACAGTGCGACTGGGGAGGAAGGTGAGGAAGAGGTGGAGAGAGACTATAAAGGTGAAAAGAGGACACTATAAAAGGGAAAGCCACACATTTTTTCAGCAAAAATGTATTCATGTATGGCTTGTGTTAAAAAAAAAATTGAAAATGTTTTAAACATTGAAGCATTCTCCATCAAGCTGTCAGTGCACAAAAACGTTTTGCATGAACACATAGTATCACCCTCATTGCAACCACGTTCTCAGAAAATCAAACCTTGTTGGCCTGAAACTCTAAGTAACAGTGGACCGGGTGTCTGAAAAAATGAGGAGAATTATACCCATCTATCTCTGTTGTTGGTTTTTAGTTTTTAGCATAACTTTCTTATAGTTTCTGTCCTGGTATCCTTTTTAAGATCAATGGCTTCTTCCCCGTCTCATGTAAAAGGTCTGAAACATAAACCATTGGTTCAACGGGAAAACTGGATCTGAAAGAATGGCTTCATGCACAGGCAGTTTCTGCACTTGAGGCGAACTGACATTTCCAGGAGACTACTACAAATAAAATTTAATCAGTAATTCATTAGTTTTTCCAATATAAGAAATACATATTACACCACCCAAATACACCATGCAAATCTTTGTGGTCACTCTTACCACTTCTCCAGATATGTCTACATAACTACAATATAAGCTGTCTATTATATACAAATGTTACCAAGAGAGCATATAAAAAAATTACTGAATAGTTTCACTGTTCTTCACACATTGTCCCCTGCAGCAAGATGCTTTCATCTGTTATAAGCCTTATACCTACTTTTAGTGATCAGAATTTCTGTCATGGCTATCTTCCCCACTAGACTGCGAACAGCTTGAAGGTCAGAATGTGGCATTCTTCTTTGAATCTATTCTGGTATCTATTAATGCATAGCTCAGTGATTGGTCAATAGACACTTCGTTAAAAAAAAACAGTTCATTAAATATTGGATTGATACTTAAATGCTATGTTTTAAATAAAGCACTTACAGAAGCAGTTTCTGTTCTTGGGAATTATTATAAGCTATGAAAAAGATATGCAAAATATCAAGATAAGATGCCAAATAGGATACTTTGGAACAGAATTTGGAACAACCATGGAACAGAGTCTGAGAGGCATAACGTAAACATACGGACACTGCAGAACCTTAAGACCGGGGACTGTCTTCTATCTCTAAATTTTCTACGTACAGCCCAATGCCTGTTGACCTAATGGGTGCTCAGTAAATATTGCTGAATGAATAACTGAAGCAGTGAGCAGGCCTGGGCTTTGGGAGCAAACAATAATCCTGCATTTGAATCCTGACCTGATACATTTCAGCCATATGACATTAAATATTCTGTTTCTTCAGATCCCCATTTGTAAACTGAAATAAAATTCCATAGTCACCAGGTTGCAGTGAAAGTAGGTAAAATAACCATAACAGTCTGTAGCACATAGTAGGTTTTCAAGAAATATTCTTTGCCTGCTTTCTCTCTACCATTAAAATACAAGCCGAATTTCACTTTGCTAGCAGTCTAGAGGGAAAAAAAGATGTTAGAATCACCCAAAGAATTTTCCTTGGCCAGTTCATAATGCAACATGAGCCCCTCTCTGTCATTTTAAGTGATATTAATGGATGAAATAAAAGCTACTAGTTCCTAAGTCTTCATACTCTTTTTCTTTCTCCCCCACCAGCTAAAGAGAAGCTTCCTCTGGCCACGTGGCCTCACACCTACCTTCCTAGAGAGAAGGTAGATCTGCCAGTTCAGGTCCTACAGCTTGGTGGTAGAGATTCAAGAGAGAAAGTGAGAACTGGAAGAGCAGGAATGTGAAGATTTACAAAGGAAAGAGACAAGGTTTGTTCATGAGGAAGAATAACCATAGATGAAAGAAAGGCGTGGGGGGACGGGGGAGTAGAAGTCTTTTAAACTCAATTTGGAAGAGAGCTTTTAGTAGAAAGTCAGAGAAGGTTAGATAGAGAGAGGATTCTGGCTGTGTAAGAAGTACCTGAAAGATCAAGAGTTAAAGAAGTGGGAAGAAGATGTTTAAATCTCCTGTTTCAGTGAGTTATGAATCTAATATTCTTAACATTTTTTCAACAGGGTTAAGTACAGATTACAGCTATGTTTAGTCACTTTTAGATGCTTATCTATCCTTCCTTATGTGCAATACCATGCAAAAATTGGGTCTCCCCTCTATTGTAAAAACCCATGAAAAAGTTCACACGCAAAATGTAACAATCTTTGTTGGTTACCAGGGATGGTGGGGGTGGGGGGGAATACTAAATAGGCAATAGA
>NW_004444057.1:3920061-3924145 GCF_000243295.1 Trichechus manatus latirostris | reverse complement strand
ACCAATGTCATAAAACAACATGTGTACTACTGTTTCATGAGAAACTATTTGTTCTGTAAGCCTTCACCTGAAGTACAATAAAATAAAATAAAATAAAAATTGGGTCTCCTATTGCCCCAAGCTGTTTTCAAATTATGTAAAGAGTTTCTGTAAGATTACATTAGAATTACCCTAATACAAGAGTGAATAATGAAAGAGACTCGAAGTGGTATACAAAAAATTATCATGTGATTTAGTTATCTAAAGAACATCACGCCATCAGGATAGACTAGGGCAAGCAGGTATCATATTGCGGGCAGAATCCAGCGTGACATGTGTCAACAGGGGTTGGCAGGACAGAGAATCCATACGCAATTGTACATGTAGAAACTATATATGTTATAAACAAGTAAAATGCCTAAAATAGATCAAGCTAAAATGATCTCTCCATCACTATTAACCCTTGCTAAATATAGGGTAAACTTTATTGAACTATAGGATGTATACAGAAAAGTACACATATAAATATTTTTGTTGTTAGTTGATATCAAATTGGCTCTATCATAAATATACCATTTATGAAGTGACACAAAGTGAACACAGCTGTCTAACCATCCCCTAGATCAAAAAATTAGCAGCACTCCAGGAACTCTTTCATGTCCCTTACCATCACTACCCCACTCCCAAAGGTAACTTTTAGTTTTGTCAGTTTTAGAACTTAATATAAATTGAATCATTAATGTGGATTCTTATTCACCACTGTGAAATTCACATAGCTGTTGATCATTCAGTGGCATTGCTGTATGATATCCAATTGCATAACAACACCACAATGCATTTATCTATCTACTGTAAATGGACATTTGTTTCGTTTTTAGTTTTTGGCTACTAAGAATAAAGCTACTCTAAACATTCTAGTATATGTCTTTTGATGAACGTATGTACACATTCTTATTGGATATAAACCTACAAGTGAAATTGCTGGGTCATAGGATTTGTCTGTTTTGCTTTAGTAGATACTGCCAACCAATTTTCCAGAATGGTTATATTAGGTCAGATTTGAACTTAAAATTTCAGAGTCGTTAATTAACTTCTGCTAAAGTCTCCAAAATGGAGATTCTAGAAACACCTTAGGAAACTCCTCTAAGGTTAACTAATCTCAGTGTTCCCAGTGTTTTTTCATCAGTTTCAAATTTAATAAACCATCAAAAGTAATGGAGTTCACTTTCGTAGAAATGACTTGTTAAGAAATTAATAGTCTATATAAGATTGTGGAAGGGACACCTCATCTACTTAAAAAAATAAATTGAGACGCATGACCATTGTTTATATACACCTGCAGTCTGGGTGAGAGTGCTACCTGTTGGATAGCCAGGCATCATTTGCACAGTTCTCACAACTCTAGGTCCATGCAAGTCCAATGAGATCTCTCCTGAGATTGATGCAAATTCCACAGCTCTGCTTTCTTGGTTCTTCAATCAGTGAATACTTTTTCTTTACTGCAGAGGATTAATCTAAAAATGGAACACAGCCTCTTTATTGGATTCCAGAGGAAATCCACTCTCACCAGTTGTCTCATGAGTTTTATTCAACTTTGCTGAAAATTAGTGGGACCATAGTGAGAAGAGCATTCTAGAGGACATCATTTTTGACTACCCAGGCTCCACTCCCTTCCTGATGAATCCCAAGGTTCAAATACTTCTTCCTCTACTATGCAAAACAATTCAATGCTCCTCAAGTTATACCCACAAAACCACGTATCCAAACATATCAAGGTACTCATCAGAACATGGCCTTCCGTATACCTGAACCCACACTCCATTGAAGATAGTTAACACTATAAACACAGAAACTTGGTGAAAGGGCATTGGCTCCAGAAAACAGGAGCGCTCCTTGTTGTTGTTGTTATGTGCCACCAACTTGATTCCGACTCATAGCTTCCCTATTTGACAGAGCAGAACTGCATCATTGGGTTTTCTTAGCTATAATCTAAAAGAAATCACAAGTTCTTTCTCCTGCAGAGGCACTGGGTGGGTTCGAACTGCCAACCTTTCAGTTAGCAGCTGAGTGCTTAACCATTTGCCCCCTTGTTGCTGTTGTTAGGTAACTTCAAGTCAGTTCCAACTCATAGCAACCCTATGCACACCAGAATGAAACACTGATCGGTTCTGCATCATCCTCACAATCATTGCTATGTTTGAGCCAATTGTTGCAGCCACTGTGTCAATCAATCTCCCTCAGGGTCTTCCTCACTTTTGCTGACCCTTACCTTACTAAGCGTGACGTTCTTCTTCAGGGTCTGGTCCCTCCTGACAACCTGTCCAAAGTACATGAGACAAAGTCTCCCCATGCTCACTTCTAAGGAGCATTCTGGTTGTATTTCTTCCAAGACAGATTTGTTCATTCTTTTAGCAGTCCATGGTATATTCAATATTCTTCACCAGCACCGTAATTCAGAGGCATAAATTTTTTTTTCGGTCTTCCTAATTCATTGTCCTGCTCTTGCATGCATATGAGGCGATCGAAAATATCATGCCTTGGGTCAGGTGCACCTTAGTTCTCAAGGTGACATCTTTGCTTTTTAACACTTTAAAGAGGTCTTTTGCAGCAGATCACTGAGGTTTATTTCTTTAATACAAATCCGGTCAAAATTTATCTGATTTTCTCCAGCTAAGGAGTTGTTCAAAGGGAAGTATACATAAAACCAATTCTCTGAAACTTTATTATGACTTCTGATTACTAACCTCTGCATTAATTTCTAGAGCACTAAACCAAACAAACCCATTGCCGTGGAGTCAGTTCTGACTCATAGTGATCGTACAGGACAGAGTAGAAATACCCATAGGGCTTCCAAGGCTGTAATCTGTATAGAAGCACATTGACACATCTTTCTCCTGTGGAGCAGCTGATTGGTTCATACCACTTTTTGGTTAGCAGCCAAGCACTTAACCACTGCACCACCAGCGATAGATAAGAGAATTGGATGAAGTATTAGAAAAGTGGACCGATCTTCTAGAACAAGGTGGATATTGCCTGGTGATATCCCCACAAATTTTTTCTCCCTCCCCTTTTCCTAGCAATAACTCAGATTTCCCAAGCATGTGGTTTTAATAAGTTTGACCCAGTGTTGTGCTGATAAGTGTTTAACAACATGCTTTCTGAGGTCAGAAAAAAAGTCCTGACTCTAGTATTTGCCTACTGACATGGTGTAAACGTATTCGCAAGGGCCAATTTAAAACTACCAAGGTGATAGATGAGTAGCATCTGGGGTCTTAAAAGCTTGTGAGTGACCATCTAAGATACTCCACTGGTCTCACTTCATCTAGAGAAAGGGAGAATGAAGAAAACCAAAGACACAAGGGAAAGATTAGTCCAAAGGACTAATGGACAACAACTACCACAGCCTCAACCGAACTGAGACCAGCACAACTAGATGGTGCCCAGCTACCACCACTGACTGCTCCGACAGGAAACACAGTACAGGGTCCCATATAGGGCTGGAGAAAAATGTAGAACAAAATTCTCACTCACAAAAGAAAAAAAAAGACCAGACTTACTGGTCTGACAGAGACGGGAGAAATCCTGAGACTATGGCCTCCAGACACCCTTTTAGCTCAGTAATGAAGTCACTCCTGAGGTTGCCTTTCAGCCAAAGATTAGACAGTCCCATAAAACAAAATGAGACTAAAGGGGCACACTAGCCCACAGGCAAGGACTAGAATGCAGGAGGAGATAGGAAAGCTGGTAATAGGGAACCAAACTTTTCTAGAAGGGGAGAGTTTTGACATATCTTGGGGTTGGTAACCAATGTCACGAAACAATACGTGTACTAATTGCTTAGTGAGAAACTAGTTTGTTCTGTAAACCTTCATCTAAAGTACAATCAACAAATAAATAAATAAATAAAACTACCGAAGTTATATCACTGGACACAGAGTTGGGAAGAGACGCACAGCATCACACCATTATGTAATACTTCCACCATACAGATACAGTAGACGTAAATATCCTCTAGAGCATGGATGATGGCAGAATAATTAGGAAGTGATAACTTTTTTTTTTTTTTTAATATTTTATTGTACTTCAGGTGAAGGCTTACAGAACA
>NW_004444057.1:3816226-3909497 GCF_000243295.1 Trichechus manatus latirostris | reverse complement strand
AGGATTGTTGATTCTCTGTTTGGCTTAGTTTTTCGGATCTTTGTTGTGGAGGGACGGCATGGTGCTTCTGCCTAGACCGCCATCTTGCTGGAGTCCCGGAAGTGATAACTTTTGAGTATGTAGTATCTTTGTTTTTAGTATATTTAATCATTAGTTGATTAATTTAAAATTTAGCAATAGCTGCGTTTAACAACTGCTGGCAAAGTTTCTGAAAATTTAATGATTGGCTCTCACAAGCAGGTACTAGCCAGCTCCAACCCACCACCCGGTTAACCCCACCTTTTGTTTCAAGGATGGGTTTTGATTTTCTTGAGCCAACCAGCATTTCCTATTCTCCTGGTCATAGTTTAAAAATTGAATAGTGATTCTGTTTAGGACAATGAAACACAAAGAAACATCAGCTAGGAGCCCAGGAAAGAAAATGGTCCTCTCTTCCCGCAGAAGAAAGACAATGGTTCGATTTAAAGATCTGAGGTCTAGAACTATTGTACCACAAGAAACCCAACCTGAGGATAAAAATGACACATGAGAGATGAAGAATTGAACAGAATTACAGAGAAATGGAGCCAGTGATCTAGGATATCATAAACATACCTGAATCGAATCATGCCTGAAATTCTTTCAGACTTTGTATTGACATGAGCCACTATATTCCTTTTTTGTTTATGCCATTTGAGGTGGATTTTATGTTATTAACAACATAAAGAGTTCTAACAGATACATCAAAGATTTGATTTACTGACCCTTTCTAGAGATAATTGTGATTAGCACTCAAATGAATATACCAGGTTGTGTTTCTGTACAAAGGGGCTCTGGTGGCATATTGGGTAAAGCACTTCGCTGCTAATCAAAAGTTTGGCAGTTCGAACCCACCAGTGGCTCTCTGGGAGAAAGATGTCACAGTCTGCTTCCATAAAGATTTACAGCCTTGGAAAGCCTATGAGGCAGTTCTGCTCTGTCCTATAGGGTCGTTACGAGTTAGAATTGACTCCACAGCAATGGGTTTGATTTGGTTTTTGTTTTCTGTATAACAATAAATGGAGTTATTCATTCCTTAGCGGAATACTAAATTGCTTACCTTACCAGAATGTTCAGGGGTTAGGCAAGGTTAAAAGTATTTTCCAAGATTTTTTTTTGCAATATTTTAGATGTATATATTGATGTTGTAATTAAACTTTATTTTTAGATAACTGTAGATTCACATAAAGTTTTGTAAGAAATAATAACAGAGTGATCTCATGTACCCTTTATACAGGTTTCTTCAATGATAACTTCTTGCAAAATAATAGTACAATATCATAAGGAGGATATTGATATTGATACAGTCAAGATACAGGACAGTTCCATCACCACAAGAATCCCTTGTATTATTCTTTTATAGTTACAGCCACATCCACCTCCCCTGGTCCCCTCTCTGACCCTGATAACCACTAATCTGTCTTCCATTCTTATAAATTTGTAGTTTCAAGAATGGTATATAAATGTAAGTATACAGTACATAACCTTTTGAGATTGGCTTTTTTCATTCAGCATAATTCCCTAGAGAGTTGTCAAAGTTGTTGAATGTATCAATAGTTCATTTCCTCTTTATTGATTAGTAGTATCCCACTGTATCAATGCAACACATTTTGTTTAACCATTCACCTAGTGGAGGACATCTAGGTTGTTTACAATTTTTGGCTATTACAAGTATATCTGCCATGAACATTGTGTGAACGTTTTGTATGAACATAAATTTTTATTTCTCTAGGATAAATGTCCAAGAGTGAAAATGCTGGGTTGTATGGTCACCATGAATAGGAATTGACCCGACAGCAACTAACAACAATGTTAGTTATATGGTCAGTTTTACAAGAAATTGCTAAATTGTTTTCCAGAATAACTGTGCCATTTTACATTTCTACCAACACTGTATGAGTGATCCGGTTTCTTCACATTTTCAACAGCATTTGGTGTTAGCCTTTTTTTTAATTTTGGCCATCCTGCTAGGTAAGTAGTGATATTTCACTGAGGTTTTAATTTACATTTCCCTAGTGGTTAATGATGTTGAACATTTTTCAAGTGCTTATTTGCCATCTATAGATCTTTTTCAGTGAAATGTCTGTTCATGTCTTTTGCTCATTTTCCAATTGGATAGGGTTGCTATGAGTTGGAGTCAACTCGATGGCAGTGGGTTTGGTTTTTGGTTTTGGTTGGTTTTGTTTTTGGTTTTTTATCATCGAGTTTTTGGAGTTCTTTATATATTAGAGATATTAGTCTTTTGTTGGATATGTGGTTTACAAATATTTTCTCCCAATCTATACTTTATCTTTTCATCCTCTTAACAGGGTCTTTTGTAGAGCAAAAGTTTTTAATTTTGATGAGATTCAGTTTATCACTTTTGCCTTTAATGGACTGTACTTTTGGTATCAAATCTAAGAACTCCACTTAGCTCTAGATTCCATAGATTTTCTTCCATTTTTTTCCTAAAAGTTTTATACTTTTGGGTATTACATTTAAGTACATCTCCCATTTTGAGTTAATTTTTTATATGAGTTGAGACTTAACTTGATGTTTATTTTTTTGCTATGGATGTCCACTTGATCCAGCACTATTTTTTGAAAAGGTAAAGTAGTATTTTTTAAAGGAATCATGTGTACTGATCCCAGCACAAAATCTGGAAATTAATTATTTTTGTACTCAACCCACATATACTTAAATTGGTTGGGATTTGTTACTTTTCCTAAGAAGGGAAAGCAATATAAACTATTATTTATTATGAGGAATATAGTATTTCTTCTACAGTACCCTTTAATGAACTGTCATTTTCAACTAACTTAGCCATGGTAATGACCAGATACCAATTCTAGGTAAATCAGAGAATATAATTACCATGATATTAAAATATTATAAAAGCACAGTATATGTTCATATAACATATGTTACATGCATGTCATACAGTCTATAGTTATCAGGTTACACACATGTGTAATGCCATTGTTTAATCGCTAGAATGTCAATTTGCTTCATGTGGCATGGAATCAAATAGTCCTAGCATTTTAAACTTGGAAAAATTTTAGAGATGATCCAGCCCAATGCCATCATTATAAAATGAGGAAATTGAAGCCAAGAGAGAAGTTAAATAACTTACTCATTCACATCGTCCATTAATGCTGGAGCTAAAATGAGACTGCTCGCATTCCACCACTCTGATAATTTTAATTAATTTCAAGGATAATATGCTTTATAAATTAGCATATCAGTTAAGACAGTTTAGGCAGCAAGTAACTGAAAATGGAATTGAAAATGGTTTAAACAATAAGGAAAGTGTATTATCTCATGTAACAAGGAGCATGAAGGTAGAGCAATTCTAGGGACAGTTAATTCTGTGGTTCAGTCACATACTCAAAGGCCTGGATTTCTTTCCATCCTTCTATTCTCCCATCCTCAATGTGTCAGATTGTTCTCTGGATAGCTCCCCTTAGGGGTATGAGATGGCTGTAGCAATACCAGACAGTGTATAGACACAGGATCCAGCTTAAAAAGAAGGTACCTCTTCCTGAGTGTCATTTTATATGAACAAAGATCATTTACCAGAAGTTCCCCTAGAAGACTGCTCTGCATTTCTCATTGACCAGAACTGCATCCTATACTCATGGAAGTGGACCACCACAGGGGCTTAGACTATTCAGGACACCATTGGGAGAAAAATGTGTTCAATCTTCCCTAAAGTATGTGGCCACTCCTAGGAAGGTGGATACCTTGAAGGACTTAGGAACAAGGATACAAAGGAGAGAAAGATGAATGACCGGAAAGCAATAACAATCTGTTGCAAGTGGAGTGTGGTCCTGGGTATAAATCAAAGTTGGCTGTAAACAGTATAGAGGATGAATGTTCACATGGCCTAATTGGGAATCCTTGACAAAACAAAGGACTGTTTTATGAAACTGAAGAATTAGTCATGTATCTTTAATGCAAAACCATTCATAAATAGGATTTACTTAACCTTTACATGAGTAATTTTTTTTTTTTTAATTTTTTGGTGAAGCCATGTTTTTTCATGAATGGAATGAATGCTGAATTGTTGGTAGTTTTTTATTATTTGAAAAAATGGGGTGAAAATTGCAAGTGGGCCATATCTGTCCCGTGTTCCCTGAAGTACTTCACAAACATGGTACATATCTGTCCCATGGCCCAAGAAGTGCGTCACAAACTGTTTTCAGGGAGGTGAGCACTTTACAAAAGATGTCATCAGAGAGGTGACTAATGCAAGCCGGCCATATTGGTTCCATGTTTCATGGAGCACATCACACACTTGGTACATGTTGGTCCCATGGCCCAGGATGTGCATTGCAAACGTCTTAACTCCCCAAATAACTCATTTACTTGACTATTTCCAAATGCTGGTAACCCTACATTTCCAACAACACAAAAAAATAGTAAACATACTTGTAAGTCTTATCTCGCTGTAGAGAAGCCAAAAGATGCAAAAGTTTCACACAATCACTCCTCTGGGAAGCATCCCCTCATATGAATGGCTCTCAACACTCAAATGTGGCATAGACCAACTACCTTGTTTTTAGGTAGTTGCACCAGTATCCACAACTACAACAGAACGTACTAAAGTGGCTCAGATGCCTGCCAATAAACCTCCAGAGGCAGAAAGTGTAGCTGAGACACGTATGTGCCATCACCTCTTAAAGAGTTAAGTTGTGCAACTAAAATAACATATCTTCCATCAGTTCCAATTTACATTGAATATAATGAATTTAGTGTTGCTTTTTCTTTTCTTCTCCTAAATCATAGTTTGTTAGAAATTAACAACCTTATTAAGTAGGAACTAGTAGAATCTCTATTTTACAGGTGAGGAAACTGAGGACAGAGAAGTTGAGTTGACATTTGTGATTCTCAAAATGCGGTCTTGGGTCAGCCGCATCCATATCACCTGGAAACTTATTAAAAATGCAAATTATAAGGCTCTATCTCAGTGCTGAAAGTGCTCATTCATCTGTGTCAAGAAATTTGGAAGACAGTTACCTGGCCAACTGACTGGAAGAGATCCATATTTATGCCTATTCCAAAGAAAGGTGATCCAACAGAATGTGGAAATTATCAAACAATATCATTAATATCACACACAAGTAAAATTTTGCTGAGGATCATTCAAAAGTGGTTGCAGCAGTACATTGACAGGGAAATGCCAGAAGTTCAAGCAGAATTCAGAAGAGGACATGGAACCAGGGATATCATTGCTGATGTCAGATGGATCCTGGCTGAAAGCAGAGAACACCAGAAAGATGTTTACCTGTGTTTTACTGACTATGCAAAGGCATTCGACTGTGTGGATCATAACAAACTATGGATAACATTGCGCAGAATGGGAATTCCAGAACACTTAATTGTGCTCATGAGGAACCTGTACATAGATCAAGAGGCAGTCATTCAAACTAAACAAGGGGATACTGTGTAGTTTAAAGTCAGGAAAGGTGTGCGTCAGGGTTGTATCCTTTCACCATACTTATTCAATCTGTATGCTGAGCAAATATCCAAGAAGCTGGACTATATGCAGAAGAATACAGCATCAGGATTGGAGGAAGACTCATTAACAACCTGCATCATGCAGATGACACAACCTTGCTTGTTGAAAGTGAAGAGGACTTGAAGCACTTACTAATCAAGATAAAAAACCACAGCCTTCAGTATGGATTACATGTCAACATAAAGAAAACAAAAATGCTCACAACTGGACCAATAAGCAACATCATGATAAACAGAGAAAAGACTTAAGTTGTCAAGGATTTCATTTTACTTGGATCCACAATCAACACCCATGAAAGCAGCAGTCAAGAAATCAAACGATGCATTGCATTGGGCAAATCTGCTGCAAAAGGCCTCTTTAAAGTCTTCAAAAGCGAAGATGTCACTTTAAAGACTGAGGTGCAACTGACACAAACCATGGTGTTTTCAATCGCCTCATATGGATGCGAAAGCTGGACAATAACTAAAGAAGGGCAAAGAAAAATTGATGCCTTTGAATTATGGTGTTGGCAAAGAATATTTAATATACCATGGACTGTGAAAAGAACGAACAGATCTGTCTTGGAAGAAGTACAGCCAGAATGCTTCTTAGAAGCAAGGATGGCAAGACTTCATCTCATGTACTTTGGACATATTATCAGGAGGGACTAGTCCCTGGAGAAGGACACCATGCTTGGTAAAGTAGAGGGTCATCAAAAAAGAGAAAAGACCCTCAGCAAGAAGGATGGACACAGTGGCTGCAACAATGGGCTTGAGCTTAACAACGATAAGAGGATGGCACAGGACCAGGCAGTGTTTCGTTCTGTTGTACACAGGGTCGCTATGAGTCAGAACCGACTTGACGGCACCTAACAACAACAACAACATCTCAGAGCTATTAATCAGAGGATCTGGGAGCGGGGCCCAGTAATCTACGTTTTAACAAAACTTCCAGGTGACTCTGATGCATACAAAAGTATTAATCTGGGACTTCAACACAGGCAATCTTACCTCCACAATCTGTTCTTTTAACCAGTATGCTAAACTGCTTCCCAGTGAACACAGAATTGCTAAAGTAAAACAAATTATAGGAGAATGTATTATACAACTTGTCATAAAAAATGAAAAATATTGAACTAGTTAGAAAATCAGACTAAGGTAGATCAAAACAGTACCATTTTCTGTATCGATATTTCAGTATTGATTCTGCTTGTTGCCATTATAAACATGATCCATATTAATGATTAAGAAGGTAGTGAATTATAGTAATCATTTGACCATACTGTGATCTGGTGGCTTTGGCCTTGATTTAGGGTATGGAGTTAAGAGGCGTGGAGGATCAAGTTTTAACTCTTGTGAACTAGACCCTGGGTTTCAATTTTCTAAAAGGAGTTCTTTTGATAATTTTATATTCAAATGATCCAGTGCAGAAATAGACAAAAGAAGTGAATCATGAGATGGCTGTGGGTTACTTGAATACATATTTTTATAATGATTACAGGCACCCACAACACTACGTTCTTGAAATTATATTGCTTTGTGTTACAAAGAGCTTATTCTTTCCATAATGGCATCTTGATAGAATGCGGGTGGGCTAAATAGCTCCCAGGGCATTAGCAAAGTAATGACATAAAATCATTGTTTTATTGTCTGTAGATCCTCTCGATAACTTGTGGGAAATTATATGACTACAGTCATGTGTGGCTTATTTTCCACAATACATTTTGTGAAATAGGACATTATGTGATTTGGACGTTGTGTGAACATCATATTATACACTTAGCAAAGCTATATGGAATACCTTTGGTTTCACTTCCAAATCGATACTTCTCCTTTGCCTGTTTTGCTGCTATTATCACTAGTACTCGTTTTGCTGCATTTGAGAGCCATGAAGCACTTTATGGTAGTATTTTGGAAAGAAAATTAAACAGAAAGAATGCTACAACACTCAAGAAATGCGTGATACACATGATGGGATGCTGCTAACTACAAGTTGAAGCATACACTATTATACGGTAAACTTTATTCGTAAGTAGGGAAAGTTCACATTAAAATAATGATAGAGAGCATAGTACAGTACATACATAAGCCAATAGCATAGGTGTTTATTATGACTATCAAGAAGTGTTATAAGTTATATATGTACCATACCATTATACGCCTGGCAGCTCAATTTTGTATACAAGAGACATTATGTACACATGTTGCGCTCAGGAAACTGTCACATTTGCTATGTCTGGTTATTTCCAGTACGTCCCATTCTCCGATCGGGATTTCAGAACTCTAGTATAAACTTATGGGACCATGGATGTATATGGGGCCAAATGCCCAAACAGACATTATGTGGCTCATGACTGTACTCTGCAAATGATAGGTAACTGTGAATTCCTGAGAAATGAGTCAAGAGATTTCATGACATCATAAACTAAAAAGGGACAGGGTTTAGGTTCTATTTCATGCAAGCAGGGCCTTGCAGTCTGTTTTCTTTATATTTTGCAAATGTCCCCTCTGTGAGTGACATAATTATTTGTATTGAAGTTGCATGCTTCTTACTTCCTTCTTTCTCATTCTTTATATTTGCACACTAAAACTGTGAGAAGGAAACACTCTACTTTTTAATAGTTAATGTTACATGGAACAAATTGAGAGCTTAAGTGCATACACAAGCCAATCACTGAGGATTGTTTTTCATAACATGGCATTTACTTATCTAAAAATCAAAGTGATGTCTATTCAGGGTGATTAGCTCCAACTTGGGCTTGGCAGCGCCACATTCATTGTCAAGTGACCCTCGGTAAACTATATAAACTCTCTAGGCCTCAGTCTCCTGATCTATAAAAAGGGGACAATGATGCCAACATCATAAGAATATTTGAAGTTTTAAAAAGTTATATAGGCAAGTCATTTTACGAAGTAGCTGACACACGAATAGTAAGCCATATAAGTACTGTTGTTATGATTCTCTCATCCCTCTTTATCATTATCATCTTTAAGATAATTTGAAAAATATAAAATGGCATGCATTTTTAAAACGTTTGGACATATGTTCTTTTCCCAAGAAGAGTTTTTAAAGCTTTTATACAATTCTCAAAGCAGTCTTGGACTTCTTAAAAAAATATTAAGTAGTAGAGCAAAAGTTGTATATTAATCACCATATCCCCAGGAACCATTATAGAACCTATGTTAAATCAGTATCTGTTGAACAACTAAATTAACTTATCTGGAACTACTTGCTTTTGAGGACATGTACTAAAATACTTCTTTTTATGTCTTTCAGGTAGAATCACAGATTTTCTTCATAGGTGTAGATATATTTCTTTTTGCAAATGATTTCTAAGCAAGCCATGTCAATTGTTTTCTTTAATTGTAGCATTTTGCAACATTTCGCATTTCATGAAGACCTGACATGGAAAACACTGCCAAGTGATGTAGAAATTACAGGTGCATTGCTGCTGTACACATTGGCCAACTCTGGATATGCCTTCTGTGCCTAGATCTAGATGCTGGTTGTTTAGAATCAGATTATAGGTTGTACCTTCATGTCACCAATTACCTCCCTACTCTGGTTGGCAAATTCTTCATGTCCATCAGTCTGGGAAGAAGGTAGGGGGTTCTGAGGAGTCCCATGCCAACCCATGGGCACAGATGAAATGCAGACTTCAAGAGTCTGTGTTTTACAGATGCTCAGGAACCTTACCTTTGTGTATTTAAGGACAGGACATTCGAAAAACAAAACAAACCTGATTTTTTTATCTACAGTGGCTCCAGAAACTTGACAGAAATTATATGAATACTTAAAATGGTAATTGTGAATTCTAAAGAACTCTATCAAGAGTTAATTTTTGGATCAAATGATTTTGTGAAGTCAGTGTCATTGTAAGACAGTGATGAGCACTAAGCACGTCTACTTAAAAAACAGACCATCCATGAGCTTATCTGTAGTACTTATGCTAAGAGTCTTTGCAGAAATTTTCTAACCATTTATTGGAATTCATTAAAACGAATTAAATGAATTTATTACAGAAAAAATAGATGAAGTTTCCTAAATTAAAGCAAAAAGAGAAAGTGGAAAGTATCCATAATCTCACCATCCATAGATGGTTATTATTAACACCTTGTCCTATATTCTTTTAGACACTCATCTATGCATATACATGACATACAATTTAATGTAAATAGACCTTTTCCTAGATTTTTTGGAGGTAATTATATATAGCGTTTTCATAAATTTTTATCAAAGTATTAACACACATACGAAAAGGTGCACAATTTATAAGTGTACAGCTGATCAATTTTCACAAAGTAAACATACCAGTGTAACTAGCCAGCACCCATCTCAAGAAATAGAACATTGTCCGCGTTCCAGTGTTAAAGAGGCTCCCTCAGGCTCCCTCCCGTTATTACTTCTTCAAGAATAACCCCTCACCTAATTAATAACGTTACATATAATTTTTGTGTTTCTCAATTTTGTATAATTGGATCACACTGTACATACATTTATGTATCTGACTTTTTTGCTTAATATTTTGTTTGTGAGATCCATCCATATTTTTGTTTAAGACTGTAGTTGATTTACTTTTATTGCTATGTAGAATTCCATTGTTGTACTTACTATTTTTAACATAAATTTTTTACTTAATAAGCCATGACAGTATTCTTATAGCAATAAATATTCAGCAAAAAAATTTTGAACGCCTATTATATTTCAAGGAGAGCCCTGGTAGTGCAGTGGTTAAGCACCCGGCTGCTAACCGAAAGCTCAGGGATTTGAACCCACCAGTCGCTCAGAGGGAGAAAGATGTGACAGTCTGTTTCCATAAAGATTACAGCCTTGGATAGACATATGCATGTCCATGTTCATGGCAGCATTGTTCACAATACCAAAAAGATGGAAACAGCCTAGATGTCCGTCAACAGATGAATGAATAAACAAACTATGATACATACACACAATGGAGCATTATGCAATGACAAAGAACAATGATGAACCTGTGAAGCATCGCACAACATGGATGAAATTGGAGGACATTATGCTGAGTGAAACAAGTCAATCACAAAAGGACAAATATTGTATGAGACCTCTACTGTAAAAGGTTTACACACAAAAAAGTAACAAACTTTGTTGGTTACTAGGGATGGGAAGGGTGGGGGGAATATTAAATAGACTATAGGTAAGTGGTAACTTTGGTGAAGGGTATGACAGTACACAATACTGGGGAAGCCAGCACAACTTGTACAAGGAAAGGTCATGGAAGCTCCATAGACGCATCCAAACTCCCTGAGGGATTGAATTGCTGGGTGGAGGGCTGTGGGGACGATGGTCTCGGGGAACATCTAGCTCAACTGACATAACACAGTTTATAAAGAAAGTATTCTGTGTTCTACCTTGGTGAGTAGCGTCTGGGGTCTTAAAAGCCTGTGAGCGGCCATCTAAGATACTCCACTGGTCTCATCCCTTCGGGAGCAAGGGAGAATGAAGTGAACAGGGTACAAGGAAAAGATTAGTCCGAAGGACTAATGGACCACAGCTACCAAGGCCTCCACCAGACTGAGTCCAGTACAGCTAGACGGTGCCTGGCTACCACCACTGACTGCTCTGACCGGGATCACAATAGAGGGTCCTGGACAGAGGCTGGAGAAGGATGTAGAACAAAATTCTAACACAAAAAAAGAGACCAGATTTACTGGCCTGACAGAGACTAGAGAAACCCTGAGGGTATGGCCCCCAGATAATCTTTTAGCTCAGTGGTGAAGTCTCTCCTGAGGTTCACTGTTCAGCCAGGGATTGGACAGCCCCATAAAACAAATTGGGACTAATAAGGCACAGCAGTCCAGGAACAAGGACTAGAATGCAGAAGGGGACAGGAAACCTGGTGATAGAGAACCCAAGTTTGAGAAAGACAGTGTTGACATGTCATGGGATTGTTAACCATTGTCATAGGGAAATATGTGTACTGTTTAATGAGAAACTATTTTGTTCTGTAAACCTTCATCTAAAGTACCAAAAAAAAAAAAAAAGAATTGTCTATGTGAGATCAAATTGACAACAGCAACTCAAAAGGTTTGATGGGAAGCCTAGGGGGCAGTGAGTTGAAGACAATGGTGATGGAATAATTTGGAAAAGGATAGTGAGAATAGCAGCACAACTGGAAGAAAGTAGTCAATGTCAATGTCACTGAATTGTACATGTACAAATTTTTGAAGTGGTGTATTTTGGCTATGCATATTCTCACCACCCCCCCACCCCGCAAAAAACAGGTCCTCCAAGGTGGAGAAGGAGAGTGTTGACATGTCATGGGGTTGTTAACTAATGTCATAAAACAATATATGTACTGACTGTTTAATGAGAAACTATTTGTTCTGTAAACCTTCACCTAAAGTACAATAAAAAAAATTTATTAAAAAAGGATTACATCCTTGGAAACCCAAAGGGGCACTTCTCCTCTGTCCTCTAGAGTCGCTATGAGTAGGAATCAGCTTGACAGCAATGGTGGGTTTATTATATTTCCAGTTTTGCCCTAGATGTTCATTTAGAACATTGTTTTAAATATCCAGAATATTTTTTCACTATAGGGATGGACTATTGACTTTGTTTTTATTGTTCTTTAACCATGGTGAAAACAATGTTCTGGTTTCATGTTTAGAATTGAAGGAAGGAATTTGTGCTTCAATGGAAAACTGCATTGCCTAGACTCTAAAGGATACCTCTCAAGGTTACCTGATTCAGATTCCATGGAATGTATTTTACAACTCTGTAAAAATAAAGCAAAATAATTCTTGTCTATAGCCATGGAAGGTACGCTTGATAGAAAGACAACTAGATGGAGTCCCTGGGTGGTGCAGTTAATCACTTGACTATTAGCTAAAAGGTTGGTGGTTGGAACTCCTCCAGAGGTGCCTCAGAAGAAAGGTCTGGCTATCTGCTTCTGAAAGTTCACAGCCTTGAAAACTCCTTCAACAACCCCCAGAAAAATTTGCTTCCATTTGCACATTCATTTCAATATTCCTGATCTACAAAAGTGTTTGTTCTTAACTTTTTCTTTCGTGCAGTTATAACATCTGCCTGGTTTACTCATTGATTAATAACTAGAATTACATTTTTCACACATATTCATGTTTATATCTGTATGAGAGTCATGATTTTATTTTTTTCTGAAAATTCTCTTTCAACATAACTTTACAATTTTCTTCATTGAAAACTAAATACAGCAATACTATACAAATGCCAAAAGATTCGTCTTAATTCTAAAGATAAAGTAACTGCCTGAAGGTGGGGCATGGTGGACCTGTTTAACCTTGCCAGCTTAAATATTTTTCCTATTTCATGGTCTATCATGGTTGGGTGAAATCAATTGGAATATCTTTCACCTATTACCTGCAGAGTTCAAGCAAGTCACACACTGAATTATTTCCTTCAGACATTTCACACATTCTTTCTTATTTGGTGCACGTTCCACTTCACGTCATTGTATACTGATTACTCCCTGTGTCAGGAATTCAATCTCAGATCCTATCAGCCAGTTCCCACGACAATGCATGCGTGGGATTTCCTTGTCTTTGGTTTCCTACTGATGAGACTCATTCCAGTCATTGTGAGTTGGGATGACATCCTTCTCTTTGTGTTTAATACTTCTTTATATCTGCCCTAGCACAGATTGACACACACTAACTATTTAACACTTGTTTATGAACTTATTATGGATGAATACATAAATGCTAACGTGGCTACCAACTTGTTTTTCTGAAATATAGATTGTTAGATACGGTTGTGTAGTTATTTTCAGAATATAGCAATTGCGCTCTTGAGGAGTTGCTAAAATAAATTTGTGAATGTTCAATTAATGTAACAAACACATGTAAGAATAAATCAAAATATTATTAATAGTGAAGGAAAAGCCTAACCATAATAATTTTTGAATTTAATATTTAAGAGTTCCAAAATCCAGGAAATATTTATATTCTGAATCTCCAATAGAAATATAAACATAGATTTTTTTTTTTCTTCTCCTAAGCCTGTTGGTTTAGGCGAAGAAAATCAAGGTGAGATCAAGATCTTAGCCTTCATTTTCAGAGCTATTTCTCCTAGAATGTGAACTCCAAAAGACCATATCTATCTGAATCACTAACAGACCTAGTGTCTGGCACCCTGCCTGGCATGAAAGGAATGAATGAACCTAAATGCCCCAATCATATTTGTATTTATATTTGTAGGGAAAAAATATGTATGTATGTGTGACAATACTATGGGAGGAGCACAGCTGCCACAATTTCTTCCTCTTTGAGGCTGAAACATAGAAATAGAGAAATGATATTAAGAAATCAACTCTGCAGATGCCCATAGTCTGGCAAAGGGTGATACTGACCCTGACTCTCTGAAACAGTGGCAAATTAAGAATTAAACTCACTTTCTAAACACAAAAATCATATTTGCTCTGGATCTTCCTTTATGCCTGCAGCATGATGGATCACTATATGGCCTTTCTAGCTATCGTCTTGTAAGTCCCACCTAATGATTAGGTAGGACTATGCACATTAGGTGCTTGTGGCTCACCAAGAGGATTGGACAGCTTGCTAATAATGCAGATAAGATGCATGGCACCCTTATGGGGGGTGACCATGCAAATAAGGGGTATGGAACCCTAACAAGGGTATTGGTCAGTTTTGCCATCCTGCTAGGCTTAAAATGAGCCATCTGAGAAGCGGAAAGGGGCGACCTCCCTACCAACAAGAAGAAGAGCCAGGAGTGGAGCATGTCCTTTGGATCTGGGGTCTCTGCACTGAGAACCTCTTAGACCCAGGAGACAGAGAGAGAGAGCTGTAACACCAGAGATGGCGTGAGATGGCAAGAAGTAGCAGCAGAAAAACAGTGGCAGCAGAACCAGGAGATGAGCTCGAGATGGCACAGTGGGCTTCCGAGCCCACAGAATGAGGTGGGCTTCCTGGCCCATGGAGCAAGGAAGCTACAGTGGATGTGCTGACCCACAGGGCAAGAGAGCTGAGTGCCTTCTGGCAGGAGGCTTCTTGGTGGAGGAGGATACATCTGGGCACTTGGCAGAACTAGGCTTGCTGACTCACGGAGCAAGAGAGAGCTGAGCACCTTCAGGCCAATGCTTACTGGCAGAGTACAATGCCTCTGGGCACTTATTGGTGGAGCTAAAGAGCTTTGTAACACTTGCCCATGCAGGGCAGAGGTCAGGCTGGCCCAAGAGGCCTGAGGGGCCAAGAACCAGGGAGGGGCCTGCCTGTGGGCATGGCCAGAAGCCATCCTGACAGAAGAACTGTATCCTGAGTCATTCCTGATCCTGAATTGTAACCTATTACTTCTCTAATAAACCATGAGTATTGCCTGTTAGTTCTGTCTGACCATTGCAATGAATTGTGGAACCCAGCAGAGAGTGCCATGGGAGGGACAACTGGTATGAGAATTGATAAAAAGTTTGGAGAGAAGAGGTATGTCTGACCTCTGCTTCATCGGAATCAGCTTTGGGTTGATGCTGATGGTAATTCTCTCTCCCTATTGTGAAATTAGAGGACGTCAGACTCTTCCACATGCAACCAGTTTTTTGCAATACTTTAGAATCACATAGTGATTTTAGATATGTATATCTTTTACAGTCACAAGGATTAAATTAAGGACAGGAGGAGAATGTGTGGGTATACTTCATTTGGTGAATTGCAGAGTTAAAAGAGCTATTGTCAGGTAAATTGTCACTCAGATCAAAAAAGAAGTAAACCTGGGAGAATTCAACAGCTATATTAAGAGTGTTATTCAGATGTCTGAGCAATTTGCCAGTGAGAGGATGATGTGTATGTCATAAGTTCACAAGGAAGACACCTTGCATAGGTACACCTTGTGATCAATGGATAATTCGTGGCCTCCTTAAGGGGATCAAAGCAACTCTGCCTTCAGCTTCAATTTCCAATTTCAATAGAGTGGGTGATTTCTGACCCTGTTTATTATTCACTAGCAAAACTGTCTTAACTCCTCCCAGATCTTCACAAAGCAAGATTCAGGAGTGGCTTTAGTGGCCTGACTTGAAAATTAAGTCTTTATGTCAAAAGAACGAGGGAGCACATGACAATTTTCAGTACAGAAGGAAGTCAGACCTTCCGTTTGCTTCATTCTGATGTGTATGTCTGGGTATAAATGCAGCGACTTAGAGATCCCATCTCATCTGGCAAGCCTTTTACACACCGTAGCCTCCTTCCTTCATGACTTTCTCCTCTACTATGCTTTTGGTCTTTTGAAAAAGGAAAAAAAAAAAGGTATGCAAATATTCATCCAAAAGGGGTGAAAATCCTGATAGGCTAAAAAGGGGTCAGGAGACTTTTTCTATAAAGGGCCAGATAGTAGATATTTTCAGCTTTGCAGGCCATATGGTCTCTGTTGCAGCTATTCAACTTTGCACATTGCAGTGTGCAGCCACAGACAATTCGTCAACAAATGGACATGGTTGTGTTCCAATAAAACTTTATTTACAAGAAGAGGCAGTGGGCCAGATTTGGCCTGTGGGCTTTGGTTTGCCAACTCCTGGGCGAGAAGATTTTGGAAACCAAGAAACTTGGTTTAGCAGGTATGTAGGTAGATAGGTAGTTAGACAGACATATAAATATGTAAGTATATAAAATATATTTGTTACACCCTGTTGTAAGCTGACCTAAGACAGTTTGGTAGGTCTCAATAGGTGTGTATGATTACAAGAGGTAAGGCTTGCCCCACTCCTCACAACCTCTGTTAGATTATAATGAAAGCAAGTCTCTCAATAATTTCTGCCATACTTAGGTTTATTAGCAAATAGGTACAAAAGAAATCATGCAACCTTGGTAAATTACAATTTCTGTGTCCTTCTTAGTGGCTGAAAAATTTTTCATGAGAACCTCACCTTAAGCAAACATGGTTTTACAAGTGCAGCTATTGGAGTTTTTGTTATTGATGTTAGTTGCCATCCACTTGGCTCCGACACATGGCAACCCATGTACAATAGAATGAAATGTTGTCTGTCCTACATCATTTTTATATTGGTGGTATGCTCAAGTCCGTTGCTGGAGCCACTGTGTATTTTGAGTGCCTTCCAACCTATAGGGTTCACCTTCAAGTACTATATAAGACAATATTCTGTTGTACTCCACAGGGTTTTCATTGACTAATTTTCAGAAACAGATCACCAGGCCTTTCTTCCTAGTCTGTCTTAATCTGGAAATTTAGCTGAAACGTTTCCACATAGGTGATCCTACTGGTATTTGGAATATTGGTGGTAATAGGTTCCAGCATCATAGCAATACACAAGCCACCACAATATGACAAACTGACAGACTAGTGGTAGAGTTATGAGGTCACAAATCCTCCAAAGCAATGGTGGGACACAAGATTATTTAAAGATCAATCCTGGGTGACCCACAGAGTTTGTTTGGTTTTTTTTTTTTAATTGTTGTAATTAAATGAAGTTTACATTTCAAGTTAGTCTCCCATGGAAAATTTTTTTACATACTTTGTTATGAGACCCTAATTGCTCACCCCATTCTGTGACAGCACACTCCTCCTTTCCACTCTTGATTCCCCATGTTCATTCAACCAGCTCTTAACTCTCTCTGCCTTCCCATCTCACCTCTGGACAGAAGCTGCCCCTTTGGTCTCTTGTATCTACTTGACTAAGAGGCACACTCTTCACGAGTATCACTTTATGTCCCATAGTCCAGTCCAATCCCTGTCTGAAGAGTTGGCCTCGGAAATTGTTTTAGTTCTGGGCTGATAGAGAGTCCAGAGGCCATGCTTTCTGGGGTGCCTCCAGTCTCAGTCAGACCATTAACTCTGGTCTTCTTACTAGAATTTGAGTTCTGCACCCCATCATTCTACTGCTCCATCAGGGACCCTCTGTTGTGTTCCCTGTCAGGACGTTCATTGGTGGTAGCCAGGCACCATCTAGTTCTTCTGGTCTCAGGCTGATGAAGTCTCTGGTTTATGACCCACAGAGTTTTTAACTCCTGTTCATGCATGGGGGCTGGGGGTATTCTACAATATCTTGAATATCAGTAAATTAATGAATAAGAGCCTATTTTAAATATCTATTTGGCTAACTAACAATCCACTAACTCCACCATTGATAATCAATTTCTAACATTCTGTCATGGATTGAATTATGTCCCCCCAAAAATGTGTGTATCAGTTTGGCTGGGCCATGATTCCTGGTATTGTGTGATTTTCCTGTATGTTGTAAATCCTACCTCTATGATGTTAATGAGGGAGGATCAGTGGCAGTTGTGTTAGTAAGGTAGGACTCAATCTACGAGATTGGATTGTGTCCTGAGGCAATCTCTTGAGATATAAAAAAGAGAAGTGAGCAGACAGACGGGGGGACCTCATACCACCAAGAAAGCAGTGCCAGGAACAGAATGTATCCTTTGGACCCGGGGTCCCTGCGTGGAGAAGCTCCTAGTCCAGGGGAACACTGATGAGAAGGCCGATGGAGAGAGAAAGCCTTCCCCTGGAGCTGACGCCCTGCATTTGGACTTTTAGCCTACTTTACTGTGAAGAAATAAATTTCTTTTTGTTAAAGCCATCCGCTTGTGGTATTTCTGTTGTAGCAGCACTAGATGACTAAGACACATTCATTATGCTAATTTGCAGATTCTTTGGTGTTAATTGGTTCTGAAGATAGTAGAAGCATTTACAGTAGCCACCTCTGTAATGTGGACCTTCTGATTATACACTAGCTCATAACCCCTGCCATGGGAATTCCTGATTAGGCATATGATTACCTTTCAGGTACAGATGGAAATTAACACACATATATTTATATCCCACTGTCTATACTTAAAAAAATTATAAGTAAATTACAGGCATAATAACTATCCCATTTTTAATAACTAGCCTTTTCCATGTAGGATGCTAGATAGCTAGATGGGCTTTATCCAAGTTTACTCCCTGGCAGGAGGTTAGATTACTCCACAGGGGATAAATGTGGACCCCACAGGCTGGGAATAAATGTGGATCAAACTCCAGAAGTGGAAGGTGGTAACATGTGTGGCAAAATCCATCCAGGAACAGACAGGTTTGGGAAGGATCCAAAGGGGATTCCAATCTGAAGCAGCAAAGATTGGCTTCAATGATCCAGAGTGGAGATGGTGAGGCTGAAGGTTATTCTGGGAATCTGCCCCAATAGGAAAAGAGCCTCTATTCAGGATAGGATTTGGCAGGAACAAAGTGAGACAGTCACCTCACAAATCAGATGGCTATTGAAAGACTCAGTGAGACAGGGCCCAGCGACTCTGTGTGTTTTAGGAACAGAAAAGAGAGAAGCTGGCACGGGGACGAGGTGGGGAGGTGGGGGAGTGGGGGGCAGACACTTTCTCCCTCAGGCGCAAGAACAATTGAAGAAAGACTGTTCTTGGTATATGGTCAGCTGCCTTCTGACTAGTTCCAAAAAAGGAGCAAAGAAACTTACTAAGAACCTAAATTTAATTTCTAAGAGCTGGACTTGGACAAGGGAGGTTGTGCCAAGTACATAAAAATATTTAAATGACTACAGACATTTAAGATAATTCATTCTGAGCTAAGAATTTTAAAATAGAGGTTATTCCAAGTGAAACTGAAGTCTCAATAGCTTTTCCAGGTTCACAAAGACTTCTCCAAAACTTTATCTCCCCAGGTTCTTTCAAACCTATCCATTGTGTTGCCTATTCTGCGTAGCTCGCATCAGAGATAACTGAATGCTTGCAATACTCTAAGCCTCCTTTCAAAGGGTGTTGACAGCTTTAAATGGGTTTGCCACTCTAAGAAAGGATCCAGTTGGTCATCTGTGGATGAGATTCCTACTAAGCAGTTTTCTTTGTGCTGGCCATAACAAATACTTGGCAAGTCCCAATGCTACACAAATATTACTATTGCAGAAAGAATCCCAGAGCACTCACTTCAAGCAACATGCAATGCAATAAAATTCAAGTGCAATGAAAAATTTTGGACACTGTGTTGAGGTATTTGTAGCTCTGTTTGAACTTGGCATAATACAAACGCCCAAACACATGGGTAGTGATGAGATCACCAGGCAACACATTCTTGAGATGATTACTTTTTAAAGTATACTTTTAACATTAAAAATTTTAAAAATATACAAAAATAGAAATAATAATACAATAAACCCCCAGGTCCCCAGCTATCCTACCCAAGATTTTTCCACATTTACTTTGCCCATCCTTCTTTTCTTTCTTTCTTTCCTGAAATTGGCAACATATTTTTGGCTCTAAAACTGCAGTCAAAATTTAGAATTAATTTTTATGTTTTTCTGAATGCCTCTGCTAAGAAAGTATTTCAGTATTTTGATTTATTCACTTACTTCGAATCCCTAACAACAAACGTTGAACACCTGATATGTGAAAGGTTCGATGTACATTAACTTCTTCTGCCTTCAGCTCTTAAAATGGTAAAGCAATTCTGGGAAAGTCAGACATCCTTCTAGATTTCTTTATCTCATTGTATACATGGCTTCCCTGTGGCAAAGATAGAGAAAGTAATCTAGCCAAGTTGTGTAGATAATAATATGCCAGCATATTGGTACTTAATTTCTGTTTAAGAGCATTTGCCTTCTACCACTTTCTTCCAAAGCAATATTGCGTTGTTTTAATAATGCTAAATTAGAACAATAAAAGATATTGCTAATTATTTTTTATTTTGTTTGCATATCATTATAACTGTGCCCTGTGCCGATAGAAAAGGAGCTAACAAATAGTAGGACACCACAAATGTAACCACAGTTTGGAATAAGATAATCCCCAGCTCCTTCTAACAAATAGTTCAGGACCTGTTCCAAGATACACGTCGTTGTCTCCTGTGGTTTGCTGGGTTTTGAGAGCTGTGCCTGCTGGGTACTTCTGGAGTTAAGGTCTGTCAGCATCTCCAGTAGGAACTCTTTTTTCGTGGGTTTATAACTCAGCTATTTAAATTTGCCCTGAAGAACCAGAACTTGACAGAGAATTTTAACCTGGGGGACATAAGCATGTCTATGCATGTGTGGGAGAGTCATCTATACATATATTTTTTCTTTCTTTACAATAAGTTCATTAAATATATATATGTATTTGACGACTTAGTCACTTCAGAGCTATGTAAAAACGTTGGAGTATTTGTTCTGGAGCTGGTTGACTTTTACCTGCATTAATAGTAGAACTTAAGAAAGCTTTTTCCATTAGACGGGAAACTACAACTTATAAAACCGGGAAATTTGAGATTTAAAAAAATTAAAAATAAATCAATGAAATAAAAAGAGAGGAAGAAAATGAAACACTGACTTCTTAGAACCTGAAAATGAGCTCTTATTCATCTAATATTTCACTTCTGTCTGTTTACCATGAACACTTTGAAATTTGGTATAATGACATTAAATAACCACAACTGAGATAAACATTCTGTAGGGGACTGTTATGGGTTGCCTCTAATGTGGTAATAGATGTCATTTTAAAAATGCAACTGTACGATCTGGATGAAAGACGGTGACTCCTAACACATTGGTTACAGACAATTGAATATTACAGCCGTCTTTCCTCCTGACTTGCTGCTATCATTTAATGGAATGTAACCAGTGTTGGGTTGTCGTGGATTTCATGATTTGAAGAGAGCAACCATTCAGAAAAGTCTTGTGTTCATTAGGAAGCATGTAATAAATTTCACATGATTAAAGATGCTCTTGCCTCCAGTGTGGGGAAGTAAAAAGAACCCTGATAAACACATTTCTGAGTTCTGGTGGGTCTGAGCTTAAAGACCTGCTCAAATTCTCCAAGCTCCAGTCTCCTCTTCTGTAAAATGGGGATTCTAATACTTGATAGAGTTTTCATTAAAGGGAAATGCAGTAATATGAAGAATGAACCTAACCCAGTGCCTGGTATCCAGTAAGTGCTCAATAAATGCTGGTGCCCTGTTGCTTTGAAGGGGTGATACATTAACTTTGGGGTTCTATTTTAAAATAATAAATTGTCTTTTTTTCTACTTAATGGCTTTACGCCTTCCTGGGTGTTGACCACTGGTCACTGAATCAATTGAAGTTCTCTAACGTTTTCCACGTAGGAAGCTCATACCTTCAGGCACTAAAAAGATGAAGTGCGGGTGTTATACAATCTACTATTTTACTGTCTTGTTCAGCAAAAGTGAAGAGTCTTACTTTCCACATGTACTGTCAGAGAGACAGATGGCTAGAAAATAATAGTCTCCTAAAAATAAAATTATTTAGCCTTTATAATATACTTTCCACATCAAATTCTGATTTTCCAGAGAATTTTCAGATGATGCTTAATCTTTGTCCCCTCAATATTAGCTGACATTTGAAAGGGATTAATCTATTGGCTAGAAATTCTTCTTAACAAATAGTTTATTCCGGCCTTTATTTTCAAAAGATTGTTTAGACTATTTGATGATTGAATCTATGTTTTGCTTCAGTCACATTTGAAGAGAGTTTTTCATATTAAAAGCTAGTGATTTTCACCTACAAATGAAGCTACATAGCCTTGCAGGGAAAGTCCCAGCACTGATTCTGAGAGTTTAATATCCAACAAGTATGTATTGAGTATATATATTTATTCAGGTACTCACACACAGATTTACACAGAGGAATGTTTTGCCATACTTGCTTTAAATCTCTCTTCTCCCTCTCCATTTGTAAGCACCATACTGAAGTTGGCTATAGCATCCTCATGCATGCTTTTATATTTCTTGTATATTGCAGAGTCCGTGGGTGGTGTAAATGGTTAACACACTCGGCTGCTAACCACAAAGTTGGAAGTTCGAGTCCACCCAGAGACACCTCAGAAAAAAGGCCTGATGATCTACTTTTGAAAAATCAGCCACTGAAAACTCAATGAAGCACAGTTGTACTCTGACGCATATGGGCTCACCATCAGTCAGAACCAACTTAACAGCAACTGTTTTGTTTTGTTTTTCACTGGTTTATATATTGCCCAATGCTTTCACAAGTAACATAACACAGGGCATCTAATTATGACAGATGTCAAACAAATGGTATACACAGTGCTACTTAGTTCAGTACCACTGATTCAAGAAGCTACAAAGTACTGCGGACTGGGTATTTCAGGGAAGTTGTGTAGAGCTGGGTCTTTAGTCGAAAGGAAGATTGAGATGGCTAAGGAGGTTGACAGTTCCCAAATAGAGGGAAAATGGGAACAGAGGCACTGTTTCCACTGTGAAAATATATAAGATGCATTCCCTTCATTGTTTATTTCCTGCCTCTTGCCTCATAGAAATATAATTCATTTGCACTGAATTAAGCTCTTACTTTGTACCCTGCCCTGTTCTGGGAGCTATGGGAGTAACAAAAGCTTGATACTGCAATTCTGTAATCATAATTGCATTAAACCTGTACATTAATATAAGACGGATTAGGTATTTACATCATCTGGCCACATGGCTCTCTAGGCCCTGTTCTGAACTATGGTGTGGGTCTCTATACAGTTTTTATATTTCTTAGAGAAGTTTTATCTTTTTCTTTACAAAAGTTCCATATAAAGATGATTCCTGAAAGATTTATGGTTTTTATTTTACTATCAATGTAATTTCTTTTTTCTTACTACTATTCTTTAACTGTCTAAAAGCTCATGTAATGGAATTCTCCAGATATTTGAATATTCATCTTGTATTTAGTCACTTTGCCAATTATCAAAGCTTTTCAACAAATTATTTTGACATTTCTAGGTAATAATGCATCCTCCTCTAATAGTTTTGCCAGTTATCTTTGTTTCGTGTCTTATTGCATAGGTCGGAACTTCCAGAGTAATAATTTGGAATACTTATGACAATTGAGCAGCCTTGTCTTAAACTCCAACTGGATAGAGATGTTTCAAGAGTTTTAAGTATAGTGTTGTCTATTGATTTGAAATAGATTCTATATTATGTTAAAGAAAACTTCTATTATTCTAACTATTATCTCTACTTGTCCCAGATATCACCATGTTACGAAACAAGGCATTCCTGAACCTCGGTGACCAGGCCCTAAGTATATGCTCCTCTGAAAAAAAGAGGCCTTTCCTCTCTCCCCATAAAATGTCCTCCCACTTCCTGACCAAGGTAGGAATTTTCAGTCTTCTCAAAGGAATCTCTAATCTCCAGTCCAGAGGGTGAGACTGACTCCCACAGTCCCACATTCCCAAACTCTGGGATCTGCTATGCTGACTCACATCAGGCATGGTGCCCTACCGAAGCAGGACTTGAACGAGCCCATCTAGGCTCTTTCTCACAGTCTTTTCTATGTTTTGCATCAGCCACATTTGAAGAGAGTTTTTCATATTAAAACTTCAGATGAGCTGAGAAGGTCACATTCCCTGCTGGAGTGCTGGGGGCATCACATACATCTCCCAAAAACAAACAATAATTTTAGGGTGAGTCCAGTCTAAGTACATAAAAAAAAAAATAAAGTTCTCTAAATCTGAAGATACATCCACCTTACTATACTAAAAATAACATTTCAAGGACACCAGTTGTTTTCAGGGTGATGGTGATTTCAAAGTTTTGTTCAAGAACAACTGGGAAGTATATGCTATGTATTAGTATCTACAACATGCCCTATGCCTCCCTATCCCCTACCTCATCTGCATATCCTTCTTTCTTTAGCACACCTTCTCACAGACAGCATAATTTACTGATTTAGTGTATCATTGTTTTTTTCCTCCAGAATGTGAGCTCCACAGGGATAAGAATCTTGTCTGTTATGTTCACTTATGGATGCTAAGGCTTTAGAGTAGTACTCAACATACAGTAGTTGTCCAGTCAATATTTTTGAAATAAATGAACGAAAAATCAGATTCTTACACTTTTCCTGAAACAAAGAAAACTATTATAAAAGGAAATTAATGTTTTTATCTTTAAAGCCAGAAAACTAATAGCAACTTTTAAATTACTTCCAACTTAAAAGTAAAACTTCATCTCCTTAGGCACCCTTTTGTATTTTTCATTTAGTATTGTAGGTTCTTGACCGGGAATATACACTGAGGAAAATAGTGTTGAATAAAGCATCTAGTTAAGAAGGCAAAGGGATCAAAACTAGCTACCATGTGTGATGCTGAAATTGTGAGGCCCCAGAGGAAGGAATTCTTCCTCATTGGCCCAGAACTATGCTGGGAATGTAGCAAATGTTTACTGAATAAAGGAGTAAACAAATGAATGAAAAAATTAATAAAAAAATGAATAACATGCTTATGGTATAAAAAATTCAGGCATGAGAATGTTCACGGAAATACTAGAAAGCCAATGCTTTTCCCCAAACAACTGATGTTTTTAAAGGTTGTTTAGGATTGTTGGTCAGAAAAGGACTTTTGGTGAAAGAAACCATTCGGGAAATTCAAATTACCCTGGGAATTTGCTAATCATACTTTGAGCCTACAATGGAATAAAAAAGCAAAACCCAAAAGGAGAGTTTCACACCCATCAAATATAATGGCCAGCCCTAATTTACCTACTTTTCCTTCTCCTTTTCCTTTACCAACACTCTTGGATTTGAGTGTGGGGTGTGCAAGTCAAAAAGAAGAAATGAGTTATAAAAATCTACTAGCCTTATCTATTTATGTTTAAGAACCTCAATTCCTCCCAAGAGCCCCATCTTTTTTGCTCAGTAGCCATCACTGTTATTATACGTTAGGATGCCAAATGAAGGCTACTTTGTGATTGTGATTCTGAATTCTTGGTATTCACTGCAAAGCTAATTGAAACTTCCAATTAGTCTTTCCTGATAAGAAGATGCAGCATTTCCTCACTGATGTGATCTTGTGCTGTACACAAATTGGTCTGCGGGAACAGATGATAGCTTTGTGCCTCTGCAGCATTTTATTAAACCAAATCCAAAATTCAGAAGGGAGTTTTCATCCCTGCTTTTCTTACTATTGCTTCAACCTTAATATTGCAACTTACCACAAACCAGTGCTTGTAGGGAAAGAGTATGAGTCTTCAGTGGCGTGCCCTCTCTGGTTAATTTTACTGGGACTGCCCTAATGGCTTTGCTATTTCACTTCACTACACATTTCCTCAAATGAGTCTTTGTGTTCTACGTGCACATATATAGATTCCAAAAAAATTTTATAGCTTTCTCAAAACACAATTCTGAGGGCATTTAGGGAAAATCTGTGTTAAAGGGATATGAGCTATGTATGAGGTTTGGTATTATGATCCATCATCAAAAACATTCGTTCTCCAAGTGTGGTTCCCAGGTCAGCAGTGTAAGTATCACCTGGGAACTTGTTAAAGATGCAAATTTGTGAGTTACATACCAGGTGTACTGAATCAGATACTCTGCAAGTGGACACAGAAATCAGTATCTTAACAAGCCTTCCAGGAGATTTCTGATGCCAGTTTGAGAACCAAAGATCAAAGAGTTTAGTGAAGGGATGTTGCCATAGACCAGTGGTTCTCAAACTTAGTGCATCAGAATCACCTGCAGGGCTTGCTAAAATACTAATTGCTGGGATCCACGGCCAGTGTTAGTGATTCAGTAAGTCTGGGGTTCTGCCCAAGAATTCACATCTTTAAGTTCCCACATGATGCTGATGTTGCTGGTCTGGGGACCACGCTTTGAGAAAATCTACAGATCTCATAGTTTACTTCTTTGCAATCTTTAATAGCGGTGGCGGGTTATCCCCTTGCTTACCTTGCTTACCAGCTCACCTGTAGTGAACAATTTCACATTTTTTCACCACATCAAAGATTCTGCTTCTAGGTATGGCTGGCATCTGTCTCTCTCCCAACCCCACAGCACCTCCCTACAGAATCAAATCCTCTTTTCAAATTTATAATCCCGGACAGAGGCAGATGACCCAGTAAGAAGGTAAGCACAGGCTTGCTTGTGCTTACTTCCTAATTTGTAGTGAACAATTTCACATTTTTGTCAGCACATTAAACGTGGTGAAACCCATTGAAATGGTTCACTACAGACTAGTAAGTGAGCACAAGGTAAGCCCATACGTACATTGCCTATTGGATCCACCCGTTTAATAGCATGACTTCAGTGTTGTAGTTTAGATATAAAACAAACAAAAACTATCAGGCTCTTGGAACTCAGAAGAGTTCCATGGTCTCAGAAATTTTAAAATTAGAGAACTAAATGGAAAATGTCAGGAGTTTTAAGAAGTCACAGAGAGACTTGCTTCTGATACTCTAATTGTGAAAGCTATCTTGGGTAAATTGTATACTCTGGAAACACACTGTAAACTGGTATGTTACAGAACACAGGCACTTATTTCAACTTTTGCCAGGCAGTTCATTTTGAAGAAATACATTTATCCTTGAAGAAGAACAACCATAGCAATAACGGACTACAAAGAATAAAGTACCAGACAGGAATTGAGAAGAAAACCTCAGTTGCCATTCTATTACTAACTTGCTGTGTGGACAAGTTTTTAACCATCCCAGGAATCAGTTTCTTCTTTTGTAAAATTCATTTAACAAATATCCATTGACTCAGTCATGTGCAAAACACCAAACTTCGTGCAGCTGAAGACACAAAGATAAGTTACACATCTTCCCTGAAGAAATTAACAACAAAAAAAAACAAAACCCGTTGCCGTCAGGTCGATTCCTACTCATAGCAACCCTATAGGACAGAGTAGTACTGCCCCATAGGGTTTCCAAGGCTGTAAATCTTTACAGAAGCAGACTGCCATGCCAAGTCTTTCTCCCGCAGAGCAGCTGGTAGGTTCGAGCCGATGACTTTTCGGTTAGCAGCAAAGTGCTTAACACTGCGCCACCAGGGCTCCTTCCCTGAAGAAATACATGCATGTAAATAGCTATACAGTACACTGTAGAAGCTGAGAATATTGCAGAAAAAAGCGCCATAAATACTACGAAATGATGGTTCCCTGTCACTACATCTTAATGATGCCTCCATTCACCCAGGTCACGAGTTTGATAGTTTAGAGTCACCTTCTACTTCCTTTTCTGTTTCCACTGACGTTCGAAGTCCTATTGATCCTCCCCTTGAAATTTCCCTCAATACTGTTGTTTCCTCTCCTTGCTGTGGCCTCATGTCATTCTCAGTCTTTGTCACTTTACTCTTTACAATTACTGCAAGAGCCTTCACACCACGCTAGATGCCTGCATTCGTCCTCCCTTCTGAGGCGTCCTGCAGTCTGTTACCATATTCATCTTCCTAAAATGTTTTTATCATCCTGTCCCAACTCTGCCTCTGTTTATCAGTTTCTGCCTAAACTGCTCCTTCTGGCATTTAGGCATCTTCATAAACTGCCTCCCTCTTCTTTCTACCACACCCTGCCTTTCTTCTCCAGCACTATTCCTCAGTGCTACTAGACTTGGTTCTTTCTTGTCTCACCAATACGGTCCATGCATCAAAAGTATGAGTTTTTACAGACATTCCACCAGCCTCATGGAAGATCCCACCTCTCCTCCACCTCTCCACATCTGGTCCATCTTTCAAAACCTGCTCCCCACCCCTTTAATGGTCTTTCTCTCAGTTTTCCAATCACAATGTTTTCTCCTGCTCTAAGTTTCTACCACCTGTATCAACAAGTTCATCACAGAGTCAATTTTTCTCATTGTTTCTAGAGCCTACGGACATCACTCCTTTGAGGGAACTGATTGGGCCTTTCACTTTTGAATTTCTTCCTTCCCATGGGCCGCACTCCCAGGCCCACAAAATTGCTCTTGCTCATACATGTAGTCAGTGCAGGGAAGGCAGTAGAGACTCAGTAAAACTTTGGTGGGCCAGAGAAGTAGAGCAGTGGACATCTGCTGTTTTCTTCTTGCCAGGCTGGCCCTTCTGGTTCTCACACTCTTTCTGTGTGGTTCTGGTGCTGCTGAAAGATGTGACCCAGGCCTGGCTAACTGGAATTTTGGATTCCCTGATCAGCCTTGACTACACGCAGATAATTAAGTGGCCCAAATCAGCATGACTTGAACCAATGAGACTCAGTTTGAAGCCTTTTATCAGAACTGCAGGAAAAAAAAAAAAAAAAAAAAACTTCTCTACTTGCTCTTCTTGAAGATAATTGGATACTTACCTGGAAATGCTAGCAGCCATCTTAACAAAAGAAACCTACCTCAGATACATGCCAACCCAGAGGAAAGAAGAGTGGAAAGATGGGGAAAGACAGAGTCCCAGCATCATTGATCGCCTGAATTCAGCTGTGCCTAAGGGCAGTACCCTTGACTTTTCATAAGTCATTAAAAGCCTGGTTTTACTTAAGTTACTATGATTTTGTTTCCATTATTTGCTGTGGGTAGACACCTGACTAATTCAAATAAAAATAATAAAAACTGATAAAAATTGAGAATTTACAACATACAAGACAAGATGCTAAATACTTACATGCATTTAATCTTTTGATAAAAGATCCTTTATAAATAATTATGGTGAGTCAATAATAGTAGATGATTTCTTTCTGATTGAAATAAGATATTGATGACAGACTTTATATAACAGACAATAGTATAGATCTCTCATGATAGATTCTCTAATTCTAAAATGTAGAAAAGTGGTAGAGAACATGTCTTAAACTAAATCTGTAGATACTAAGCTATACAAGTACTATAAGGTTTGCATCTGCCAATCACAACATCTTTGCCCCATGAATAAACCATTTCATTCTATAGAAGAGTTGTTAGAGCATACAGTATGGAATATGTGAAAATCTCCATAGCTCAGTTTTTCAGAATGTAATTAATTCATTAAATACTTGAACATCAGTGTGTCTATTTTTATTCTTACAATATTGTTTGAAATATTTTACAAAATATAGAAATACAAAAATTGATAGAAAGTATCTATTTTCATAATTTAGTTGAATATCATTCTGTTAAAAAAAAGAAAGAAATCTTTAGTGCAATGAGTAAAATAAAGTTTGGAATGTGACTGTAGTTAGGATCTTCTGATGTAAAGGCTGAAGGCAACCACCTTTATAAGCGATTAACAACCGGAAACAGGAACTGCAATACTCACAGCGACACCAATTTAGGGTTATGAAAGGGTATTTTGGTTAACAGAAAGGCTTGAATTACTGCTACGTTTATTGCTGTAATTATTTTTAGGCTTGGGTTCTATTTGAAATCTTTTAAAACGTGATTCCTTCCTACATGTGGACATGCAGCCTAAGTAGGCATTCAAGCTAAAAATGAAATCAAATAAGGGATCTGACTTGGATTTCAATTTTTCAAAATAAGATCCTTTTCCTCAGAAGGGGGGAAGGAAGAAGTCTTGGTAACATATCTTTATTCCATGCTCAGTGAACTACAAGAGTTTTGGCTTTGAGCTCTTTTCAAGAGAATGAACTGAAAAAGCCCCTGTTTTAAGCCTCTAATTAAAATCGTGCTATTTGCCTAAGGTTGCTATGAGTCAGAATCAACTCGCCGGCAATGGGTTTGATTTGCCTAATAACAGCTTGTTGTCATATCCACCATTAAATTTTGAACTCGGGGTCAGTTAGCTTATCTTTACTCATGAAAAATTGTATCTCCTTTGCGCAGACACTGTTTCTGATGCTTGGGGAGGCCTAAACCTGGGTAACCCCAAGTCAATATGGCCATAGAGGCCGTCTTTCATCAGAGGCAGATGCCCACAACTGAACTTTCTGGAGAACAAGAAAATAGAAAGAAAAATAAAAATTAAAGAAAGGAGGGAGCAGAAGAAGAGAAATAAAGGAAAGATCACATCTTGCTAGGAGAAGTTCAGGACAGAGCCTGTACCTTGTAGTCATTCTTTACATAAAGTAATAACACACTTCCATGCCCTCCCAGCTCTGTAGTTCTCCAGCCCGCACAGGTGTCCAGGTAGAGGCAACACCTTCATTCAGAACTGCCATCACAAAGACCCCTCAAAGACCAGGCTGTTATCTAGTTTATGTTTACAAGCCCAAGGGTCCTTCACCTTTAGAAGGAGAAAAGGAACCTGATGATTATGATACAGAATTATGCTAGGGGAATCTGAAAAGCACTTGATCCCCCAGTGCAGTGTTGCTTTCCAAAGGGCCAGATTTCTTCAGTGCAGCCTGCTGGCCAGAGATGATATGTTCTTTTCTGAATCATCATCATGCACTAGGTGTGAAATGTAATTTTAGAGAAAGCCACAGAGAAATAATCAGGGACCTGTTTGTAGTAGGGATCAGTGATTCTGATATTTCTCAAAGACTCCAAATGCAAAATGACATTAGCCTGCATGCAGTTCCGGACATGGCATATCTCTCAGCGGTGTTGAAGCAATAGAATTTAGATATGCTAGCTGAGCATGTGGAGGAATCCAAAAAACTGGTTATCATTTTGTCACAGCCATGGACATAATGGCAGAAGAAAAGCACAGCCACAGTTCAGAGGATAGCAGCTAAGAGAAGGAGACACATGGGGCCAGAGTCTGTGTCTGCCATGAAGGAAGTCTGCCTCTGGACCATGAAAGCACAGCACCAGGCAAGTGTTTGAGCCATGAGAATGTATCATGAGGGACATTGTGCTTCATGGCCCACTAGCTGAAAAGTCTAGCAAATCTAGTATCTGATCCTAAGATGGGAAACAAAGCAATTTGCTTGAACTGACTCAGGAGAAAAAATTTCTTAATTTCTAAGCCTAGCTAGACCTTACCAATAAGTATGCAAACCCTGGCTAAGGTAATGGCTAAGCTTCTGTATTTTTATTTTGTTAAGTGAAATAAGACAGAATATAAAATCTTAAGGGATATAATGGCAATAATAGAGCTTGCTAAACAGATGCATTTAATTGTTGACTGAGTGTTTTGTACTGTCCTAGAAACTAGAGGGACTACAAAGAAATCATGGAGCTTGGTTTTTCTGGGCTATAAGACACATGGAAAATGAAGAGTTTGAGAGTTAAACAGTTATTCAAAACCATGATTGAAGTGATGTCACCAGACCGAATTGCTGCCAAGAGGCAATAAGTTGCAGCCTCAGAGCTCGCTTCTATTTAGCAGTGACATACTCTACAGGGTTCCTACCTACTTGGACAAGTAACTTTACAAACCATGTAATTCCCCTGATTCTCAAGGTCTATAGCTCAATAATAAGGTTGGACTTGAAGCCCCCTCCACTCTAAAATCTCTAAGGATTTGTAAAGATTTCCTAGATCCTGTATAGATACTTTGATGAACAATCTGTCTTTCTTCCTCTCCAAATAGAAAACCCACTAAAGCTGAAATATTGAAGGTCCAAGAGGAACTCTGGGTTGGCAGAGATTAAGGAATAAAATGATTCTTCCTTCAACACATATACCTACTTATGTCAGTCAATCAGTGTCCCTAGTTTTACAAGTGAGAATTATAATATGTACAATTCTGTAAAGTCTTCCTCTAGCTTTTTAACCTCAGGATCTTTACATAATGCATTAAGTGGTTAATACTTGAACTGGATGGCTAAAGGAAGAAATATACTCACTGATTATATAAAACAGGAAACGTAGAAATTGTATCAAATATAAGAAGACAGAATGTAAAAAATGAAAATTTCTTTGCTTATTGAACATGTTCTCTCCTCGACTATGCCCCTCAGATTTTAAACTGTAGGAACAATTATTATCAATGGCAACTCATGCATATCTCAAGCAATACTCTATCATTCAGAAATAAAAACTAGAGCGCTATTATTCAATAGTTCTAATTCTGTTAGGCTAGTTTTTTGTCTTTTATAGAGGACTGATTCCATGGCATTTAAAATTTAGCCAGTACTTTCAATTCCTCCTATTGACTCTATTAAAGTAATGTATCTCTTTCCTACAGAGTTGATTGCTTCCTCTTTCTCTTCAATTTAATTAACTAATAATACATTTGGTAATGTTGGAAATTTTGGAATGCCTACTTTCATTTTTTCACTTTATTTAAAATAATAGTAATACCGCACTTGTAACGCTATCCGAGAGGAGTCTGGGTGGTGCAGTTGGTTTGCAACCAGCTGGTAACTAAAAGGTTGGTGGTTCAAACCCATTCAGGGGCTCTGAGAAAGAAAGTCGTGGTGATCTGCTTCCATAAAGATTGTTGTTGTTGTTTGGTGTGGTCACATTCATCTCAACTCATAGCAACCCTATGTACAACAGAATGAAACGTTGCCCAATTCTGTGCCATCCTCTCAATTGTTGCTATGTTTGAGCCCATTGTTGCAGCCACTGTGTCAATCCATCTTGTTCTGGGTCTTTCTCTCTTTTGCTGACTCTCTACTTTACCAAGCACGACGTCCTTCTCCAGGGACTAGTCCCTCCTGATGATATGTTCAAAGTATGTGAGACAAAGTCTTGCCATCCTCACTTCCAAGGAGCATGCTGGCTATACATCTTCCAAGACGATTTGCACGTTCCTCTGGTAGTCCATGGTATGTTCAATATTCTTCGCCAATACCATACTTCAAATGCATCAACTCTTCTTCAGTCTTCCTTATTCATTGCCCAGTTGTTGCATGCATATGAGGCAATTGAAAATACCATGTCTTGGGTCAGGTGCACCTTTGTCCTCAAAGTGAAATCTTTGCTTTTTAATACTTTAAAGATTACATTCAAGAAAACCCTATAGAGTACTTCTACTCTGTAACATATGGGGTCATCATGAATTGGGGGCCAACTCAACGGCATCTAACAATATCAACAAATGCTTTATGAGGAGATGTTCACATTTATTTGTATTGCACCATCATTGTACTTGAGTAAAGGGTACGAAACTGAGCATAACTGGTTCATGAAACGTGAACAGAGAGTTTTTACCAGTAGCACATATAAGAGCAAATAGGAAATTAAGAAAACTTCACAAAGTCACTAAATTAATCTTATTTTCTAAATATAGGGGCATACTAACTTTGTGCTAACATAGCAAACTACTAGAATCTAATATCACACTTTAGCTTTCTAAATACCAAATATTTGGCAAACGATTTACAGAAGAGGCAAATGACATTAATTCTCAGACATAATTCTCTCTTTTCATACCAATCATTCACTTCCCAGTATAATTTGTCTTTTATTATGAAGCATTTTCAGCTGCAGTACTGCTATTGATCAAACTAATTGCTAAGCATATTTTCTATCTCAGAAATACATACTGGTATTTTGATGTGATATTGAAAAATTAGAAAGTGCACATAACTGAACTAATTGAACCCAGCTTTCACTTTAAGAATTCATAGCCAGGTTAAAAAAAAAAATAGAAATACCATAGTTTCTTCATTTTTAGTCATAACTAACAGTTTCTTAAGGTCGCTGTCTCATGTTATAACTAGGACTTTGAACCGGTTTGAATATGAACTGGTTCAGTCATGATCAATGAAGCAAAACCAGAACAGGCCTAAATTTTTACAATTTGGGTGGTCCTGAACGATAACCAGAATGAGAAAAATTCCAGGGTCTAAGCCCTACAATGGGAGATTCAGAAGAGGCGTAGTGAGCCCTTTCAGGAGCCTGATGCATGAGGTTGTATTATTGGCAGGACAGTGGAGAACAGCATACATTCAAAGCAGTGCAGTCAGCCACCGTCTTTGAATGGGGCACTGTTATTTCAAACTTTGCTCAAAATTCGACAAGCAAGAAATTTGGTTGCTATGCCACGTGTACACTGCCCTTGTTTTCTAAGAGGGAGATTAGCTTTCTAGCAGAGCTTTGACCCATGATTTTCCCCATTCTGGTTATCATTCTGGTTCACCCATATTTTTAAAATTTGGGTCTGTTCTGGTTTCACTTCGTTGGCTATGACTCAACCGGTTAGAACCACCTCGAAGCCCTAGTTATAATATTTACAAAGGCTGCCCACTCTATCTGCTTATGCATCGACCTCCAAGAATCTCTGGAGTAATTTTAAGTTGCACATGTGAAATGTGTTCTTAAGAATTATGGGTAATATTTTTGGGAGTCATGGAATTGTCTCCATCGGATTTCTGACAACCTTAATCTCACAGATGATCTACAAGATTTGGAGTACAGTGAGAATCTCAATTGCTAGAATCATGATAGGGTTTTGAAGTACAATAAAATTCAAATAATCAGACTCAATCAGAATTACATGTGTATTTGACTATAGAGAAATCCAGAAATTCCAAAATTATGTCATGTAGTCTCCTAATTTGCCTAGAAGATGAACTAGTTAGGTCTAATATGGGTGGGAAGGCATTCTGCTTCCCTATAGCCACAGTCTTCCTCATCATGCTTGTAGTGGGTATATTCATGGGCAATAAGCTCACTGTTGTGAAGGTACCAGGCATCGAGCTAGCCACTAAGAGTAACAAGAAAAAAGACATGGTGGCTACCTTCAGAGAACCTACTGTCAAAGTTCTCAGATCCACAAAAAAAAAAAAAAAAGAACTCATTGCCTTCGGGTCAATTCTCACTCACAGTGACCCTATATGACACAGTAGAACTGCCCATAGGGTTTTGAAGGTAGTAATCTTTATGAAAGAAGACTGCCACTTCTTTCTCCCTCAAACCAGCTGGTAGGTTCAAACTCAGCTCAGTGCTTAACCACTACACCACCAGGACTCCCAGAAAGCCCACACTCTGCCTTAATTAAGGTAATAGCAGAGGGATAATTGATTCCATGATTCAACAAGAATTAATTAAGTACCTCTTGTTAGGTGCCATCAAGTCGGTTCCAACTCACAGCAATCCTATGCAGAACAGAAGGAAACACTATTGATCCTGCGTCATCTTCATAATTGTTGTCATGCTTGAACCCATTGTTGCAGCCACTGTGTCAATCCATCTTGTTGATGTGGCAGTCTTCTTCCATAAAGATTTACAGCCTTGAAAACCCTATAGGACAGTTCTACTCTGTACTATAGGGTCGCTATGAGTCATAATCTACTCAAAGACAATGGTTTTCAATGGGTAGTGTATTAAAGGAAACTTTGCTCCCAACTTTCACATTCCAATCACCAGTAATTTTTAATTCATGTTGATTGAGTGCAAAAGTTGGAAAAAAAGAAGAAGGATCAGCACTTGGAAAACATGACCTTAGTAATAGAAACAATGCCAGAGATCACATGAGAGAATTTTACAAGTCCAACTCATTCATTGCAAATACCTTTTTTCAACAACTTAAAAGGTGACTATACTTGTGGACCTCACGGGATGGAATACACAGGAATCAAGTCGACTGTATCTGTAGCAAGAGACAATGGAGAAGCTCAATATCATGAGTCAGAACAAGGCCAGGGGTCAACTGCGGAACAGACCATCATTTGCTTCTGTAAAAGTTGAAGTTGAAGCTGAAGAAAATTAATACAAGTCTGCAAGACCCAAAAAATGAATTTGAGTATATTCCAGTTGAATTTGGAGACCATCTCAAGAATAGATTTGACACATAGAACACTAATGACCACAACCAGAGTTGTGGGATGACATCAAGGACATCATACATGAAGAATGCAAGAGCTCATTAAAAAGACAGAAAAGAAAGAAAAGGGACCAAAATGGAGATCAGAAAAGACTCTGAAACTTGCTCTTGAACACAGAGTAGTTAAAGCAAACTGAAGAAATGATCACATAAAAGAGCTGAAAGGATTTCAAAGAGCAGCATGAGAAGACAAAGTACAGTGTTATAATGAAATGTGCAAAGACCTGGAGTTAGAAAACCAAAAGGGAAGAACAAGGTTTGCATCTTCAAGCTGAAAGAACCGAAGAAAAAATTCAAGGCTCAAGGGGCAATGTTGAAGGATTTTATGGGAAAAATATTGAATGACCCAAGAAGTATGGAGAGAATACACAGAGTCACTGTACCAAAAAGAACTGGTCTACATTCAACCATTTCAGAAGTTAAATGATAATTTTAATTCCTGAGCCTTATCATGTGATAATGTAGAATATGGTCAAGAACCAATGGTACTGAAGGAAGAAGTCAAGCTGCACTGAGGGCATTGGCGAAAAACAAAGTTCCAGGAATTGATGGAATATCAATTGAGATGTTTCAACAAACAGATGCAGTTCTGGAAGAGCTTTCTCATCTATGCCAAGAAATTTGGAAGACTGCTACCTGGACAAATGACTGGAAGATATATCCACATTTGTGCCCATCCTAAAGAAAGGTGATCCAACGGAATGTGGAAATTATCGAACAGCGTCATTAATATCACAGGCAAGCAAAATTTTGCTGAAGGTCATTCAAAAATGGTTGCAGCAGTACATCCACAGAGAACTGCAGGAATTCAAGCTGGATTCAGAAGAGGATATGGAACAAGATATATCACTGCTGATGTCAGATGGATCCTTGCTGAAAGCACAGAATACCAGAAACATGTCTACCTGTGTTTTATTGACTATGCAAAGGCATTTGACTGTGTGGATCATAACAAATTATGGATAACATTGCAAAGAATGGGAACTCCAGAACACTTAATTGTGCTCATGCAGAACCTGTACATAGAACAAGAGGCAGTTTTTCAAACAGAACAAGGGGATACTGAGTGGTTTAAAATCAGGAAAGGTGTGTGTTAGGGTTGTATCCTTTCACCATAATTATCCAATCTGTATGCTGAGCAAATAATCCAAGAAGCCAGACTATATAAAGAAGAATGTATCATCAGAATTAGAGGAAGACTTATTAACAACCTGGAATATGCAGATGACACAACCTTGCTTGCTGAAAGAGGACTTGAAGCACTTATAAAAAACCATCGCCATCGAGTCGATTCCGACTCATAGTTACCCTACAGGACAGAGTAGAACTGCCCCATAGAGTTTCCAAGGAGCACCTAGTGGATTTGAACTGCCAACCTTTTGGTTGGCAGCTGTAGCTCTTAATCAATATGCCACCAGAGTTTCTATGAAGCACTTACTGATGAAAATCAAAGACTACAGCCTTTAGAATGAATTACACCTCAACATAAAAAAAAACAAAAATCCTCACAACTGAACCAATAAGCAACATCATGATAAATGGAGAAAAAAAAACTGAAATGGTCAAGGATTTCATTTTACCTGGATCCGCAATCAACACCCATAGAAGCAGCAGTCAAGAAATCAGATGGTGTATTGCGTCGGGCAAATCTGCTGCAAAAGACTTCTTTAAAGTATTAGTAAACAAAGATGTAACTTTGAGGACTAAAGTCACCTGACCCAAGCCATAAAGTTTTCAATCGCCTCATATGCATGCAAAAGCTGGATAATGAAGAAAAAAGAAAGAAGAAGAATTGATGTCTTGGAATTATGGTGTTGGTGAAGAATATTGAATATACCATGGACTACCAGAAGAACAAACAAATCTGTCTTGGGAGAAGTAGAGCCATTATGTTCCTCAGAAGCAAGGATGGCAAGACTTCGTCTCATGTACTTTGGATATGTTATCAGGAGGGACCAGTCCCTGGAGAAAGATATCATGCTTAGTAAAGTAGAGGGTCAGTGAAAAAGAAGACCCTTGATGAGACAGATTGATGCAGTGGCTGCAACAATAGGCTTAAGCGTAAAAAATGATCACGAGGATGGTGCAGGACCAAGCAGTGTTTTGTTCTGTTGTACATAGTGTTGCTATAAGTCGGAAGTGACTTGACAGCACCTAACAACAGCACAACAGGCTGTTAAGGGACAATGTAAATGAACCCCGGTGGTGCAGTGGTTAAGTGCCTACCTGCTAACCAAAAGGTCAGCAGTACAAGCCCGCCAGCCACTTTGCAGAAGAAAGATATGGCAGTCTGCTTCCTGAAAGATTATGGCCTTGGAAACCCTATGTGGCAGTTCTACTCTGTCCTACATGGTCACTACGTGTCGGAAATGACTTGACAGCAATGGGTGAGTGTCTCAGTTATCTATTGCTACTATAACAGAAATACCACAAGTGGATGGCTTTAACAAAGAAAAAGTTATTCTCTCACAGTCTAGGAGGCTAGAAGTCTGAATTCCGAGTGCCAGTTCCAGGGGAAGTCTTTCTCTCTGTAGGTTCTAGGGGAAGGTCCTTGTCGTCAATCTTCCCTTTGGTCTAGGAGTTTTTCAGCACAGGGATCCTGGGTCCAAGTGACATGCTCCTCTCCTGGCTCTTCTTGCTTGGTGGTATGAGGTCCTTCTGCTCTCTGCTTTAGTCTGTCTTTTATGTGTCAAAAGAGATTGACTCAAGATACAACCTAATCCTGTAGATTGAGTCTTGCCTCATTAACATAACTGCCTCTAATCCACCTCACTACCATCATATAGGTTAGGATTTACAACACATAGGAGAATCCCATCAGATCACAAAATTGTGGACAACCACATACTACTGGGACTCATGGCCTAGCCAAGTTGATACACATTTTGGGGGGGCACAATTCAATCCATAACAGTGAGTGGACAATGTATAGAAAGACATCACTTTGACTGATGGGTGGGAAATGCTGGCTTCTCTAAAAGATAAGTTAAAGGTGACTGACAGAAGGAAAAAAAGGGCTTAATACAGAGCTTTCTTGGCAGATAGAAAAACGTGCACAAAGGCCACAAAGCAAGGAAGAGCATAGTTTGCCCAAGAAGCTAAAGGGTCAATGTAGCTACATCAAAAAGAGAAAGAGGGAAATTTTATGAGATGGAAAAGAAGTGAGGCCAGACTATGCAGGGTCTCACAGGCCAATTTAAGAATTTTTATCTTTATCCCATCTCTGAATGATTGGGGTCAGATTTGGGACTGACGGGTTTACATTGTCCTTACTAAAATAATTTCCTGCCTACTCCGCGGAGAATAGATTAGAGGGGTCAGATACACAAAGCTAAAGGGGAAGTCCAGGTAATAGTGATATGGTGGGGAGATGGCAAGAAGGCAGATTCAAGAGATATTTAGGAGAAAAATGAACAGAATAAGGAAAGAATTAAAAAGGTGGAGATAAAAAAATGTTTTTTAATTTTTAAAAAGGGGAGATAAGGGAGAATATGGTACTAAGATGACTTTTAGGCTTTTGGTTTGCGTAACAAAATGGTTAGTGGGAACCTTCACTAAAGCGGAGAGACATGGGATAGGACTATGGGTAAGAGGATCTATGGCAGGTCAGGGGAAGGTGATATCCAGGATGACTCAAGTATCTAATCTGGACTTCTGTAGCATTTAGTAGGTAGTAAAGGCTTCATGAATGTGTGTTTATGCCTTCTGGGGTATGAGTGAATTTTCAGTCGTTGTCAAACATATTTTTATTTATAATATGTGTGTATTCATTACTCTACCATGCATACATCAAGAATTTAGGACAAGTATGGCAATATATGTCACTCAATTATAGTATAGCATTGTTCATTACTCTCCCTTCCCATGGCACATGTCTCTGGAATACTCTCCCCTGATTTCCACCCACTCAATTATGATCATCGCTCAGTCTGGATCATGATATGGAAACAGACGGTCAATGGAATCAGACTCCATAGTTCAAATCCTGGTGCTCCCACTTGCTAGTTGTATGATTGTGGTCAAGATAGCCAAACTTTTTGCATCTGTTTTCTCATTCATTATCTTATTCACTGATTATATACTCATTATATTATTCAGCCATAACAATACTTCCTTTAGGAATTTTGTGAAACTTTAATGAGAAGACCTATCTAAAAGGCAGGGTGCAGTACCTGGTCTACGGTAGACGCTCAAAAAATGGCTTCTTCCAAAACAATCACATGATCATCTTAATCGATGAAGAAAAGGTGTTTGACAAAGTCCAACACCCATTCCTAATAAAAACTTTCAGTAAAATAGGTATAGAAGGAAAATTCCTCAACATAATAAAGGGCATCTACAAAACCAACAGCCAGCATCATTCTAAATGGAAAGAGACTGAAAACATTCCCCTTGAGAACAGGAACAAGACAAAGATACCCTTTATCACCACTCTTATTTAACATTGTGCTGGAAGTCCTAGCTAGAGCAATAAGGCAAGAAAAAGAAATAAAGGGCATCCAAATTGGTAATGAAGAAATAAAACTGTCCCTATTTGCAGATGATATGATACTATACACAGAAAACCCAAAAGACTCCATGAGAAAACTACTGCAACTAATAGAAAGATTCAGCACAGTTGCAGGATACAAGATAAACATACAAAAATCAGTTGGATTTCTATACACGAATAAAAAGAATGATGAAAAGGAAATCAGAAAAATGATACCATTTATAATAGCCCCTAAAAAATAAAATACTTAGGAATAAATCTAACCAGGGATGTAAAAGACCTATACAAAGAAAACTACAAAACACCACTGAAAGAAACCAAAAGAGATCTACATAAATGGAAAAACATACCATGTTCATGGATAAGTAGACTCAACATTGTAAAAATGACAATTCTACCCAATGCTTTCTACAATCTACAAATACAATACAATCCCAATCCAAATACCAACAGCATTCTTCAAAGAGATGGGAAAACTAATCATTAACTTAATACGGAAAGGGAAAAGGCCCCAGATAAGTAAAGCACTATTGAAGAAGAAGAATAAAGTAGGAGGACTCACACGACCTGACCTCAGAACCTACTATCCAGCTACGGTCATCAAAACAGCCTGGTACTGGTACAACAACAGATATATTGACCATTGAAACAGAATTGAGAATCCAGATGTAAATCCATCCATCTATGGTCACCTGATCTTCGACAAGGGCCCAAAGTCCAGCAAATGGGGAAAAGTTAGTCTTTTTAACAAATGGTGCTGGCAAAACTGGATGTCCATCTGAAAAAAAAATGAAACAGAACCCATACCTCACACCATTACACAAGAACTAATTCAAAATGGATCAAAGACCTAAATAAAAAACCAAAAACTAGACAGATATAGAAAAAAAAATAGGATCAATGCTAGAGGCCCTAATACACAGCATTAACAGGATACGAACCATAACTAATGACGCACAAACTCCAGAAGATAAGCTAAATAACTGGGATCATGTAAAAATTAAACACTTAACGCTCATCAAAAGATTTCACCAAAAGAGTAAAAAGAGAACCTACAGACTGGGAAAAAAATTTTGGCTGTGTCAGATATGACAAAGGTCTAATCTCTAAAATCTACAGGAAAATCCAACACCTCTACAACAAAAAGACAAATAATCCAATTAAAAAATGGGCAAAGGAAATGAACAGACACTTCGCCAAAGAAGACATTCAGGCGGCCAACACATGAGGAAATGCTCGAGATCTCTAGCCATTAGAGAAATGCAAATCAAAACCACAATGAGATATCGTCTCACCCTGGCATTACTGGCACCAATCAAAAAAACAGAAAATAACAAATATTGGAGAGGCTGCAGGGAGATTGGAACTCTTACGCACTGTGGGTGGGAATGGAAAATGGTACCACCATTTTGGAAAACGATATAGCATTTCCTTAGAAAGCCAGAAATAGAAATATCATATGTTCCAGCAATCCCACTCCTAGGAATATATCCTAGAGAAATAACAGCCATCACAGGAATAGACATATGCACACTCATAGTCATTGCAGCTTTGTTCACAATAGCAAAAAGATGGAAACAACCTAGACTCCATCAACACGTAAGTGGATAAACAAACTATGGTATATACACACAATGGAGTACTAAAAACTATAAAGAACAATGATGAATCTGCCAAGCATCTCACAACATGGATGAATCTGGAGGGCATTATGCTGAATGACATAAGTCAATCACAAATGGACAAATATTATATAAGACCACTACTATAAACACTCATGAAAAGGTTTACACACAAAAAGAAACAAATTTGATGGTTATGAGGGAGGTGAGGGGAGGGGTGAGAATCGAAAAACACTAAATAGACAATAGATAAGTGGTAACTTTGGTGAAGGGTAAGACAGTACACAATACTGAGGAAGCCAGCACAACTTGTTCAAGGCAAGGTCATGGAAGCTCCATAGACACATCCAAACACCCTGAGGGACCGAGAATTACTGGGCTGAGGACAGTGGAGACCATGGTCTTGGGGAATATCTAGCTCAGTTGGCATAACATAGTTTATAAAGAAAATGTTCTACATTCTACTTTGGTAAGTAGGGTCTGAGATCTTAAAAGCTTGTGAGCGGCCATCTAAGATATTCCACTCGTCTTACCCCTTCGGGAGTAAAGAAGTATGAAGAAAACCTAACACACAAGGGGAAGATTAGTCCAAAGAACTAATGGACCACAACTACCACGGCCTCCACCAGACTGACTCCAGCACAACTAGTTAGTGCTCGGCTACCATCACTGACTGCTCTAACAGGGATCACAATAGAGGGTCCCAGGCAGAGCCGGAAAAAATGTAGAACAAAATTCTAACTCACAAAAAAAACAGACTTACTGGCCTGACAGAGACGGGAGAAACCCCAAGAGTGTGGCCCCCAGACATCCTTTTAGCTCAGAAATGAAGTCACTCCTGAGGTTTACCCTCAGCCAAAGATTAGACAGGCTCATAAAACACAATGAGACTAAAGGGGCACACCAGCCCAGGGGCGAGGACGAAAAGGCGGGAGGGGGCAGGAAAGCTGGTAATAGGGAACCCAAGGTCAAGAACTGCGAAAAAAAATAAGTTTCTTCCTTATAGTTTCAGATTTCCTTGCCTCTGTCCTAACACCCTCTGCCCTGGAAAACCAGGATGATAGATCTTGCTCTACTGCCCCTCCCCTTGAAGAAATGGGAGAGGGGTGCCACTTTAACCTGAACCTTTCTCCACACCTTTCTCTCCTCCTACTGCATAGCTTATCCCCTCTCTAAAGTATATGACACCCCCACCCCACCTTCAACACTTACTGCGGCCAAAAATCTCACCTTTATATTTCCACTATTTCCCCTGTTTTAAAAAGAAAGGAGAGGAGCTCTTTTTGTTTACAAAGAGACATACCACAAATGGCAGAGACACATTAGAGTATACCTCAGATTCTGCCTGCACGGTGTTTTGGGAAGTAAGCTAACAACTGGCTTACATGCCGACTGCAGTACTTTCCCTTTTAGAAGTGTGTAGACACAGAAAAAATGCCCTTTCCTTGGGCGCCCCAAAAAGCTTTTGACCAAAACATTTGAGTAGTTGCTTATGGGGACATAGTTTCAGCCGCAAATTTTAGAATTAAATATCTTAGATTACTACAAAATTTTAGCAGAACATGTGTTCCAAAATAAGTGGCATTAAATCTACACTCCCACCAACTGATTAGAAACTTGAACTCAGAAAATATGGCAAAAAACAGCAGAGCAGCAAAAGTATGAAAAACACATGCTTGCTTCATATGGTACAAATGACTCTTCCTTGCTCTTGTGTGAGGCACATACACTTGGGGAAAGAACAAAGTGAATTCCTCTTCCCCTCAATGTAGCAAGTCCTAAAGGTGTCTACTTGCGTCCAATTCAAGTTACTTTAGACATCATTGAATTTACATTTTTATGATATAAGGTTACATTTTTAAATGAACACTGAGTTTCCTTTTGTTTTCATTAATAATTTTAAAAATAAGCCTGACCTGAAATATCAAACCAAACAATTTTGGCAAGTCAGGGCAGCAGTGTACCTGAGGAAAATTGCACTAAGTGTCTTGAAAATAATATAAGTATTGTCTTCTGGAGCTAAGGGCCTTACCTATTTTCAGGTAATCTTTATAGTTCTGAGAGTTAATGAGCCATGAAGTGATCATTTAAGGGCTTGTGTCACAGCAGTGGCCATCTGAGTTTGTCATTGTGATGACATTTATTAGAAAATCATCTCAATGTGTACCTTGTACTTTTAGAAGAAAAAACAAAACCCTTTATACCTTATTCCTACCCATTGCCTCCATCTGGTATAGGAGCCATGTCTGATTAAACATATGGCACATAAACAGTAATTTAATTAAATGTGAACAAATCCTTTTCATGTACCATATTTAAATTTTGAAATGTAGCCCAGTTTTCCTTCTATTGAAAATACATGGAACAACACAAAAAAAGAAACAAGTTACGTAGTTAGTGACAGATGTGATGATGACATATAACACGCTCTTGCTGTGTGACATGGCCTGGCACCATCAAAGCAGGTAGGCTATTTTGAGGTTACTCTATCTTGGCCCTCAATAGAGTTGAGTATTTTTGTCCCAAGCAATCCATCATTTTAATAAGATTACAAGCATAGCTTTATTGTGATATCATCCAATTCTAGCATCTGAAAAGTTTTGATTTAAATCATTCTAGGGTTTTTTTAAGGCAAACCACAAACTAACCAGAGGCAGTTTGTTTAAACTTGTATCTTCTCTTAGAATTTCCTGAGCAAATCAATGAACAAATACAAGTTTGAAAAAAAAAAAAAAAGGTTTCTAGACACTGCCTGTACAAAAGATTTAAAATTTATGTAGCTAATTTAGAATATTCCTATAGCAAAACTAGAGGATTTGACTAAGGACTCACATCAATGAAAATCAATAGACTATTTGCCAAATGACCCCCATCAAGTCAAGTTGGTTGTCACCGGCTAGCATAAACAGTTTGTACTTGACCACTAACCTAAAGGTTAGTGGCTTGAAATCACCCAGAAGTGCCTCAGGAGAAAGGCCTGGAGATCTGTAAAGATTACAGCCAAGAAGACCCTATTGAGCAGTTAGACTCTGTAACGTGTGAGGTTGCCATGAGTCGGAATTGACTCGAAGGCAAAGGTTTGGGTTTTTGTTGTTGTTTTTAAGTTAGACAAAAAGAGGAAAAATGAAAACAGATTACAAGAATCCTGAAATATTTATTTTACTGATAGAAATCATCAAAATTCTACAAAAATCCTAGCTGTTTTACAGTAAACCCTTTGCCGTTAAGGAGATTCCGTCTCATACTGGCCCTGTAGGACACAGCAGAACTTCCCCATAGGGTTTCAAAGGCTGTAAATCTTTAAAGAAGCAGACTGCCGCATCTTTCTCCCACGGAGCGGCTGGTGGGTTCCAACAGCCAACCTTTCCGTTAACAGCCGAGCGCTTAGCCAGTCACTGCGTTACCAGAGCTCCCTGCTTTATACTACACAGACTAAAGTGTCTGAAGCAGATGAAATGATGTATATTAAAGGTCATCCTGTACATTGCTTTATTTTTGGAAAGTTGAAAATTTTAAACAAAGTGATCCACTGTCTCTTTAATACTAATTGCCCATTTACACAAATTTACTCAAGCACCACACTTCCTATAATGAAATGGATTCCTCACAGCCCTGTCCCTGGTTCTTACACAATACATTCTGACAAATATCTACTTGATAATTTCTCTTTAGTAATATAATTAGATCAAACACTAAAAATATATCAAGGCTTTCAGAATGGATGCTCTCAGATCGGACGCTCTTGCTGCTTCGTCTAACAAAGCGCCATGTGTTATATAAATATTTAAAACTCACGATTGCTTTTGACTCAGTTGTCCTCAGCATTCTTCAGCTTCCATCTTCTAGAGATCACAGAGAAAAAAGACCAATGAAATTCAAAACATGTTGTGCCGAGCACTTTTTTCCATTCATTGTTAAACCCATGCATATGGCAAGGGAAATAAAATCCGTCTGTGTTTCTGACTCATTTACACTTAACTCATCAAAAGGTTCTTTTTAAAAAGAGAACCGATGTCCAACAAGTCTTCTGAACCTTTTCTGCTTTTACATATTAGTCCCATCTTGTCAACTCACAACTCCCAAGGTTCAAGGTTGGTTCACAGCTTTGAACCCATATGCTGAGAATAAGCTTCAAACTTCACAAAACAAATATCCTTTGTTGTGAATCTTCTGAAAATAACTTCAGACAAGCTTTGGGTGAGACATTTTGTCACTTTTATTTCAATCTTGAGTTAAAGTGGGAGCAAATGAGGCAGTGAAAGAAAACAAAAAAGGAAGAAGATGGTGAAAGGAAAGAAATAGGAAATAAACAATTAGCTTAGTATGTGGCACAGTAGAAAGAATGCTGGGCTAGAAGGAAGGAGAGAGGTCCAAGGGCTGCTCATATCAGCTCCGACACTAGCTAGGGTGTTTGTCGTTGTTAGCTGCCATGGAGCCTGCCCCCCACTCACGGTGACCTCATGCATGGAACAAAACGTTGCCTGGTCCTGCACCATCCACTTGATTGGTTGGAGATAAGACAGTTGTGGTTCCCAGAGTTCTCATTGGCTGATTTTCGCAAGTAGTTTGCCAGGACTTTCTTCCTAGTCTGCCTTAGTGTGGAAGCTCCACTGAAACCTGTTCAGCATCACAGCAACACATAAGCCTCCTCCACTGACGGATGATGGTGGCTGCACTTGAGATGCATTGGCTGGGAATTAACTCAGGTCTCCTGCATGGAGAGTGAGAATTCAATGAGTGGCATACCACAGGGTATAAAACCAAAACAAACTCGTTGCCATTGAATAGATTCTGACTCATAGCAACCCTATAGGACAGAGCAGATCTGCCCCACAGGGTTTCCAAGGAGCAGCTGGTGAATTTGAACTGCCAACCTTTTGGTTAGCAGAAGTAGCTCTTAACCACTGAACCACCAGGGCTCCACCACAGAGTATAGCTAGGTGAAAACATTACCCATCCAATCTAGGCCACAAGATCCACATTTACAAAAATGAGAAAGCTGGAATTTCCAAACAAATTTAGATGAGATGGTTACTATGTCTCCTTCTGTCCCTGACACTTCTGTTATTCTAGGAATTTATCCCTAAACAGTAAAGCCAGCCAAACCATTCAAGGAGCTCAGTGATCATGAAAATTGCCACAGATCAACCCTTATTCTGCCTCTTGTTCTGTTTCTGACTTCTCTACTCACTACCCCAAAATATTTCCCTGACCTCTTGGCTGCTCCAACCCCTCCAGCTTCGTGTTCCTATTGATCCACCTTTATTTTATGTTCCTATTGATTCATTTCTATTTCATGCTCCTATTGATCCATTTCTCTGAGTGTTGAATCTTCTGTTTCGTTCTACAGCCCAGTCTTAGACATGAATTGATTCCTTTTGTCCTAGCATGGGATTTGGCCTCAGAACACTTTCCACGGTTTGTAGTCTCTGAACAGAGAGGGCCCTGTCTTCAGTCACAAAAAACCAGGTTCCTACATCTAACAGCTCTAAAAATCTGTGTGTAAATACCGTGAGAATTGGTTTAGATTTAACTGAAGCTTTAGTCAGCTGTAAAAACTGGACAATCAAACAGTAACCCGTGATAACTTTTACTCGAGTATTCTGATCTAAAATCATATCCAATTTGGGGGAAAAGAAAAATTATTTTTAGCTTACTTCTATAAACATATAGGAACTTTTAAAATAGATAAGTGTTTAATACATTTTAGTTAAAAGGAGAAAAGGTCACTGGGTCATCAAAAGTTCTGAAGAATGTCATCTGTCCTTCTTTGGGGAAAAATTAGCTTATTGACATCTGTACAATGTTCGGTACAGCTGGGCCAATGTGAGGCTGTTTGTGCTGACTTTGAAGTTCTTTCGTTTAAGGAACATAAGTTTAAGACAATATATGCTGCAAGCCCCCTGAATCAACATTATCACGTTCTAGAGATCCCTTTTATGCTTGTGATGATTTTGATGTGTTTTGGTCATTTCTTGTGTTTATCACTTTAAATTTTTGTAACCATGTGTGTGAAAAGTAGTTTGCCAAGTTTCAGTATCCTTGGAATTTCCTTAGTTCTCCATTTGGAATCAAACTTAAGTTCTTCCAGGTTCTGTTTACTGCTAGCTAATGATGATTTCTTTATCCAAATGGGGAAAAAACTTTTGAACATATATTAAAATATGTGTATGATTTCTGAGACATCCAATAGCTGGGATAACAAGTCAACATTTTGATGAGTCAAGTGTAAATTAACTAAAAACATATGAAATAAATTCTCTTTGAGGCACAGATGGTTTGAGAAACCTAGAAGTGCTTGGAAAAAAATATGGCTTTTATTTTCATGAGCTCCCAAAGTTTGAAAAAGTAGTTGAAGATTAATTTCCATCTTCTTCTAATTGTTGCTTTAGATTTTTAATAGACTATATCCTTTTGTTTTTTTGTTTGTTTTTAACTGAGCCCCTCTAAGGAATGGAAGTCCTTTCTTCATCTTCTTTCTCCCGTTTCTTACTCAAGGATCAGTGAGCATCAAGGGCAAGAAATTTCACTTTCCAAGGAGAGAGATAATAATTCTCATAAATTATATATCAAGAGACTGCTCAGCCATATTTGCTAATGGATGAAACACTGGAGGTGTGTATAAACCTATGTGGGGCTCTTCTCCAGCCCTAGTTCCTTTGTTGCTGGCAGAAATACCTTTTCATATTGTTAGACTCCAAAGCCTTGAATCTATGATGTAGATGTAGTATAGCCTGTATCCAGAATGCTTTGATTCCAGGTTGTAGGCATCCATTAAATTAAGCAAAAGGAAAGCTGTGAGTGGTTCAGGAAAGCTCAGGGGATGCTACACTGGTGTTCAAGCCAACATCCAGCTAATAATAAAGTGATACTTCCTTTGCCTTCTTTGAACATATCTCTCTTTCCAAAACCTTGTGGGAAGAAGGGGTAATGAGGCTAAGCAATATTTTAGATCAAAAAGGCATCTTTATATTACTGAGCATCATCTAATACTACCCCATTATGATTTCTTCTAAAACTTGAAATATTGTACCAATATTCAAAATATCTAAAATGATTAAACTTAATATGACAACAGAGGGAAAGGTGTTTTGTATAAAACCTATCCAACTAATTATATGGTTTTTTCCCTCTTACATGTCCTTTATTAACCTTTTAAATTATAAATATGCATACTTGTTTACCATGATGCATAGGTGTTTTTATAAAAAATACTATATCACCAAATTATATCCCTAATAATTATCATAATCACTGTTGATATAAGCTATTTAATAGGCTTTTGTGTATAAATTCATACTGTTTTCATATGTGTGTATATGAATGATGTCTTAGGCTGGGTTCTCTAGAGAAGCAAAACTGGTAAAGTATATAAATATATACAGAGAGAAATTTATATCAAGGAAACAGCTCATGCAATTGTAGAGGCTAGAATGTCCCAAGTCTGTGGATCAGGATAGAGGCTTCTCCTGATTCATGTAGCCACAGGGACTGGGGAACCCAAGATCGGCAGGTGGGAGAGCAGGGCTCTTGCTCACAGGCTGTGAAGATTGATGAATTCCAAGACTGACAGATAAGCTGCTAGCTTAAGTCCCAAGAATAGGAGATTAGACGAACAGAAGGCAGCTGCAGGATCCAGAGCAGGCAAAAACCAGAACGTCCACTTATATTCGAAAGCAGGACACATGCCCAAGTGAAAATTCCCTTTCAATTGATTGGCAACTCACAGCAGATCCCATCATGAAGGTGATCACATATAAACACTGAAAATCATGGCCCAGCCAAGATGGCACACAATCTTAACCATCACAAGTGGTTTTTTGATGTTTTTCATACACACACACAAAAAAATTCATACTTTACCAATTACCAGTAGGGACACTCATAGTGGACAGGTTTCAGTGCAGCTTCCAGACTAGAACAGATTAGGAAGAAAAGCCTGGCAATCTACTTCCAAAAATTAGCCAAGGAGCACCTTAAGGGTCACAATAGAATATTGTCCTATTCCTTTGCTTTGGACACGTTATCAGTAGGGATCAATTACTGGAGGAAGACATCATGTTTGGTGAAGTAGAGGGCCAGTGAGGTCGAGGACGATCTTTGGTCAGATGGATTGGCACAATAGTCATAATGATAGACTTGAACATGCTGACAATTGTGAGGATGATTCAGACCGGGCAACATTTTGTTGTGCTGTATATGAGTCACCATGAGTCAGAGTCAACTCAATGGCAGCTATTTATCGATACCACATAATTCTTTAAAACTATTTTCTTCTAAAAGTGCATTTTGAAAATCCATCAGTTCAGTAGTTACAGCTCAAAAATACCTCTTTAATAACAGTTTAATATGATACATTCAAACATTATATAACTGATGCACCTTCCAGTTTTTTGCCACTTTGAAGAGTTTTGCTATAAAAAGCCTTGTGCATATGTCCTTGCATTCTGGGTCTTTTATCTATGCAATACTGATGCTCAAAATTGGGATTGCTCAGTCAAATAGTATGACATGTTTAGTTTGTAAAATGTATAAGTACCCTGCTTTCCAAAAAGAAATGTAGAAATGTATAAGCATGTCTACTTCTTCATATTCTCTAATTTTGTACATTTGATGAATGAAAATAGCTATTAATTTTACTGAGTCATTTTGAGGAGAGGAGAATTGTATTTTTATTGTGTCCAATAGACATAAAAGAACAATGTACTTTTTCTGTGTGGTATAAATATACAGCCATACAAAATCAAGCTTACTTTTTGTGTTATTAAAATCTTCTATATACATGTTTATTTTGTCTCCACTTGATCATCAAATTCTAAAAGAAGTATATTAAAAATGGTCAACTATAAGCATCTGGGTCTTAAAAGCCTGTGAGCAGCCATCTAAGATACTCCACTGGTCTCACCCCTTCAGGAGCAAGGGAGAATGAAGACAACAGGATACAAGGAAAAGATTAGTCCAGAGGACTAATGGACCACAGCTACCAAGGCCTCCACCAGACTGAGTCCAGTACAGCTAGATGGTGCCTGGCTACCACCACTGACTGCTCTGACCGGGATCACACTAGAGGGTCTTGGACAGAGCTGGAAAAGGATGTAGAACAAAAGTCTAACTCACAAAAAAAAAAGACCAGATTTACTGGCCTAACAGACTGGAGAAATCCTGAGAGTATGGCCCCCAGACACCCTTTAAGCTCAGTGGTGAAGTCACTCCCCAAGCTCACCGTTCAACCGGGGATTGGATAGCCTCATAGAACAAAACAGGACTAATAAGGCACAGCAGTCCAGGGACAAGGGCTAGAAGGCAGGAGGGGACGGGAAAGCTGGTGATAGGGAACCCAAGGTTGAGAAGGGACAGTGTTGACATGTCGTTGGTTTGTTAACCATTTTCATAGGGCAATATGTGTACTAACTGTTTAATGAGAAATTATTTGCTCTGCAAACCTTCATCTAAGGTACAAAAAAAAGAATTATCTATGTGAGATCAAATTGACAACAGCAACACAAAAGGTTTGATGGGAAGCCTAGGGGGCAGTGAGTTGAAGATAATGGTGATGGAATAATTTGGAAAAGGATAGTGAGAATAGCAGTACGACTGGAAGAATGTAATCAATGTCACGGAATTGTACATGTAGAAACTTTTGAAACGGTGTAACTTTGGCTATGTATATTTTCACCAAAAAAAGAGTCCTCCAAGGTTGAGAAGGGAGAGTGTTGACGTGTCATGGGGTTGTTAACCAACGTCATAAAACAATATGTGTACTGACTCTTTAATGAGAAACTATTTGTTCTGAAAATGTTCATCTAAAGTACAATTTAAAAAAGTTCTACTATAACTTTATATCAAATTCTTTTCATATTTCTCAGAATTTTTGTCTACATGTTGTCTGCTGCCTAAAATTGTATGACTATAATATCTTCTTAGTGAATTTTACTACTTACCGTTATTTAATTTTTCTTTTTGCCCCATTTAATGCTTTTGGCCTTGAATTTCACTTTATTTGATATTAATATTTCTAATTCTTCCATCTCTAAATATCATAACAAACAAACATTTCTATACTAATATAATAATCTTTAACAATATGTCCTCACATCAAGAATTTTTACATGCTCACCTTTTCCCTTACCTTACCCCACTCCTTCAGCAGACATGAACCAATAAAATCTTGGACTTCCCCACTTTCCCCAGCTCCTTCTCCTCCAACTTACACCAAACTTTCTGCTTGTAATGAGCTTGTTTAGAATTTTTCATTTCAGGCTTTTTTTTTTTTTTAACGTATGTCAGTATTGCTTACTAACACAAATTCCTATCATTTCTAGTCACGTTGCCATAATTTGTTTAGACTAAAGATACATTGCTTAAAACTATTTCTGACTGTTCCTCCTTTACCTTGTATTAGATTTTGTCTGACTTACTAGGCATTAAGTTGAATACTTCCTTGGGTATTTTCATCAGGTATATTACATGGATAGTATAATCTCTAATGCCTTAACACTGAATACTACCTTAGCTGGGTAGAGTACTTGGGAATCATTGCCCTTTGCTCTTAATAATCCAAATATTTTCTTACTTCTAGTGTTAAAGATATTAATGCTAATCAAACAGCAGGAGACATTTTGTGGCAGTACAGTATTTTTTTTTTCACAACTTCTCCATGTTCTTATAGTGTCCTACATTGTGAATTCCTCCTTCCCAAAGTAGAATCCCAAAGTCTACCTTTTCCAGCCTCCCTTGCAGCTAGGATTAGGTATGCAAAGTTCCAGCAACTAGATGTGCCCTTGTGAAACTTCGACTTGTAAGTGGGCAACACAAAGAAATGACTAGAAGCAGAGCATCCGCATTATTAAATGCAAAGGGAAAAAAGGGGATGTGGCTCTTGGGTGAGAGACAGAGGCAATTTCATTAGGCTAGTTGTGTATGATAGTTTTAGACATCTTTCCTGAAAATTTAGTCTGCTAAGTTTCTATAGCCCACTCAACAAATTTGTGAGCTACTGAATATCCTTCAATAAATTCCTATTCTTCTTAAATGAGCCAGAGACTATCCTGTTATTTGTAATGAATAACTTACTACTATAATAATTTATCTTTTTATTGGAAAATTATCTGAAAGTTTGTTGAATTTTTCTCTTTGTTCTTTGATTTTAGAAATGTTCTGATTTTTGCCTACACAATATCTTTTTAAATTAATCATATCTGGAATTCCAAGAGCCCTTTCAAATGATTATTTCAGTCATTCTTCCATTCAGATATGCATTGAATTTTGTCTCCTCAAATGTGTGTCAACTTGGCTAGGCCATGATTCCCAGTACTGTGTGGTTGTCCTCTACTTGTGATCTGATGTAATTTTCCTATGTGTTGTAAATCCTAAACTCTATGATATTAATGAGGCAGGATTAAAGGAAGTTATGTTAATGAAGCAGAACACAATGTATAGGATTAGGTTGTAACTTGAGTCAATCTCTTTCGAGATATAAGAGACAGAAGCGACCAGAGAGGAGAGGGACCTCATTACCATCAATCAAGAAGCACCAGGAGTGGAGCGTGTCCTTTGGACTTGGGTTCCTTGTGCTGAGAAGCTCCTAGACCCAGGGGAAGATTGATGACAAGGACTTTCCTTCCCCAAGAGCCAATAGAGAAAGTCTTCCCCTAGAGCTAGAGCCCTGAATTCAGACTTCTAGCCTTCTAAACTGTGAGAGAATAAACTTGTTTGTTAATGCCATCAACTTGTAGTATTTCTGTTATAGCAGCCCTAGATAACTAAGGCAATGATGATGATAATAACAAAAATAATGTAAGATATAATAATAATAATTATAACTTATTGAGAGCTTACTCTGTGCTAGACAATGTTATACATGCTTTACCTACATTAAATGATTTAATGCTCACTTTAAGTAAATATCTCTTGTATAAGGCAAATACTATGATTATTTCTAATTTATAGATTAAGACACTGACAAACTAATTATTTTCTTATTTTTTATTTCTATATGTTAAGTCTTCTGGATATGTTCACTTTGTTATCCATTGACAAATGGTTTTCATTTCTTTCTGATGTTGCTGTGTGTTCAGAGCACATTTCTTCCATTTGATCTTCCTGAGCACTAATTTGGTTCACAACAATGACCACTCTCTTATTCAGTTTGTATAATAAGTTATAAAATTGGAAAATAGAAGAGGTACAAAGTATAGAACCCTCACATTAAGGAATATTATTGTAATCCCAACTTTGTTCTCTGTTGGGTAAAGGAGATGTGGTATAAATATTACCAAATGATTCCACTGTACCAGTCAAGCACACATTAAAAAATCAGAATTATACAGTCAGTCCTTTACTTTAAAACCAAACCAAATCCATTGCCATCGAGTCGACTCCAACTCATAGTGACCCTATAGGAAGGAATAGAATTGCCCCTTAGGGTTTCCAAGGAGCAGTTGGTGGATTCAAACTGCCAACCTTTTGGTTAGCAGACAAACTCTTAACCACTTTGCCAGCAGGGCTCCTGCTTTACTTTAGGTATGAATTATTCCAACTCATACATGGGTGTGAGGGAGGTGGGAGAAGTGGGGAAAGAGATTCCAAAGTGGCTTGACTTCTGTATCAAATTTAGTCCTCCCAATTTTCTCATAAGTACAGGCTCCCTAATCCAGGGTTTACAGAGACAGATTCTTTTATCCCCTCCTCACTGCCCCTTGTTTCATTTAAACCCTTTGCTCTTCTTCTCTGAATCCATTACTTCTTGTGCTCAACTTTCATCGTGAGTGGACTTTCACCCTACTCAGGCCATTCTGCTGCTGCTGGATATTGTCAGATGGTTCTGGATCTTTAGATAGTAAGTAGGAGCAGAGAGAATCCATCCCTGTGGAGTAAATTTGGAGTAAATTGTCTGAAAGATAAGCATACCTTTTGCAATGCCAAGACTAGTCTCCTGCTAGCATCTTTTATGTATGTTATTAGCCCATACCAGTGCCACCTAGTTCCCTCTCAGACTTGGATTGTATAACTGAAGGAACACTCCAATTCTCGTAGCTTCGGCAGCTTGACTACAGAAAGGGGGCGGGGGGCAAATTACTCCCATAGTGATGCTATTTAAAAGGTTGGGCTAGATCTGTATTTTATGTGTTGACACGAAAGGATCATGAAAGGATATGATACATTGTTAAGTGAAAAATAAAGTTCGAGGCAAAATAATACATATAGTATAATTTTATTTTATTTTTTTAATTAAGTAGGAAAAAACTAGTGGGCAAACACTATGTAGAGTACCCGTTTTTTAAATAAACTATATATAACTGCCCTCATACATGAAATGTACATGTTTATGTATGTGCAAAAGCAAGCGAAGAAAATTCACACAAAACTGACAACAATGAAAACCTCCTGCTGGGAGCTGTGATGGGAAGGAAGAATGAAGGATACGTTTCACTTTTTCCTCTACACACATTTGTATTGCTGGATTTTTGACAAGCAATTATTTGTTATTTAAAATAATAATGCTGATGATCATCAATTTTACAAAAAGAAAATTGTTAGTGCAAAATTTAACACAATTCAAAAAGTAAGTTAGGCCACATATTGACATGAGGAGATGTCCATTGCAAATTAAGTCATAAAATCAAGATGCAAAACTAAATGAATAATATAAATTTTACTATAGAAAACAAAACAAAGTAATCTCTCATCAAGGAGCATTCAGATAATGCTCTCCAACATGATAGCAGCACTGTTTCTGGGTATTCTCTTCACAGAGAAAGATTTTCAGGTTTTACTCTAAACACACATTTGTATTGTGTAAATTTGTATGACTGGATTATTTGGTAACTAAATCACAAAATAAAAGCTCTATTTGATTTAAAAAGCGGGGGGGGCTGCTGGAGGTATGATTTATAGTGGTGATATTGTTTTCTCCAGGCAGTAAAACCTCAGTTTTCTCACATTGAAAGAACTCAAACCCATTGCCAGCAAGTCGATTATGACCCTATAGGACAGCGTAGAACTGTCCCATAGGATTTGCTAGGCTGTAATCTGAATGGGGAGCCCTGGTGGTGCAGTGGTTAAAAGCTATGGCTGCTTACTGAAAGGTCAGCAGTTCAAATCCACCAGCTGCTCCTTGGAAATCCTATGAGGCAGTTCTACTCTGTCTGATAGGGTCGCTATGAGTCGGAATTGACTTGATGGCGATGGGTTTAATTTGAACGGAAGCAGATTGCCACATCTTTCTCCCGGAGAGTGGCTGGAGGGTTTGAACTGTTAAACTTTCAGTTAACAGCCAAGCACTTAACCACTGCACCCTTGGCTTCTCGTTTTCTTACATTGCTAAGTATTAATATGTTGTACTGAATTTGACCTTGCTTCCTAAAAACTGTCAGGCTCAGGCTGATCTTCTCCAGAATGTCTATGCTAAATTCTTCTGGCTACTCAGTCCCTTACTCAATCTAATTGAGGGTGACTAGTTTAAGTCACATTACCCAGGTAGGAAAATCAACATCAAGAAAACACTTCCAAGTGGGAAGACTGTACCTGTTAAAACAGCATTTCAGTTACCGAGTTGCTGTTCTCTTAAATGTCACTTGGGACATTTATATTTGTCAGACCACTCTGACGACTTCTGACGTGAGCCACGCTCAGTGTTTAGCGATAACACATACGTATGAGACTAATTTCCAAGTTAGTTCTGTGGTATTTTTATTCTTTGAGGATATTGCTGTCATTTGTAATTTTTCTTTCTAGGTGAAGTATGACTTGCTGTAGTTAGTTAGTTGCTTCAATCACTTAAGTTCAAAATGCAATATCATAAAAAAAAAATTACTCTTATTTTAAATAAATTACAGAAATATTTAAAGTTGTATGATACTTGTAAATGAATAGACAAGCTGATCAACAAAATGATTAGAAATTCCAGAAATAAAAATTATATATTATTATACTATATTATGTATGTTATATAAAACCAAAAAAACCTGTTGCCGTCAAGACCATTCTGACTCATAGCAACCCTATAGGACAGAGTTGAACTGCCCCATAGGGTTTCCAAGGAGTGCCTGGTGAATTTGAACTGCCAACCTTTTGGTTAGCAGCCGTAGCTCTTAATCACTACGCCACCAGGCTTTCCATATGTTATGTAATATATATTATATTCTAAAATTCAAATTTCAAATAAGGAAAAAATGGATTATTCAATAAATGCGGTAATAAAACTAGGTAACCATCTAAAAACAGAAAATTCAATCCCTATCTCGCACCTTTTATCAAAGTAAACTCCAGATGAATCGAATATTTAAACATAAAAAATGAAACTATAGAAGTACTAATAACACGGGAGAATTATTTTTATAGCTTCAGAGTCGAGTAGGTTTCTCTGATACGCGAAAAAACTAAGAAACAACAAGATAAAAAACTGACTAACTTGACCTTATCGTAGGGCGTTTCTGCATATCAAAATATACCATAAACAAGCTAAAAGACAAATGACAAACTAGTAAAACAACATTTAAATGATTTAAACGGCATATCCCAAATCAAGAGCCAATACTCTTAATTTATAAAGAACTCCTAAAATTCAAAAAGACCAGCCAATTGATTTTTTTTAAATAGACAAAAGAGAAGAACAAGTAGAAATTAAAAAGCCTCTTAAAACTTATGCAATGCTCGACCTCACTCATAACAAGACAAATACAAATTAAAGATTTGAAATATTATTTTTGTTTTACCCCTCACTGGCAAAGATTAAAAAGTTGGTAGCATACTCTGTTGGCAAAGGCAAACTTATTTACATCGATATGACTGTAAATTGGAATAATTCTGTTGCAAACGATTTGGCCATGTCTACCAAAATAAAAAAAGTATATTTGACCCAGCAATTCTACTTCTAGGAATTTATTCTACTGATTAACCTGCATATGTTCAAAATAACACAAGTCAAAGGATATTCATTACAGCATTGTTTGTAAGAAAAAAAAAAAAATACTGAAAACAACCAATGGGTGTCTGGTTAGATAAATTCTGTTTCTCCCTTATATTTGAGTATTATGCAGCTATTGTAAAGTATGAGTCAGCTTTATGGGCACTGATATATACTGAGAAAGATACATTAAGTGATAAGTAGAAGATACAGAACAGTGTGAATGTTGTTGCTGTTGGGTGCTGTCCGGTCAATTCTGACTCATAGCGACCCTACGTGACAGAGTAGAAATCTTTACAGAAGCAGATCGTCGGGTCTTTCTCCCCGGAGTCACTGCATGGGTTCAAACTGCCAACCTTTCAGTTAGTAGCCAAGTGCTTAATTGTTGCGCCACCAGGGCATAGGATGCTACAAATTGTCTTTAAGAGAAAAAAAGAACACATATATGCATATAAAGGCATAGAGTACCTCTGGGAGTGTACATATAAGACACTGGAGACTTGTCTCTGTGGAGAGAGGCTGAGGGCCTGATGGACTTGGGTAGAATAAAGACTTGCCTTGACTTGCTTTTCACTGTGTATCTTTGTTACATTCTGAAGTGTATCCTTTCCCCCAAGGAAGCATTCTAAGAAGGATTCTTGTTTCAAGGGTACTCCCTCCCACTCCTGCTTCCCAAGATAGTGACTGGATGCAGAGAAATTTAAAAAAAAGAAAACTTTTCTAGATACTAAAATATCTCTTCACAGGTTAAGTTCCAAGCCTGGGAAATTCAGATCATAAAGTTTTAGTATCATCCCTATCACAAATACAATGGAAGGATGTGACACGGAAAATTCTTATAAGACAAGAAGTAAAAGGAGAAAGGCATTCTGGCGCTTGGGAAAAAGCCAAGGGAAAAAGAAGAAAATGAAGAGAAGAAGGAGATTTTAGAGGTGAGTGTCCTTTATGTTCCTGGGGTCAAAACCCAACGGGATGAGTAGAGACATTCAGATGGGATTGAAGAAATTCTGGGCCAGATTTCCTGGTTTGATTTGATTTGGATTCATTCAGTTCAGTTCAATTCTTTGGGCATAACCTGACAAATTCCATGTCTCTTAGAAAAACCCCATGTTCATCACAGTACCTGAGCAACAGCAACTTGTCTAAGTAGGTGGGCGTAAGATTGCACCACCAGTACCCCCTGGCCTGTTCATGGCATGTTAAGGATCCAGATCTTTCTGTGCGCTCTGATGGGAAGACAGTAAAGCACAGTATGAACTTGTGGGCCTGAGGAGAATGAGGTAGGGTTGAGGAGGCTACAGTGTGGAGAGAAATTAAGACCAGAGTCAAGGAAGGGACCATATACTTCAGCAGTCGGTGCCAGTGTCATGTCCAAAGGACTGGTCACAGGCAGGGAGTTCCAGCCTAGCACACCCAGCACAAAAACAGATGCCTGCCACAGAGACCAGTAAGGAGCCAGAAGACAGGATGTAACACAGACCTTCTACCGGCTTTCATAAAAAAACGTGCAAAGCCCAGCTTCCAAGACTATTATTTTGCTGTGGACTGAAAAGCACAGCTTGACACTCATCGCTAAATAATGACTTCTTTACTGTCAATGGGATCTGTCCTCCTCCTAAAACAATGAATAACTTAATCCAATAGATAGGGACTCACAAGACATAATTTATGGGGATTGTAAAATACAGTGGTTTAATGTATTATCTACCTTATATTAGTGCATCATTTGTTTTTTGTAAGTCACCTAAGATTCTGTTAGGTCCAAAAATGTATGTATTCTACTAGACATACTGACTATAAGAGTGTAAAAGTCAATATTTTTTTGGTCATTGGCTAATAAATATTGCATATTTGCAAATGAGAATTGTATTTTCCCCTAAATATGTACATAGGTGGAAACTGCATAGGAAATATCAATACTACCTATTTGTTTGGGATCCACTTTTCTCTGACCTTGAACGTGCAGCTGAAACTCTAAAAAAACTCCATTTTTAGTTTTACCTGCTTTAAAAGCATCAAGTCAATTATCCAAAGAAAAGGAGAAGTGTGTGTGTGTGTGTCTGTGTGTGTGTGTGTGCGCACATGCGCATGCACAAGATCTGTATTTAAAGCCACAAAAAAGAAAAAAAAAAGGTCAGGCAAAGCAGCAATCAACCATTTATAGTGCATTAGATGCATCTCCAAATACAATATGAATATTCTTGGAAGCCTCCAAAGTATCTCTCGCTTTGTATATTCATCAAAGTGCTGGAAAATTACACCAAGAACAATCAGATAAGGCAGTTAATATGACTGGCACCAGTGTGACTGCTTACTCCTCCCTCTGTGATTAATTACAACTAAATTGATGTTACCAGCAATGATTAATTTACAACTTAGGTGTAAAGTAAATGAACTAAGCAAATTGGAATTGGCATTAACAATTTCTTAAGCCTCAGCAAAGTAACCCAGTCATAATAACTATTATGCACAGAACTATTTCTCCCAAAAGATGGTTAAAATGCATAGGTATAGACTGATTTATTTTTATATATAGGTGTATTTTTGTATATTTTCTGAAACAAAGATTAAATATAAAAAATAATCTCAGATGTTTGTGCTTAGAGAATGTGTGTGTGTGTAAGCACACGATTGTCTCAAGTCTTATTTACTCAAAATAAATACAAAATGTTTTCTTCCATCTTGAACTTTGTAGTACTGGTTTTAAGACCCTAGACTGGGTTATATACAGACACAAGCCCGTGCTTGGCCTACTGGTACATATGTAAAAATAAGGAGAAGTATAACTATTTTACATAACTATTATACAAAATAATAAGTGAGAAAGTGTGTAGCACCAGCCCTGGCACATAGTGGGCTTTCTGAAAGATCACCCAGCACAGTTTCTAATAGATTCTCCTGAACAGAGAAGGAGCAGTGAAATAGAGAGCTTCTCATACTCTGCTGATGCTCCTCCATGTTTGGTTATACCTCCAAGCGCATAGGAGAATAAAAGCCTAAGGTAGGCCATTATTTCCTGAAATAAACCGAGGGTACTTATGATGACTATCTACTCAAATGGCATTGAGACAGAAATATGCAAATATATAACCCTTTGCGAGGGTGGGTAAAGTTTCAATTTATCAGATATTGTCAAGAAATACAGAAACAGAACTATTAGGGCCATTAAAATTCATCTAGTTCTAACACATGGTTTTAGTGTAAGAATCCCAGGGAAAATGATTAGAGCATGGAGGGATGAGTTGAGACCAGAACTAGGCTCTGGTTGAAAAGTACTCTCTTGTTTGTTTAAAAAAATCAACAATTTGTGTTGCCCACCTGCAGCATTTACAAACTTCCCAAATAATACCATTTAACCCAGTTGAACGTCTTTTTCTGTTTCAAACAAGATTTCTTCAAAAGACACGCAACTCTAGATATTGGTCTCTACTTGTCTGGAACAAAAGAGAAAGAAGGAAACCAAAGACTCAAAGAAGAAACTAATCTACAGGAGAAATAATCTACACAAACCACGGCCTCATCTACCCTGAGACCAGGAGAACTAGATGATGCCCGACTACCACTATCGATCATTTTAATCAAGGCCACAATAAATGGACCCTGATAGAATGGGAAAAAAAGTGGAACAGAACCTCAAATTTCTAAAAAGACCTACTGGGCTGGTTGAGACTGGAGGACTCCCCGAGACTATTGCCCTGAGATACTCTTCAGATCTTGAACCAAAACGAACCCCCGAGATCAGCTTGTAATTAAATAACAAATTGGCTCAAAAAATAATGAATGTCACTCATAAGTACCGTGCTTCTTTAAAAAATCACCTATATGAGACCAAACGGTCAACAATTACTTTAAAACAAAGATGAGAATGTAAAGGGGCAGGGAAACTAGTGGAAATAGAACCACCAAAACAGGAACAATGAGAATGTTCATGCATTGTAAAGATTGTAACCAACATCACTGAACAATTTGTGTAGAAATTGTTAAATGGGAACCTAAATAGCTTGGTAACCTGTCACCAAAAACACAATAAAATATTATTAAAAAAGAAAAAAAGGCATGCAACTCAACTGAATTGACTGGACTACTTACATAACGTTTTTGTTTTTCACTCCCTAGAACAAAGATTATGTTTTAGTCATTTATTTATTTGAAGCACTTAGATTAGTGATTGGCATGTAGGAGTTACTTAATAATTCATTTGTTGAATAAATAAATATTTTGTCTTTTAGGATTCAGAATTGTTGGACAATTAATGGTTAAGAACGATTATTTTTTAAAAAGAGAATATGACAACTATCTCTATCATTTTTAACTAACCTTTAACCAAGAGTTTTCACTACACATGTACGTCTTAATTAAGGGGCATAAAATAATATTAATGCCTATTATCTTTCTTTTGGCAGCCCTGGTGGCTCAGCAGTTAAGAGCTCAGCTGCAACCCAAAAGGGTTCAAATCCACCAGCTGCTCCTTGAAAACCCTGTGGGGCAGTTCTACTCTGTCCTATAGTGTCACTAGGATTCTGAATCAACTTGAGAACAACCGGTTTGGTTTTGGGTTTTTATCTTTTTTTGAAAAGTGTAAGTTCTTGCAGGTTCTTTTCAGGAGGCCTCTTTTACACATTTGAAAAGATGTTTTTTTTTTTTTTTTTTTTGTGATGTGTTTACTTCTTTTTCAAAACATGAAAAGCACAGAGCTTGCTTTTTTTTTTTTTTTTTTTTTTTAAATTACTAGGCTGAGTCTATACCTAAGGTTTGATTCTAAAACATCAAAAATGAGCTGAGGAGAGCTGAGTTCATGTGATTAAATTTTTTTTAAAGAAATGTATTGCAGTAGACGGGATTATTCAAAGAAAAGGTGATCAAGGACAATAGAAAAAGTCATCTCCAAAGTGCGAAAATATTAAATACAAGTAGTCCCCAGATTACTTACCAGTTCCATTCCTAAATCTGTCTTTAAGTCGAATTTGTATGTATTAAGTACGGTTGATAGCTAATGTCAGCTAGCCGAATGTTTGTCTTAGTATATAGTACATAGTGTACCTTTCTATGCATAAAAAACATTACAGAAACACTTCCAGATACATTAAAACATCTTTAACATATGATACACTAGTAATAATAATAATGTTTTGATGCACGTTGCAAAGTAGTGCCTGTTTGTTATTACGAACCATTGTCTGGAACTCGAATTTTTAATAGAATAGGCTTTGTAGGGATTGGTTCTCAACAATGGGTTGTACATAAGTCGGACGTTTGTAACCCAGGGACTGCCAGTACATTAAATAACTGATTATTTTCACTAAAATGGGTACAGTCTTGAACAGGAGAGGAATGATATTAAATCTGACCTTAACGTTTAAATATCTTTCCACCGTGCAAAGAAGTTTTCTTGCCTCCTGTTCTTCCGTATTTTGACCATTCTGAGAAACTTAATACTACCCGCCTCTTTACATACATTACTTCAGGAGCCTGAAGCACTCTTTTAGAACCCTTATCTTTTTAAGACCAAATCAAAAAATAGGACTTTTACTTCAAAAGCTGGAGCATACTTTTATCTCAACATTTTGCCTCAATTTGAAAAAACAGTTTTCTGATTAAGAGGGCTCTTGTTTACCTTTTGCCAGTAAAACTCACTTCTAATTTAATTCTTTTCATGACTACATATATATGGCTCTGTCCTCAAGAAATACAAAGATAAATAAGACTCAGTGAGTACCTTTTGGTAATTTACAGTCTGGTAAGGAGCTTGATATACATAAATATATATAAATATCAAGATGTAATAAATTCTATAACAGATGCACAAAAGAGTTATTCTTCATATCATGTAGGTGGTAAACCGAGTAACATTCATAGAGCCACAGTTTTTAAATTGAGCTCTTAATTGGGTAATTATTTTGAAATAGGTTGAGAGCCTTCTTATTTAAGATTTACACACATTATCTCATTTATGTTATTTACACAGCATGACAATTAACAAATTATTTAAGGATAGTGAGAAAGAATTAAACAGGGAAAATATTACACAAACAATATCATAAGTCAATGGTACATCTTGGACCATTTAAGCCATGTGAGTCTGGGAAGAGGAGATTTGCTCTTTTAAATCTATTTTATGGTATATGTGTATGTGTGTGTGACTGTATTTATGCAAAGTATATATATTTCATTTCTAATTTTTTTTTTCTAGGTGATACTGAAAATTAAGTAAATCAACTGATAAACTTTACTTCCTTTCCTTGAGTGCTACTAATACCCATTGACAGTGATTTACTAACTTTTTAAAATCTTTTGTAGTTCAGTAGTAGATGGGTTTTCTCTTAAAAAGGCCAGTGATCTCGACCTTATTAAGGCAATGAGATTGGTACCATTCTTTATTTTAGAAATCTATCATAACTTATGAATCTCCTATATCATTACCAAGTATAGGTGAACATTTTAATATGACTTTCTGCCATATTAAACCTCCCATCCTAGTATTTAGAATCATTTTATTTCATTTCAGTCACTCTGATTTTCAAGTCCGTGGATTGCTTTCCACTTTACTGGGCTAAGCTTCAAACTCTGGAAGAGCAAGCAGGGATTATTTCACTTATAGCACATAGAATGCCAGGAGCATTGACGGTACTTAATAATCCCAAGTAGTTACAGTGCGGATTCGCAATAATCACATAAAATCATCTTCTTCTTATAGTATTTCAATTTCCCTCTGGCTGTAGATACAAATAAGGGAAAGAAAATAATTAACATAAAAAACAGAAAAAAGTATTTTCCAGCATTCCTGTGGCACTATTAATTTCTTTTTGGTAATGTTAGTATTTGTCCCCTCCCTGATCACTCATTAAGCTGGTCCAACATTGAACGCATAAAACACAAGGTTGTGATTGAACCTGGAAGTGTCGGACAAAGGTGCCCATCCCCTTTCTCAGAACTACTCCCATACCCCCAAGGCGTCTGGATTTAGCCAATACCCCAAACCACTTACCTGGGTAAGTTTTGTTTTAAGGTATTTACTTTGCAAAATCACTTAGAATTGTTATGTTCATGAATACTATTATTAAACTTAAGACACATCAACTAGATTTAGTTCTTGAGGTCAAGGAGATGATTAACTAGAGTCCCTTTCATCTTCCTAGCTACAATAAACACCAAAATGGCAATGCGTAGCACAGTCAGATTTCCTTCCCCCAGGCTTTGGAATGTTCACAAAAAAGCAAATCATATCATTAAAAAATAATATATCTACATACTTTGAGAATGAGAGATTTATAAATGAATGACAGGCCAGACACACATGCACACACACAGACACAAATCATGATTCACAAACAAGAGCCTGTGATTTATTTTCTTTTTCTCTCAGATATACATAAAAATACACTGAGCTATTACTAAAATGGAAATTAAGAGACTAAAGACTTTAGAAAATATTGCTATGGTTCCCAATTGTTTCTGCAATTTGTATATATCTGCTTCATTTTAGCTCTTCGTTTTCCTATCAATCTATGATAAATCTTCCTTTTCAGTTTACCTATAAGATTCCTAAAGCTAAGTTGTTGTTTCATATTACATAATGTGTTCTAGAACTTATATCTAAGTAAAACTTTCAGAGAAAATTGCCATAAGTTTAACAAAATATTCTCTACAATCAGAATTTAGGTTTGTACACACAGGTTTTTTTTTTTTTGTTTTTGTTTTAAATTTATTGTACTCAATACTTTACCAGTCATCTACAAAACTTCAAACTACTACATTAGTTTTAAATCTATACTGGCCATTTCAAATGGTTCTGGGAAATGTTCTTCCTTCACCTGCAATTCATTTTTGTATGATCAAATGCGCCTACTGATGAAGATCGAAGACTACAGCCTTCAGTATGGATTACACGTCAACATAAAGAAAACCAAAATCCTCACAACTGGACCAATAAGCAACATCATGATAAACAGAAAAAATTTTAAGTTGTCAAGAATTTCATTTTACTCGGAGCCATAATTAATGCCCATGGAAGCAGCAGTCTAGAAATCAAACGATGTATTGCATTGGGTAAATCTGCTGCAAAAGACCTCTATAAAGGGTTAAGAAGCAAAGATGTCACCTTGAGGACTAAAGTGTGCCTGACCCAAGTCATCATATTTTCAATTGCCTCATATGCATGCAAAAGCTGGACAATGAATTTGGTATATGCATATAGTACATATAGATATATACACACACACACATACGTATATAGGAAAACCTGGTGGCGTAGTGTTTAAGAGCTACGGCTGCTAACCAACAGGTCAGCAGTTCGAATCTACCAGGCACCCACGCTCCTTGGAAACCCTATGGAGCAGTTCTACTCTGCCCTATAGGGTTACTATGAGTTGGAATCAACTCAACAGCAACTGATTTGGTTTTTTATGCATATATAGGTCTTTGGAAACCCTGGTGGCATAGTGGTTAAGAGCTACAGCTGCTGTTAACCAAAAGGTTGGGCACTTTGAATCCACCAGGCACTCCTCGGAAATCCTATGGGGCAACTCTACTCTGTCCTATAGAGTCACTATGGGTCAGAATTGACTCGACAGCAACGGGTTTGTTTGTTTGTTTTTTAAATAGGTCTTTAGAAATAAGAAAGAAAGAAAGAAGTGGTATACTCTTCCATTTGTTCTCTCACCACCCTCAAGAAGTCTGCATGTAACAGGATCCTACAACAATATCTCTTCTTTTGATACGATATGATAGTTTTTTGATATGATAGGATAGGATGCTTAGATTGCTATTGTCCTGATTACTCCATCTAGCCTTTCACTTGTGACAGTAAGTTGACCCCATATTCACCCATTAATGGTCAACAAGTAGATCTGAATCATCACTTTGAAAAGTCTCAACAGCAGAAAATTATATTTTCCTTTGGTAATGAAGGGCTAACTCCATCTCCCTATTCAGTCAAGAAGCTTTTTGTTCTCCCATTCCAAAGAGGCTTACATGGACAAGAGTATTGTCTTCAATGCCAAACTGCATGTCATGCGATGGATCACTTTTGGTTACCATCTCTCCATGGTCGTTTAACTCCCACCCAAGTGATCGGGTGGGACTGTGCAAATAAGGTAATCGTAGCTCAGCAAGGGGATTGGTCAGTTTTGTATTTCACTAGGCTTAAAATGAGCCATCCCAGAGATGGAAAGAGAAGATCTCACCACAACCAAGAAAGAAGACCCAGCAGCAGAGGCAGCCTTTGGACCTGGGATCCCTGAACTGAGAAACTCCTGGAACCAGGAGATAGAGAAAGAGAGAGAACTGTTAACACCAAAGACAGCAAGAAACGGCTGCAGAGAAACTGCAGCAGAAGAGACTGGCAGGAAATGGCACAGTGGGCTTCCCTGCCCACAGAGCAAGAAAGCTGAGTGCCTTGAGTCAGGAGGCTTGCTGGCAGAGTAGGGTGCCTCCAAGCACTTGGTAGAGAAAAGTTTGTTGACCCATGGAGCTAGAGCTGAGCACCTCCAGGCCAAGGCTTACTGGCTGAGTGGGGTGCCTCTGGGCACTTATTGGCAGAGCTAAAAGAGCTTTGTAACACTTGCCTGAGCAAGGCAGAGGCCAAGGGCCAGAAAGAGGCATGCCTGCAGAAACAGCTGAGAAGAAGCTGTCCTGATCAAAGAACTATATCCCTGAACCTACCTGAACCTAAATTGTAACCTGTTATTTCCACAATAAACCTCATAATCATGAGTAGTGTCTGTGAGTTCTGTGTGGCCATTGCAACAAATTATTGAACTCAACAAAGAAGTAGAGAGTGCTATGAGAAGGACAGCTGGTGTCGAATTGGTAGAGATTACGGAGAGAGGGGGCATGTCTGACTTCTGCTTCGTGGGAGTCAGCCTTGGATTGTTGCTCTTGATTCACCTTCCCCATTGTGAAGTCAGAGGAGGCCAGAAGCCGATGCCTCCATGCCATTTTTACACTGCCTCTGGCAAGAGACCAGGAAATAGTCACAACAGCTTTCTGGGTACTAAACTTTCAACACATTGTAAATTTACTAGTAAATTTACTTACTTTCCTATCTTCCTTCTCAGCTCCTGCTAACATCTCTCCTGAAGAAGGAGTAGTTATTTCAAAAGCCTGGATGCTGGAATAAAATTGACTGACTCTTGCAGATCTGTCTTGGAATGGAAGCGATGTAAATCCAGTTTTAGGGAACCCATACATACATGGAGCAGGCAAAGCTAGCCTCCAAAGAGGGAAACAAGACTCAGCTTCAGAGAGAAAGATGGTATTGCCATTTTCCTTAGTTCCTGACAGACTTTATGCTTCCCTATTCTAGTCCTTCATGAGGCCCAAATTTATTTATTTCCATTGGGTTCAGTAAGACATCCCTGTAACCTTGGAGTATACCCCTCTTCTCCGAGGACTAGCCCTAGAAGCACCATACAGCCATTGACTTCCAAATTCCTATCACTTTCTTGGGAACAACACAGCAGCCATGATGATGTACTCTGCTATGCTCAGGAAGCATCAAACATGGTCACTTGCTTTGCCTTCACACACACGAAAAAAAATCTCTCTTTCTATAGGGTCACTATAAGTCAGAATCAATTCGACAGCAACGGGTTTAGTTTTTTTATTTGGTCTCTCTCATTCCTTCCATCGTCATTGCCTCCACAATGGCACCAACCTCTGCCTTCCTACCCTGGTTACCCTAGCATAAAGCCTTCAATAAGTTTAAGCTTTCTAAACCAAAAAGACAAGAAGAATACTGACTTCAGGCTATTTCTGCTTTGACTCTGCAACTCACCATCCTAAGCAGGGTAAGACAAAGTTTAACTTCCTTTTTTTTTAGAACTGGTGAGGGAAAAATATAAAGAAAATATAATATAAATTAATATGTCAATAAACTCTATCATCTCAGCAATTTAAGTGTATATCTGCTACTTGCAAATGAAAGACTATTGACTAAGGGAAAAGATTATTGAAAATAAGAAATGGCACTTATCACTGGATCATTACCAGAGCCAAGTCTGATGAATAAGGTGGTGTTCAAGATGGGTAATTTGGTTTTTGGTCCAAAATGGGCTGTAACTATAAAGTAATTCAAATGACATTATTAATGACTTATAAGCTGGCTCTTAAATCAATTCCAAACCATTGAAATAATTATATAGCTACCCAAAATGTCTCTGAGAGAAAATTTATTTGCATATAAAATTGCTGGGAATATAATTCTTCAATTCACAAAAGTCTCAATATGTTGCAATTCATTCATTCAGCAAATATGTGTTGAATTCCTAGGTGCCAAGAACTGTTCTAGGCACTAAGGATACTATGATGATTAACACAAACAAACAAAAAGATTCTTGGCCTCATGGAACTTACATTCTCTCTCGTTTTTTTTTAATATATTTTTTTATTGTTGCAATTAAATGAAGTTTACATTTCAAGTTAGTCTCCCACACAGCATTTTTTTTTTACATACATTGTTATCAGACCCCAACCACTCACCCCATTCTGTGACAGCACACTCCTCCCCTCCGCCCCTGATTCCCCATGAACATTCAACCAGCTCCTAACTCTCTCTACCTTCCCATCTCACCTCTGGACAGAAGCTGCCCCTTTGGTCTCTTGTATCTACTTGACTAAGAGGCACTTTCTTCACGAGTATTACTCTATGTCCCACAGTCCAGTCCAATCCCTGTCTGAAGAGCTGGCCTCAGAAATTGTTTTAGTTCTGGGGTGATAGAGAGTCCAGGGGCCGTGCCTTCCGGGGCGTCTCCAGTCTCAGTCAGACCATTAAGCCTGGTCTTCTTACTAGAATTTGAACTCTGCATCCCATCATTCTACTGCTCCATCAGGGACCCTCTGTTGTATTCCCTGTCAGGACATTCATTGGTGGTAGCCAGGCATCATCTAGTTCTTCTGGTCTCAGGCTGATGAAGTCTCTGGTTTATGTGCCCATTCTGTCTCTTGGGGTAATACTTTCCTTGTGTCTTTGGTGTTCTTTGTTCTCCTTTCTTCCAAGTGGTTGGGACCAATTGATGCACCTTAGATGGCCGCTTGCAAGCTTTTAACACCCCAGACACCACTTACCAAAGTAGGATGCAGAACATTTTCTTAATAAGCTTTGTTATGCCAATTGACATAGATGTCCCCTGAAAGCATGGTCCCCAGACCCTGCATCCCTGCTAATCTGTCTCTCAAAATATTTGATTGTATTGAGGAAACTTCTTAGCTTTGGTTTAGTCCAGTTGTGCTGGCTTCCCCTGTAGTGCATGCTGTCCTTCCCTTCACCTAAGAAGATTCTTATCTACTATCTAGTTAGTAAATAACCCTCACCCTCCCTCCCCATCCCCGTAACCATCAAAGAATGTTTTCTTCTGTGTTTAAACCTTTTCTTGAGTTCATATAATAGTGGTCTTATACAGTATTTGTCCTTCTGTGACTGACTAAATTCACTCAGCATAATAAGTTCCAGCTTCCACCATGTTATACGGAGCTTACATTCTCATAAATGTAAACACATAAGGAAAAAAATAAGTAAGTAAATTACATCTCATATTGGATGGTGAGAAGTGCATTGGAGAAAAATAGATCAGAGCAATGAGTGCGGTAGGAAGAGTGGGGCCAGGGGATGAAGTACAAAAATGGATGGTCAGAGGAGACCTCAGTAAGTTGACATTTGAGGAAAGACTTAAATGAGGTGAGAAAACAAGCCACGAAGGAAAAGCATTTTTGGCTGTTAAGTCATTAAAAGTAAGGGTAAGGCATATTGAACCAAACCAAAACCCACTGCCATTGAATCAATTCCAACTCATAGTGTCCCTACAGGACAGAGTAGAACTGCCCTGTAGGGTTTGCAAGAAGTGGCTTGTGGATTCGAACTGCTGACCTGTTTTGTTAGCAGCCAAGCTCTCAACCACTGTACCACCAGGGCTCCAAGTCATATTTTGTGCAACAAAAAGGCTAAGTAGCTTGATTAGAAAGGACAAGGTGGAAATTAGTAGAAGTTGAGATTACATTGGTAACAGAGGGTCAGGCCAAGTAAGCTCTTGCAGACCATCTTAAGAATTTAGGCTCTCACTATGGTAAAATAAGGAAAACTTTGTATGATTTGACATAATCTGATTCGTGTTTTAAAAGGATCATCATCCCCTAAAAAAATAAAATACATAAGAATACATCCAACTAGGGATGTAAAAGATCTATACAAAGAAAACTACAAACCACTAATGCAAGAAACCTTAAGAGATCTACATAAATGGAAAAACATACCATGTCCATGGATAGGTAGACTCAACATTGTAAAAATGACAATTCTACCCAATGCTTTCTACAAATACATTGCAATCTCGATCCAAATACCAACAGCATTCTTTAAAGAGATGGAAAAACTAATCATTAACTTTATATGGAAAGGAAAGAGACCCCAGATAAATAAACCACTATTGAAGAAGAATAAAGTAGGAGGACTGACACTACCTGGCCTCAGAACCTACTATCCAGCTATAGTCATCAAAACAGCCTGGTGCTGATACAACAACAGACACATTAACCAATGAAATGGAATTGAGAACCCAGATATAAGTCCACCCACATACAGTCACCTAATCTTTGACAAGGGCCCAAAGTCCATCAAATGGGGAAAAGACAGTCTTTTTAATAAATGATGCTGGCAAAACTGGATGTCTATCTGCAAAAAAATGAAACAAGACCCATACCTCACACCATAAATAAAAACTAACTTAAAATGGATCAAAGACCTAAATATAAAACCAACAACTATAAAGATCATAGAAGAAAAAATAAGATCAAAGCTAGGGGCCCTAATACACAGCATTAACAGGATATAAACCATAACTAACAACACACAAACTCCAAAGATAACCTAGATAACTGGGATCTTCTAAAAATTAAACACTTAATGCTCATCAAAAGACTTCATCAAAAGAGTAAAAAGAGAACCTACAGACTGGAAAAAATTTTTGGCTTGACAAATCTGACAAAGATCTAACCTTTAAAATCTACAGGAAAATCCAACACCTCTATAACAAAAGGACAAATAATCCAATTAAAAAATGGGCAGAGGAAATGAACAGACACGTTACCAAAGAAGACATTCAAGCAGCTAACAGACACATGAGGAAATGATCGAGATCACTAGCCGTTAGAAAAATGCAAATCAAAACCGTAATGAGATACCATCTCACCCTGGCATTACTGGCACGAATCAAAAAACAGAAAATAACAAATGTTGTAGAGGCTGCGGGAAGATTGGAACTCTTATGCACTGCTGGTGGGAATGAAAAATGATACAACCATTTTGGAAAATGATATGGCACTTGTTTAGAAAGCTAGAAATAGAAATACCGTACGTTCCAGCAATCCCACACCTAGGAATATATCCTAGAGAAATAAGAGCCATCACACAAATAGTCATATGCACACCCATGTTCATTGCAGCATTATTCACAATAGCAAAAAGATCGAAACAACCTAGATGCCCATCAACAGATGAATGGATAAACAAACTATGGTACATACACGCAATGGAGTACTATGCAACAATAAAGAACAATGATGAATCTGCAAAGCATCTCAACAGCATGAACGAATCTGGAGGGCATTATGATAAGTGAAAAAGTCAATCACAAAAGGACAAATATTGTATGAGACCACTTGTCATGGTTTGAATTACCTAAAATGTGGAAACGGTTTTAAAACTGTGAATGGATAGACGTGCAGCAGCGACAGAGAACCAGCAGCAGCAGAGAATCTACAGCAGCAGAACCAGGAGACCGGTGAAAGACAGCGCTGGAGCCGACCCCCGGAGTGAGAGAGTTGAATGCCTGTGAGCAGGAGGCTTCCTGGCGGAGTGGGGTGTCTACGGGCACTTACCAGTGGAGCCACTGAGCTTTGGAACACTTGCTCCAGCAGCGCAGATGTGGGCTTGAGGCCCGAGGGCCAAGAGGCCATAGGAAGCAGAGGCTAAAGAGACAAGGGACACAAGAAGCTGAGCTGCTTCACTCTCAAAAGGTATGGACATGACCTCAGGGGTTTCAAAGGGAGGAGCCATGGCCTCTGGTGCTTCTAAAGGTGGAATCACCACTAAGATGGACTAGGAGAATGGTGCGCCTAAAGCCAAGGGAGCAGAGTTGCTGTCCCAGTAGGCCTGGAAGGTGGAGCTGAAGCCCAGGGCCGAGGGGCCTCCACTCAAAATCTAGAGACTGTGGCCAATACCTAGAGTCTGGAGGGCAGGGCCATTGTGTAGATTGTCTCAGAGAACAGAAGATTATTTTCAAAGCCTTGAGGGCTAATGTAATGTGTTCTGCTGACTTGCTTGGTGCCTGTTATTCCTTCTTTCCCTGCAATTTCTCCCATTTGTAATGGAAATGTCTAGCTTGTGCCTGTTCTGTCATTGTACCTTTGGAAGCAGATTACTTGTATTCTAGATTTCACAGATGAAGAGGAATTTGTGGATTTTGGGCTTGGAGTTAAGAATTTTGCTATGATATGATGGGGTGAATACGTTTTCCATGTTGCAAGGATGTGATTTTTGGGGGGCCAAAGGGTGGAATGTCATGGTTTGAATTATGTCCCCCAAAAAATGTGTGTATCAGTTTGGCTAGGCCATGATTCCTGGTACTGTGTGATTTTCCTGTATGTTGTAAACCTGCCTCTATGATGTTAATGAGGGAGGATGGGTGGCAGTTGTGTTAGTAAGGCAGGACCTGATCTACAAGACTGGACTGTGTCCTGAGGCAATCTCTTGAGATATATAAGACAGAAGTCAGCAGTAAGACAGGGGACCTCATGCCATCAAGAAAGCAGTGCCAGGAGCAGAGTGCGTCCTTTGGACAGGGGTCCCTGTGCCGAGAAGCTCCTAGTCCGGGGGAACACTGATGAGAAGGCCAACAGAGAGAGAAAGACTTCCCCTGGAGCTGACACCCTGAATTTGGATTTTTAGCCTACTTTGACTGTGAGGAAATAAACTTCTCTTCGTTAAAACCGTCCACTTGTGGTATTTCTGTTATAGCAGCACTAGATGACTAGTAGTGGTCTACTCTAAAAACTCGTGAAAAAGTTTACACACAAAAAGAAACAATCTTTGATGGTTGTGAGGAAAGAGAGAGGTGGGAATCGAAAAACACTAAATAGACAATAGACAAGTGGTAATTTTGGTGAAGGGTAAGACAGTACACAATACTGGAGAAGCCGGCACAACTTGTCCAAGGCAAGGTCGTGGAAGCTCCACAGACACATCCAAACTCCCTGAGGGACCAAATAACTGGGCTAAGGGCTTTGGGGACCATGGTCTCGGGGTACATCTAGCTCAACTGGCATAACACAGTTTATAAAGAAAATGTTCTACCTTCTACTTTGGTGAGTAACATCTGGGGTCTTAAAAGCCTGTGAGTGGCTATCTAAGATATTCCACTGGTCTTACTCCATCTGGAGCAAGGGAGAATGAAGAAAACCAAAGACACAAGGGAAAGATTAGTCCAAATGACTGATGGACCACAAGTACTACACCCTCTACCAGACTGAGTCCAGCACAACTAGACTGTGCCCAGCTACCACCACCAACTGCTCTAACAGGGATCACAAAAGAAGGTCTCGAACAGAGCCTGAGAAAAACGTAGAACAAAATTCTGACTCACACACATACACACAAAAAAGACCAGACTTAATGGTCTGACAGAGACTGGAGAAACCCTCAGAGTATGGCCTTCAGACACCCTTTCAGCTCAGTAATGAGGTCACTCATGAGGTTCACTCTTCAGCCAAAGGTTAGACAGGCTCATAAAATAAAATGAGACTAAATGGGCACACCAGTCCAGGGGCAAGGACAAGAAGGCACGAGGGACAGGAAAGCTGGTAATAGGGAACCCAAGGTCGAGAGAGGAAGAGTGTTGACATGTCATGGGATTGGCAACCAATGTCACAAAACAATATGTGTACTAATTTTTTAATGAGAAGCTAGTTTGTTCTGTAAACTTTCATTTAAAGTACAATAAAAAATTGAGTCAAAAAATATACATACTTAAAAAAAAAAAAGATCGTTATGGCGGCTATGTTGAAAACAAACTAAAGGATGTCAAAGGTAGAAATTTCTAGTCCATAAAAGAAATGATAGCAGTTTGGACCAGTGTGTTATCAAGGAAGTGGTAGCGTGTGGTCAAATTCAGTGTGAAATTAAAAGATAGAACCCAGCAGAATTTAATGCCAAATTGGAGATGAAGTGGGATAGAAGGACAGAAGCCAAGGATGAACAATGCAGAGGATCAATTGGCCATTTAGAGATGGGTAATACTGCAGACAAAGCATATTAGGGGCAAGAATATTGGGGGCTCAGTTTTGGCTTTATTAAGCTTTCACACTTATTACACAATCAAGTAGTACTAGTCTGAAGATCAGAACTGAGGTACAAGCTTGAGGTAAAAGGTTGGGAGTCATGACTCTATAGATAGTGTTAAGATTTTGACTAAAGTTCCCAGACATAGTGAAGTTAGGTGTTAACTTATAAATTTTTGTCTTGTAGAGACTCAAATAATTTCTGTTCAGTGGAAAATTATGGTTTACTATTCTATAAGACATTAACTTGTTTTGTATCTGTATTAGTTTCTTAGGACTGCCATAATAAAATACCACAAACCGGATGGCTTATAAAAACAGAAATTTATTGTCTCTGTTCTTTATAGGTACTGGAAGCTACGAGTCCAAAATCAGGCTATCAGCTGTGTTGATTCCTTCTGAGGGCTCTGAAAGAGTATCTGTTCCATGCCTTTCTCCTGCCAGCAATTCTTAACATTCCTTAGTATGTAAATCTTTGCCTCCACCTTCATGTGGCTTTCTTCTCTCCGTGTTTGTTCACTTTTATAAGGACACCATTGATGTTTGATTTGCACCCATCCTACTCCAGTATGACCTCATGTTAACTTAATTTGATAACAACTTCAAAGACTCTATATCCAAACAATTCACAGGTACTGGGGATTAGGATTTGAACATGCTTTATTGAGAGACACAACTCAATCCACAACAGTAGCTAACCCTAATATCTTAATATTCTTTTATTAAATTGCCTATAAATATGTCGCTGCTCAAATGTTGTTTAAACTACTCTTCAGACAGGGATTGGACTGGACTGTGGGACATAAAGTGATACTCATGAGGAGTGTGCCTCTTAGCTCAAGTAGATACAAGAGACTAAACAGGCAGCTTCTGTCTGGAGGTGAGATGAGAAGGCAGAGACGGTCAGAAGCTGGTTGAATGTACATGGGGAATCAGGGGTGGAAAGGAGGAGTGTGCTTTCACAGTATGGGGAGAGCAGTTAGGATCATATAACAATGTATGTATAAATTTTTGTATGGGAGACTAAATTGAAATGTAAACTTCATTTAAACTACAACAATAAACAAAAAAAATATTGTTTAAACTAGCTTTAACATCTTACTTGTTCCCTCATTAATTAATGAGTTTAATAAAATATTTGGTGGGTGTTCACAGTTTGTTTGCATGAAAGTCATGATTTTACCTTTTTGAAAATTAAACTTTAACAATAGTATTTAAATAAGATTACCAACATAGTAAATGTATGTCAAATGTTGTTGATAAAGCTAGTTAAATGACGACTGAAGATTTTTTATGTTTCAATTTAGCAATTTAACAGTCACTGGTGACATTTACAAGGTCATTTATGATAATAGGGTGAAAGAGTATTTGGAATGAGTTTAAGAGGATGAGTGGAGTGAGTATAGACAACTTTTCTGGAGAGTTTTGCTGAAAGGGAGAACAAACAAATAGGCCTGTAGCTGGAGGGAGATACAAGGTCAAAATAAGATTGTGCGTGTGTTTTTTTGTTTTGTTTTTGTTTAACAGAAGAAGTAAGTATACGCTTCTAATCTAATGGGAATAACCTTGTATATGGGACAATGGATGCTGTAAAAGAGAAAGGGAAAATAGAAGAGTCATTGTATTTTCCATACATTTTTTCATTAAAATGCAAAAAAAGTACCTTTCAAAATTCACTTATATCAACGACAAAAAGACAAACAACCCAATTAAAAAATGGACAAATGACTTGAGCAGACATTTCTCCAAGGAAGATATACAAATGGCCAATAAGCACATGAAAAGATGTTCAACATCGTTAGTCATTAGGGAAATGCAAATGAAAACCACAGTGACATACCACCTCACACTCACTAGGATAGTTGTTTTCAGAAAAAACAGAAATTAACAATTACTGGTGAGAATGTGGAAAAATTGAAACCCTCATGCATTGCTGATGGGAATGGAAAGTGGTGAAGCCGCTGTGAAAAACAGTTTGGCAGTTCCATATGACTCAGCATAGGGCTTTCATAGCTGTGACTTTCCAGAAGTAGATTGCCAGGCCATTCTTCCAAGGCATCTCTGGATGTGTTCAAACCACCAACCTTTTGGTTAGTAGCCCAGCATGTAACTATTTGAGTGAAATACATCTGACACAAAAGGACAAATACTATATGATCCCACATTATGAATATCTAGAATAGGCAAATCTACAGGGACCAAAGTTTATTGGTGGTTACCAGAGAATGGGGAGGGGATAGGAATTATCACTTAAAGGGTACTGAGTTAAGGGTGATGAAAAACTTTTGGAAATGGGTGGTAGTAACGATCGCAACAACATGGTGAATGTAGTTAATGTCACTGAATTGTATATTTAAAAACGGCTAAAATGGAAAACTTTTTTAAATATGTATTTTATCAGAGAAAAATCTTTTAGAAGAAAAAAAATTCCACTTATGTAATATTAAAACAAATACTGCTGGTGTCTAATCCCAGCTCTGCCACTATCTTGTCTGGGTCTTCATGAAGTCTCCCAATTCTTCAGAGTCTAAGTTTTCTCATTTGTAATATGAAATAAGTGAACTAGATTATCCCTAAATATCTTCTCAGTCTCTGAGTTCTATGATTCTCTGATACTTTTATTTTATTATAAGATTTAAGAATATCTTTATAAAGTCCACTCTCTCCACCTTCATATCACTGGATCCCCTTAGGTTACCTTTTAAAAAATTCAAAGCTATCCTGATTTATAGCAAATTAAATAAAGGGAACACACAAGATGAGCAAAGAATTTAAGACAAGCTAGATGCAATCAGAGACATCTGGGTGGATTTAACACCATAGCTTAAAAACAGCTGGGTGATGTTAGTGCTCCAGTCTGGAAATCATACATTCCTAAATTTGATGTTACTTTGGATGAGCAACTTATATCCTTAAGCTGCAGATGCCTCATTTTGGCAAGAGAACCTGATAAGCACAGGAAAAAAAAGTACAAAAGAAAATAAAAATCAGAGCTTTTCTAGCATGTGATGGTGGAATATCTTAATGTGAAAAGCTGGTATCTAAATGTAATACATTTTTATTTATACATTATAAGTATTTAATAGGAGTCCCTGGGTGGTGCAAACAGTTATATGCTGGGCTACTAACTGAAAGGTTGTTTGTTAGAATCCACCCAGAGATGCTTCAAAAGAAAGGCCTGGCGATCTGCTTCTGAAAGTTCACAGCTATGAAAACCCTATGGAGCGCAGTACTACTCTGAAACACATAGGGTTGCCATGAGTTGGGACCAACTTGAGGGCAACTGGAACTGTAATATGTATTTAATAACCCACTGACACATCAAAATCAACCTGCCTGAACCGAAAACATTGCATTTCCCAAAATCCTATTCCACAGGATTTGTCAATCTTCACAGGTGGTTTCTCTCACCAATAACCAGATTCAAAACTTAAGAATCATTTTTGACTCTTTCTTCCTCTTTAGGACCCTTTCCTACGTCTAGTCATTTACTGAGGCCTGTAGACTTTTATCTACATCTCGTTTCTGGCTCCCTTCTCACTTTATTACTGCGTCTCTCCCTGCTGGCTCCACGTTACCTGGAGCCTAGATGGCTCTAAGCCCTTTCTAACTGTTTTATCTACTCCCCACGTTTGAAGTCATGCCACTACACCAATTAATCCTCTAAGTAGGCAAGTCTGGACTCACAGCTCCAATGTCTGCTCTCAATGGGTTAGCTGACCTAAGGACTATCAGCTGAATCAAGTACCAATGTCTAGGACTGAGATACAAGACTTCTTAATATAGGGCTTAATCTGTGTTTCTCATGTGCTGGGATGAGCACTCTGACCTCCTGCCAAATGAGACTACTCAGATCCCAGCATAATGGTGATAATAGTTCTTAAAATATATTCTTGTCTTTTCTTTTTCATACTTCAATGTCATTATCTGTTCAGGCAGTAACATCTGTAGTCACAGAGAGGATTAGTATTACTACAGCAGAAATGTAAAAGAGGAAGAGACACTGTTCAGTTCTGACTTCAAAGCTGAGTCAGGAGAAGGGCACAGTGTGAACACCTTAGAACCAAAGACTCTGGCGGACTCTTGTCATGGACCTCAGCCCTGAGGCCCGGCATGACGCCACTCTCTACACCACTCCTGCCACCCAAACTCCTGACTATACACATTGTAAATTAAATCTAACAAAAAGACTCCTTTTGGGAAACTGCTGTATGTTGTTGCGTAGAATAACATAAGGCCCTGAACAGGCAGGTAATATCGACAAAGGGTGGCTCTAGAAAAAGAAAGTTGCAAAATTGCCTCTTAAGGAGGTTCGTTTCGTTAGCTACAGGCCTTACGTTTTACTCAGTAGGATCGGCCATACAGAATGCCCAGTAAGTCCCACATATGTGATCAATGCTTTTGGAACATTTTGGCTTTATAAAAGGCATTTGAAAAGGTGCTGAAGGCAGTATCAATGTTGTCACACAGGGAAGTCAGTAATATTCTCTGAGGACAACTATCCGCTTGGGTTGCTGGGATTTGTCTTTGAAAGGAAGGAAATGGAAGACTTCTAGGTCATGTTTGGTATTAAAGTTGGTATATAAATTTGTGTTTTATTATTTAATATTACTTTGTAAATTAGATAGCTGAAAAAATTATCAATTCTGGATGAAATGCTATACAGACGATATATAAAAATTGTTAGAAAGATATTTTTTTAGTGTCTCTTCAGTCAAACTGTCTAAAAAGTGTTTAATTGTTCTAGTGAAAATAAAATAAGTTGGAGGGGCAGCAGTGGGACAACCATCCATGAGGCAGAAAACAAATTTGTCATTCATAAAATACTACAGATTTAAGCATTTTAACACTCAGGATGTAAAACTACAAAGGTCAACAGTGTTAGGCAAATTAGCTTCAGTCTCACATGCCTGTTAATGGTGATCCAAGGCAATTGAGCTAAATGTAAGCTTTTTTAAAAAAAAGTAAAAATAAATTTAAAAACTATGAGGCCTCAATTGTGCTCTGAACTTCTAACATCACCATAATCCTTGTTAAGTGAGATTTTTAAAACTTTTTTTGTCCTCAAAGGAACTCTGAGAATTAGCCTGATTTGATAAATGAGGTTGAGGCCAAGAGGAAGGGCTGTGGCTCCCCTTGAAGGGGTGAAGCTCATGAGTGGTTGAGCCGGGAATGTGAACTCAAGCCTGATTCATTCTCAGACATGAATTTTTAGATTTGCTTATTGAGAAGGATCAAATTAATCAAAAATCCCCTTCTTTTCACTACCATTCTATAGAGAGCCAAGAAGACCAAATTGGAGAGAGATGTTTTTCAAGAGATTTTTATTTCCAGTGTGATCTGGTAAATGAGAAAATATCCACAAGAATTACTGACCGTGTCAAGGTTGCTGACAGCTAACATGACAAGCAGCATCATTCAGAATCATTTGGTGGTGGGCTTTTTCTCTTAGTTCGAAATTGTGGTGATAAGACGGATAAGGTCATTTAAAGATGCTGACATGTGGTATCCGTTAAATGCTGTGTCGTATTTAAAACTTGCTGAGAGCAGCACAGAGGCAGGGACGAAATGTTCTTAGCTCTTCTAGCCTAATATCTCTCCCACTGTATGGATTGCCATCAATTGGTTCTATTAGGTAAATTACATCTGACCTTTATATCTCAGTAAAGGTAAATGGAATTTAAGAGTTTATGAGTATTGAATAGAGAAAAAAGAAGAAAACGCACTGTGCAAAGGAGAATTTGTGATGTAATGACACAAATGGCTTTAAAGAGATGTTCCCTATATGTACTTCTGGTCAATTGCAATGGGCCAGCCCAAGGGAACAAGAGTTTTGTTTTTTGTTGGTTTGTATGTTTTTTCCTCTTGAAACTAAATCTCAGACCTGGAACCTAATTTCTTTCTTTTATTTCAAGTTCTCCCTAGGGAATCATCCATTTTCCAATCAATATGTATTAATAATAGCATACAACACTACAAAGGCTTGGTGGGACAGGTATTCTCATACACTGCTTTATAGATATGAAACAAACTTGCAGGAGGAAAGTTTCCTATGTGTCTTTAAGGGCTTTAAAATATTCATAAGCTTTATCCCACTGACCCCACTTTTACCCAAAAGAAATGATGAGAGATGCACAAAGTGATTTGGGATTTCTACAAATCACTTCTCAGAATAACTAACAATTGGAAACAACATTGATGTCCCATAACAGGAGGATAGTAAGATTACGGTATAATTTTATAATGGAATAAAATGAATCCATTACAGTCAGGTTTTCCAGGATGCGCTCACCTTCTAAACAAGATCCGTATCTATATTTCTCTATATCTGAAGAATATAGGGTGGGAAGGGGTAAGATATTTTCCAAAAAGTTTAACAAGTCTAGATAAATGATGCAATTTGGGGTGATTTTCTCTATGTTTCAGAATAAACATGTATTATTTTCATAATTGATGTAAAAATAAATTTTTAAAATCATCTTTAGAAAATATATAATGGAAAGAATAATGTTCAAGGTAATTTTTAATGGAAGAAGCAGATACTAAATAGTACAGACAATATCATTCTATTTTCATAAAATACATAGGTTTTAACATGAAAAGAGAAAAAGGACTGAAAAGAAACAATAAAATGTAAACGTATCTGTGTTATAGAATTATTGGTGCTATTTATTACTATATATTTTTCTGTATTTTCAAAAATTCCTAGAATAAATTTTTTAATCAAATTAATATGTGCATATAGAAAAAAAGCAAATAGTAAAGGAATTTTTTTTAATATTTCTATTTTTTATACTTCTGATACTTACTCCCTGACTCTAAAGCACAAGCTCAAACCTCTTCTGTAGCCAGGTCCTAAGATGGGTGCCAATGATCCTGGATTCTTGGTATTCATACCCTTGTGAGGTCCCCTTTCAGAATAAATAGAGGTGACTTGTATGACCAATAAGATATTGCAGAAGTGTCAATGTGTAACTTGTGAAGCTTGGTAAAGACTGGTTTCTTGGATGGCTTATTTGGGAGGAAGCAGCTGTATTGTCATCAGGACAATAAAGCAGCCTCTGTAGAGAGAAGCTGAGGCCTCCTGCCATCAACCAGGATGGTGAGCCATCTTGGAAGTAAATTTTACAGCTTCTGACGAGACTTCAGAATCACGCAATCTCACGAGAAACTTAGCCAGACTTGCCAGCCAAGCCACTCCAAATCAGATGATCTATAGAGGTAAGTCGCTATGAGTAGGGATCGACTCAATGGCACACAACAACAACATTGTTGTTTTAAGCCACAAAGTTTTAGGGTAATTTGTTAAACAGCAGTAAATAACAAACACACCTCTATTTCTTAATTTATTGATTGTGAAAATTCTCTATGTATGCCCTACTATGAAAGATGAGAATTAGCTTGTTTTTATATCCCTCACTTCCAATCCCCTCCTCTTCTTTCTTCCAATTTGTAATAATTGCATCATTTCAGAGGGAGGGAAGAGGAGAGAATCCTATCCATTATAATTGAAAATATAAATGATATACCTAAAACTCTATTTCTCTTTCCATCATCTTTCAATGTTATTGATCTCGGTACATAATATGAGGTTCTGTTGACTCTAACCTACTATCATACTCCTCCTCATGCCCACCTCCTATCTTCTGTCAACTATATTAGATGTCAGCAAGTCCATTCCAACTCATAGCGACCCTACGTGACAGAGTAGAACTACCGCATAGGGTTTCCTAGGCTGTAATCTTTACAAGAGCAGATCACCAGGTCTTTTCTCCCTCGGAGCCACTGGGTGGGCTCAAACCGCCAACCGCTCAGTTAGCAGCTGAAAGCTTAACCATTGTGCCAACGGGGCTCCTTTGCTTTAAGATCTCAAACCATGATTACATTTACACTCTGTTCCATAACTGCATGAAATTCATTGATGCTTTATGTTAGGTTGATTCTGATAGTTGAAAACACAAACAACATTATGACAATGTAAGAAAATGTTTTCAGGAAAGCCATGTTGTGTGATAGAATTATGTTTCCATTTCAATTGATCCAGTGTGATGTCTCCTAGGGGATCTGAAGGAACACGTGTTTGTAATAAGACCAAATGGATTCTCTTCTCTTAGATTCCATCAATTTCTTAAAATCATGTCATATCTCAGTTTACTTCATATTTGGCTTTCTTTTACAGCTTTTTGCTTTTATTAGTAGTTTCATATGTCTCCTTATTTTGTTAAGAAAATCTTGCAGCTGTTTGCAGCAATTGAATGAATCCATTCCATTCTTCCTAACATCATTCTTGGAGTCCACTGCATCTTGTACTTGGTTGAACTCATTGCTGTCAATGCTACTATCCAGCTAGCATTCTGGCATTTCTTTCCCTTGCAGTCTTGGATTAGTTCCATCATTTCTTTTATTTCATATCTTTGCCTTGTTTCCCCCACTGCCTATTTTGCTAGAGCATATAATCAAGTAACTTCTTCAGATTGACCATGTAAGAAGAAAAGTTTCAGTGACCTTGCCTGAAATGCCATCATTGTTACTTTCATAGGATCAAAATACCGGCTAGATATATAATTCTAGCTTCAAAAACCTTTTCCCTCAGAATTCTGAAGGTACTGTGCTATTGTCTTATAAATCCATTTTTACTAAAGAGAATGTAATAACAATTTTTTTTTTTCAAACATTACAAGATTTTTTTTTCTCTCTCTCTAGAAGTGGTTAGGATCTTATCTTTATTTTTGCTTCATTGAAATTTCATGAAACAGTATCTAGATCATTTGGCCACAATTATATCGATTTACTAAGATGATTCATATCTTTTCTCAACTACAGCAAATATTTTTCCATTGTTTCTTTGATAATTATCTCCTGTCCTTGTTCCATATTCTCTAGTAATTGAATATTGAACTTTCTGAATTGATCTCCCAGGTATCACCTTTTCTGTCACATTTTCTCTCTTTTAATTTTGCTGTGTGTTCTGTTCCCTCAACTTTATTTCTATCCTTTCTAATTATATACATTTTTAAATTTTCTCAAACTTTAATTTGCTATTACTTGTAACTGAATTGAATGAGGTATGAAGATGACAAGCTAACTACAACATAGTATAAGAAACAACTTCAAAATGAAAATGAAGTTCAAGTTGAAAGTCAGAAATCAGTCTTCACTGGCCATTCTTTACCTCTTTCTTGCTGCCCAAAGTCACATCCCTTTTCCAGGTCCAGTAAGATGGGTCAGAAATTGTATAGTCAGGTCACATACTATAAAGCAGGAACACTACGTGTAGCGAACTCCTAGGTTTCCTCAGGACAGCAAGAGACTAGGGCTGGGGTTAGATCCTAGAGACTATTTTCCTTTCTCTTCCCTATGTCCAGTCTCCTCACTCTTCATTTACCCTCTGGAACTACCAGAAAAAAACTAAAACTTCCCTTTACTTAAATATGCAGAGCAATTTAAATCCCTTTGTCTCAGTCTTTCCATTTAAGACTTTGCTCTGAGCATTACCTTTTATAACCACAACTTAAATCTCCAATTTATTCCCCCATTCAACAAACTTTGACACCCAAATACTCAGTGTGACTAAGTGCTCCTATTCTAGGAGCTGGAGATTCAGCAATAAAGAACAGACAAAAATGCCTGCCCTCCTGGAGCTTACATTCTAGTGGGAGAATCAGAGAATACGTAAAACAAATATGTAGGATATTCTAGAGAAAAATAAAGCAGGGAGAAGGGAAGAAGGAGGGGTTTGTAATTTATAATAGAGGAATCAAGAAAGACCTCAGTTAGAAAGGAACCATAAAGTAAAGGCTATCCAACAGGATGATTAGACTATGTTTTTGGCTTCTAAATGTCTACCCGGATCATTTCAGTCCAATTCAAACAGATTTTTTCAGGAAGAGGCAGGGCTGTTTAATGATCAAAATTTCTTAGGATGGTAATCAGAATCAGATCACAAAATTTTCCAGGAGATGTCTGATCCATCCTAGCCCCTCTGATACTTAGATTTTTGTAGAAAAGGATAAAACTTAAAATTTTGGTGACCACACATACTTTTGTGAGAATCTTCTGACCCTCTTACTAGTGATTCCATAACAACTAGCTTCTCTGCCTTCTTACTAGCAATGTTAACATCAGACTAAAAATACCAGCTCTCAGAAAGGTTGCATTTACCAGAAGAGCAGGCAAGATTGTCTTTTCATGTGAAATTGAGTGATATTAAGACACTCAAGACAAAAATAGAGGTAATGTTTGTCTATCCAGAGCCATTGACTCACAGGTTAAAAGAAAAGTCATTGGAGGAATCTATGAAAGACAATTTAATTTAGTTTTAAGAAAAAAATAAAACATTTCACCTGCTTGCTTTTTATGACTGAAAAAAGGCATATAAAGTCAATAAATTTAAAACTTAAAATAATCTTCTGTCCTCTGTTGTATTTATTTTATGTGGAAAATTTACACAGACCAAGCCTTGAAATGACTGTCAACTTCCACAACTACCTTGTAAAAGATTTACCACCATCACTCCCAGCCTGCACACAGCCCCTTCCTGACCAATGGGAACTGAAGGGACCTTTACACATGGTGGTAGTGTTCAGCACCTGTGACCCCACTATGCATATAGCTAATGGAACCTGAGAAGGGAACCTGATCCAAAGTAAGCCAATTTATCAGCTGGCCAGCAGTCTAAAAGGTACTTAGGATGACAGCTTTGTCTAAAGAGCAGTAATGATTATACAAATCAAATTCTCTTTTGTTTAATTTATAATTTTACACGTGAAGAGAGTTGAGAAGTTGTTAAAGTTAGCAGAAGCACTAAGAATAGAGGATCAGATACCAGACTGGGAGAGACAGGAGCATAGAGGCAGACAAAAAAGAAGCTTATTCACCATAATGCCAGAGTACTCAACTTAAAACAACATACGTACTACTGAGAGTGTTACATGAAAACTCCCACCCCTAAAAGAGGTACCATGGTTTCAGAAAAACCATTTAAGTTATACATTATATTCTATTCTCTATGTTCCTGAATTCTCAGATGTATGATTGAGGTTTCAGCTCTGGGTAACCTTACTGTAAAACCCTCATTAGCTTGAGAAAACTAGAGAAAATCTCTGTCCCTTATAACCACAAGATATTAACACCCCAGGATGCCTTTCCTACCAGTCTTTTGGAAGGAAACCCACCCACAGGTTAAGACCAAGACCAAACTGTTCTTGTTATTAGTTGCCATCAAATGGGTTCCTACTCATAGGGATCTTATGTATAACAGAACAAAACACTGCCCAGTACTGAACCATCTTCATGATTATTGGTATGTTAGAGTCCATTGTTGCTGCTATTGTGTCAATCCATCTCATTGAATGATCACCTTATTTGTTGGCCCTCTACTTTACCAAGCACAATGCCCTTTTCTAGTGATTGGTCTTTTGAACACATCAATTCTTTCTTCCTTTTTCACTATCCAAATTTTGCATGCATATGGGCAATTGAAAAGACAATGGCTTGGGTCAGGCATACTTAGTCACCAAAGTGACATCTTTGCTTTTTAAATTTAAAAAGTTCTTTCTCAACAGCTTTCCCCAGCTGCAATACATCATTTGATTTCTTGACTGCTGCTTCTATGAACATTGATTGGTGATCCAAATAGAATGAAATCATTGACAACTTCAGTTTCTTCTTCAGTTATCATGATGTTGTTTATCATTTCCAGCTACTGGAAGCTATGCCACTGATATTTCAAATACCAGCAGGGTCATCCATGACGGACAGTGGACAAGTTTCAGTGGAGCATCCAGACTAAGATAGACTAGGAAGAAATGCCTGGCAATCTACATCTGAAAATTAGCCAATAAAAACCCTATGGATCAAAACAGAATATTTTCCAATATAGTGCTAGAAGATGTGGCCCCCTAAGTTGGAATGCATTCAAAATAGAGTTGATCTTGATGACACAGATGGAGTAAACCTTTGAGACTTTCATTTGCTAATGTGGCATGACTCCAAATAAGAAGTAACAGCACAAAGACCAAATACTAATTCACAAAGTCTTCAAATATTTCCCCAACCAGAAAGAACTCCCCCTGCACTCCCATCTTGCATATAATTTTCATATCCTTTTCATGACCCTTCATTTTACTTTGAATCTTAGTCGATGTTATCTGTGGCTTGCTTATTTTCTCTAAAGTGGAAAGCTCCTTTGAGGGCCAGCACAGTGTCTCATTCATATTTTTATGTCTATGTTTTTATGGCATGCATCATTTAATTTAATCAATGAATAAATGGATAAATGGATTGTATGATATGAAATTATAATTTACATAACGAAAGTTTTCCTGTTTTTAGAAGCCAAATATGTTGACTCTGTACATTTGACAAAATCACAAATCCCCATTAAATTCCAATAAAAGACAATATAATAGGAAGATAAAATGTGCTATAATTTCATAGTTTGTAGGCCTAAGATATGAACACATATTCAAATTTTCACAGTTAAATCAGCCTCAGTTACCTTTTTTTCCTTCTTTTTGAAAGAGATTGAAATGTGTAGATCTAAAATTATCAGGGTGAGATTTTTCCAATAGTCATATTTCTACGGTCTTTAAACTACTCATATATTAAAGATACAGCAATCTTCCAACTTTTTGCATCTTAGGTTGAGGTCAGTGCTTTAGGTATCTATTGCTGTATAACCACCCTAAAATTTAGTGGTGTATAACAATGTCTTATTTGTCATAATTCTGTAATCCAGGCTGAGCTCAGCTGAGTGATTCTTCTGGCCATGTGTTATTTCCTAAGATTGTGTCATCACTTATATGTCAAGAGACTTAGCTGCCATGGCTGGAATGGCTAGGAGCTAGCTAAGCATCTCTTTCTCTCCATGTAGTTAGACTGACAGTGATCTCAGGATAATCAGCCTTCTTACATAGCCGCTGGTTTCCAAGAAGGAAGAAGCAATGCTACCAGCCTTTTTAAAGGCTAGACCTAGAACTGGTATAAAATCACTTCTTCCAAATTCTACTTGGTCAAAGCAATACACAAGGCCAACCTAGATTCAAGAGGAGAAATAAACTCCACTTCTTGATATATGAAATCTTCTAAGGGAAGCAATGGATGGTGGACCATCTTTGGAGACTAGTTACCATAGGGATGCATTTCACACCTGTCGTGGATTGAATTATGTCTCCCCAAAAAGTGTGTCAATTTAGCTAGGTCATGATTCCCAGTATTGTATGATTGTGTATCCTTTTATAAACTGATGTGATTTCCTTATGTGTTGTAAACTCTATCACGATGATGTAATGAGATGGACTAGCGGCATTATACCAGTGAGGTCTACAAGATTGGATAGTGTCTTAAGCCAATCTCTTTTGAGATATAAAAGAGAGAAGCAAGCAGAGACACATGGGAACTTCATAGCACCAAGAAAGCAGTGCCAGGAGTAGAGTGCATCCTTTGGACCTGAGGTTCCTGCGCAGAGAAGCTCTAGACCAAGGGAAGAGTGATGACACAGACCTTCCTCCAGAGCAGACAGAGAAAGCATTCTCTTGGAGCTGACGTCCTGAATTTGGACTTGTAGCCTACTGGACTGTGAGAGAATAAAGTTCTCTTTATTAAAGCCAACCACTTGTGGTATTTCTGTTATAGTAGCACTAGATGACTAAGACAACATCCAAGCAAAAATTCATGTTTGCATTTTTATTTTGTCCCTCTTATAAATTATAATTAATAATGAAAATATCTGTTCATTTAAAAAATTACTTTTCAAAATCTATAAATTTTTAAACTCCTTCTTCCCAACACTCACTACCTTCCCAGTTCTCTGAAATTGTCATTACTATAATTTCTTGTGTTTTCTTACAAGCACACTATACATAATGCTCTGTAATTTGCTTTTTCACGCAAAATATATGGACAACTTTTGATGTCAGTACATAAAATATACTTAACTTATTTCAATATCTGTATGTTATTCCATTTTAAGATGTACTATATTTTATCCAACCAGTTTCTTATTGGTGAACATTGAGTTTGTTTACAGATTCACGCTATTATAAGCCAGACTACAAAAACATTCTTGTACATACATCTTTGCACGTGCATAAGAATTGTTGTTGTTGTTATTAGGTAACTTCGAGTCAGTTCCGACTAATAGCAACCCTGTGTACAACAGAATGTAACACTGTCCATCCCGTGCCATCCTCAAGATTGTTGCTATGTTTAAGCCCATTGTTGCAGCCATTGTGTCAATCCATCTCATCAAGGGTCTTCCTATTTTTAGTTGACCCTCTGCTTAACCAAGTATAATGTCCTTCTATAGGGACTGGTCCCTCCTAATAACATGTCCAAAGTACGTGAGACGAAGTTTCACCAAACTTGTTTCTAAGGAGCATTCTGGCTGTACTTCTTCCAAGACAGATTTGTTTGTTCTTTTGGTAGTCCATGCTATATTCAGTACTCTTCGCCAACACCATAACTTAAGGCCTCAATTTTTCTTCACTCTTCCTTATTCATTGTCCAGCTTTCACATGCATATGAGGCGACTGAAAATACCATGGCTTGGGTCAGGCTCATCTTAGTCTTCAAGGTGACATCTTTGCTTTTTAACACTGTAAAGATATCTTTTGCAGTAGATTTGCCCAATGCAATGTGTCATGTCTTGACTGTTGCTTCCATGGGTGTTCATTGTGGATCCAAAGAAAATGAAATCCTTGACAACTTTAATATTGTCTCCATTTATCATGATGTTGCTTATCAGTCCAGTTGTGAGGATTTTTCTTTTCTTTATGTTGAGATGTAATTCATACTGAAGGCTGTAGTCTTTGATGTTCATCAGTAAATGCTTCAAGTCCCCTTCCCTTTCAGTAAGCAGATTGTGTCATCTGCATAGTCCAGGTTGTTAATGAGTCTTCCTCTAATCCTGCTGATACGTTCTTCTTCATATAGTCTGGCTTCTTCCATTATTTGTTCAGCATACAGATTGAATAACTATGGTGAAAGGATACAGCCTTGACACACACCTTTCCTGATTTTAAACCACTCACTATCCCCTTATTCTGTTTGAACGACTGCCTCTTTGTCGATGTACATGTTCTGCATGAGCACAATTAAGTGTTCTGGAATTCCCATTCTTTGCAATGTTATACATAATTTGTTGTGATCCACACAGTCGAATACCTTTATGTAGTCAATAAAATACGGGTAGACATGTTTCTGGTATTCTCTGCTTTCAGCCAAGATCCACCTGACAACAGCAATGATGTCCTTTGTTCATCATCCTCTTCTGAATCCAGCTTGAATTCCTTCAGTTCTCTGTGGATGTACTGCTGCAACCATTTTTGAATGACCTTCTGCAAAATTTTACTTGTCTGTGATATTAATGACATTGTTCAATAATTTCCACATTCTGTTGGACCACTTTTCTCTGGGATGGGCACAAATATGGATCTCTTCCAGTCACTTGGCCAGGTAGCTGTCTTTCAAATTTCTTGGCATAGATGAGAGAGAGCTTCCAGAGTTGCATCTGTTTGTTGAAACATCTCAATTGATATTCCATCAATTCCTGTTCTGTTCAAAGTACTGCCTCTTGATCTATATATAGGTTCCGCATGAGCACAATGAAGTGTTCTGGAATTCCCATACTTTGCAATGTTATCCATAATTTGTTATGATCCACACAGTCGAATGCTTTTGCATAGTCAATAAAACACAGGTAAACATCTTTCTGATATTCTCTGCTCTCAGCCAACATCCATCTGACATCAGCAATGATATTCCTCATTCCATGTCATCCTCTTCTGAATCTAGCTTGAATAGTTAAATAGCTTGAATAGCTATAAGAATATCTGAAGATAAATTCCTACAAATAAAATTGCTGGTCAAATACTATGTGAATTTGAAGTTTTAAAATTAATAAATTGATAAAAGGGAGGTTTAGACTCTCTAACAGTGTTGCTATGAGTCGTAATCGACTCAAAAGCAGCGGGGTGTGTGTGTATATCAGAGCATTGCAACCATCAACCATTATTTCAGTGGTTTCTCAGTCACAAATTTAATCACCGCACACTCTACAATCTCTTTTTTTCCCTTCAAAAAATAAACCTGCTTCTTAATCCCACAGGATTTTGTTGTTGTTGTTGTTTTATTTCAATTTAGCTTTCTCTTCAAACCAATTTCTCAGGTTCTCTTTTTAATGTGATATTTTCCTAAAATTGTATCTTCTCTTTGCCATGGACACACTACTTACCTCAAAACACAAACTTAACTCCTTGGGAAATTGTATGGCAGCCATTCCAATGCCACATTACTCAGTGTTGAATCAACTTGCCTCTTGCTTCTGCCACAGAGGCAGTCCAATTTTCAGATGAGCAAAAAACAAGAACTAAAGTTTCACATAAAGTTAAGGAAAGCAGTTATTATGTGAGTATAAACTGAACATAAGGGTCAAAATCAGGGATTCTTTTGTGATGTAGCTTTTCACTCCTTACTACATGAAGAATTGCGACAATTTAAGCCAATGCTTATGGAAAGCAAATTTTTTATTCAATTAAAATTGAACTGTCAACAGTAGTTATTTAGTAGAGCTAGGTGATTTTTATTTTCCAACTTTTACATAATTTTTTATCATTGTAGTTTAAATGAAGTTTACATTTCAAGTTAGTCTCCCATACAAAAATTTATACATACATTGTTATGTGACCCTAATTGCTCTCCCCATACTGTGACAGCACGCTCCTCCTTTCCACCCCCGATTCCCCATGTCCATTCAAGCAGCTCCTAACCGTCTCTGCCTTCCCATCTAACCTCCGGATAGAAGCTGCCCGTTTAGCCTCTTGTATCTACCTGAGCTAAGAGGCATACTCCTCATGAGTATCACTTTTTGTCCCACAGTCCTGTCCAATCCCTGTCTGAAGAGTTGGCCTCGGAAATTGTTTAAGTTCTGGGCTGATAAAGAATCCGGGGGTCATGCTTTCCGGGGTTCCTCCAGACTCAGTCAGACAATTAAGTCTGGCCTTCTTACTAGAATTTGAGTTCTGCACCCCACCTTTCTCCTGCTCCATTAGGGACTCTCTGTTGTGTTCTCTGTGAGGGCAGTCATTGGTGGTAGCTGGGCACCATCTAGTCTTCTGGTCTCAGGCTGATGAAGTCTCTGATTTATGTGGCCCTTTCTGTCTCTTGGGCTAATATTTTCCTTGTGTCTTTGGTGTTCTTCATTCTCCTTTATTCCGGGTGGTTGGGACCAATTGATGCATCTTAGATGGCCTTTTGCTAGCTTTTAAGACCCCAGACGCCATTCACCAAAGTAAGATGCAGAACATTTTCTTAATAAGCTTTGTTATGCCAATTGACCTAGATGTCCCCTGAAAGCATGGTCTCCAGACCCCTACCCCTGCTCTGTCTCTCAAAGTGTTTGATTGTATTTAGGAAACTTCTTAGCTTTGGTTTAGTCCAGTTGTGCTGACATCCCCTGTAGTGTGTGTTGTCCATCCCTTCATCTAAGATAATTCTTATCTACTATCTAATTAGCAAATAACCATCACCCTCCCTCCCCACCCTCGTAACCATCAAAGAATGTTTTCTTCTGTGTTTAAACCTTTTCTTGAGTTCTTACAGTAGTGGTCTCATACAATATTTGTTCTTCTGTGACTGAGTAAATTCACTCAGCATAATGCCCTCCAGATTCCTCCATATTATAAGATGTTTCACAGCTTTATCGTTGTTCTTTATCATTGCGTAGTATTCCATTGTGTGGATATACCATAGTTTGTTTATCCATTCATCGGTTGATGGGCATATAGGTTGTTTGCATCTTTTTACTATTGTGACCAGTGCTGCAATGAACATGGGTGTGCATATATCTATTCATGTGATGGCTCTGATTTCTCTAGGATATATTCCAAGGAGCAGGATAGCTGGATCGTATGGTACCTCTATTTCTAGCTTTTTAAGGAAGAGCCAAATTGATTTCCAAAGTGGTTGTACCATTTTACATTCCCACCAACAGTGCGTAAGTGTTCCAGTCTCTCCACAACCTCTCCAGCATTTATTATTTTGTGTTTTTTGGATAAATGCTAGCCTTGTTGGGGTGAGATGATATACCATCGTAATTTTGATCTGCATTTCTCTAATGGCTAATGATCAT
>NW_004444057.1:3746822-3816126 GCF_000243295.1 Trichechus manatus latirostris | reverse complement strand
CTTGTTGGGGTGAGATGATATACCATCGTAATTTTGATCTGCATTTCTCTAATGGCTAATGATCATGAGCATTTCTTCATGAGTCTGTTAGCCACCTGAGTATCTTCTTTGGTGAAGTGCCTGTTCATATCCTTTGCCCATTTTTTAATTGGGTTATTTGTCTTTTTGTTGTTGAGATTTTGCAGTATCTTGTAGATCTTAGAGATTAGACGCTGATCGGATTTATTGTAGCCAAAACTTTTTTCCCCCAGTCTGTAGGTTGTCTTTTGACTCGTTTGGTGAAGTCTTTTGATGAGCATAAGTGATTTTTAGGAGCTCCCAGTTATCTGGTCTGTCTTCTGGTGCTTGTGCATTGTAACTTATGGTTCGTATTCAACTTTTACATAATTTAATAGCAAATACATATTTCTTCTGTAATTAAGTAGAAAATAGTTATCTAAAATTTTCTTTTAATCTAGTCTGAATTGTGAATGTTTGAGAAAAATGCCTAGTGATCATTCCTGGCACAGAAGAATGCCATTAAATATTATTGATTTATGTATTTTTGTTTTATTCTTAAAAGATATGGCAAATAATGTCCCCAAATCGCTGATTAGAAATGCTGTGAGATCCTGTCTGTTTTAAATGCTGCTGAGATCAGGTCCCAAACACAGAAAACAACAAGCAATGTAAAATGAAGGCCTCACTAACTACATTCCATGCAGTGTCAAGAAAACAAAAAGGGAAGAAAGTAAAGGAATGTGACTTCTACCCCTAATGTTTATAGTACCACCCAAAATTGCTCATTTGGTATTTTTAATTTTGCAAAATTGATTTTACAGAAATTGATTGGATCAAATATACAAGGATTCAAATCATTTGTTAAAAGAATCAAAAATTTATCCAACTATGTCAGATGCCTTACTCTGTGCTTGAGACACGCTTTTTCTCTATATATAACTGAATATATGACAAAGTTTAACATACACACCTCGTTTATTTGTAAGGTAAATTATTTGACCAGAATAAGCAACTGTAAAGATGAAACAGCAAGGGGTGGGGGACGCACTCAATTAATCCTCTGGATTTGTACAATGTAATTAGGGGGAAAGACCTTTTTAATACTATTGATCTGAAGAAGTCCTGCAAATTTACTGTCTTAGTTTCCAAGGGCTGCCATTACAAAATACCACAAAGTGGGTGGATTTAAAGAACAGAAACTTATTTTCTCATCATTCTGGAGGTTAGAAATCAAAATACACGGCCTCTGTAAGCTATGCGCTCTCTCTGCCCACTCTAGGGCAAGATCCTTCCTTGTCTCTTTCAGCTTCTGGAAGCCCCAGGCATTTCTTGCCATTCTTGGCTTGTAGATGATCCTTACGTGCTGTCTTCCCCTGTCTGTCCTTTTCTTTCATAAAACGCCCCTCAAAAGGGATTAGGATTATGATCCACCCTACTCCAGTATAACTTCCTTAATTTACCTGATAACACCCGCAAAGAAAAACCTTATTTCCCCAAACAAGGTCCCATTCACCATTGCAGGTCTTAGGACTTCAACATAACTTTTTGGAAGACACAATTCAACCCATAACATTTACCTACCTTGAGGTGAAAATGCCTTTTTTCTACTACAGGAGACTTTGATGCAGAGCAAGTCTAGATTCACCTGCACCAATAGGATGCAGTATATGCATTTATTATGACATTCGATGCTTTTGACAGGAATCATGTGCTTGCTTGTTTACTTTCCCAACCAGGCTGTGAGATCCTCTCAGAGAGGAACCAAATCTCACTCAGCCTTTGCACAGCACCCAGCATCTACTTGGTCCTTAGTACATGTCGACGCATAGAAGATTTCCCATCTGAACTCATCTCAAGAACAGTAACATCAGCTAGCTTTGTTGAGTACCTACTATTCTAGACAGCTGGCATCAGTCCCTCTAATCCTCATAGCAAGTGGAAAAGTTAGGTCCTGTGTCAGTTTTACAGATGAGAAAACTGAGGATCAGAGGATTTAAGTAATTAGTCTAAGTATACACTAGTAGTAAAACTGAAAGGGCTAGGATTCTACCCTCAGTATGTGTGACCCCCAAGTCTCTGCCAACACTTAGCATTATACCCTTCTGCATCTGTTGAAGACAGATGAGTGAGAAGTCTCAGAAGGAACAAGGGGCCAGGGGATTAGGGGGAGTTGGACAATTGTCTCTACCTATTGTTTCCAGAAAGTCCGAGAGAACATACTTGGTGTGATGGTTAAGATTGTGTGTCAACTTGGCTGGGCCATGATTCTCCATGTTTTAATGTAATCACTCCCATGATTGAATATACTGTGAGTAGCCAATCAGATGAAAGGGAGTCTTTTGCTTCTCTAGAGAACCCAGCCTAAGACACTTGGGATATCCTAACACACATTAATGTGAGGTTCGTTGATCACCACATATCTCCCTTTGCAAAATTTAATGCATCATAAGCACAGTAACCTCTGCCCTTTCATCCCTACTCCAGCCACATTTAGAAAGGGGTGAGACTGAAGTACAATGAGGTTAAATGGCTTTTTTAGAATAGGACCCACAGTCTCTTACTATTAGAGCACTTGAAAGGCACTATTCTTCTATTTCCCATTTAGAGGAATAAAAAAGAAAAGAAAAGACGAAAAAAAATGGCAAGCAAACCACATGCTGTGGTTAATGAGAAGAATGTATAAAGGAAATATTTTTCTGTTTTGCAGGCCCTCATGCTGCTCGTATTTATGTACATGTTACCGAGAGAGTACGTTCCTGCAGTACATGTCAGAATTAGGGATGTTGAATTTTCAGCAACTCTCCACTGCTTCTAGCTGTGCTTTGAGTTTGACCTGGGCAAGTCTAACATAGAGTGCTGACGTGTGGTTTCCCATACTTTGTTCAGCTCTGCTGTATTGTCTCTTAGCTAGCAGAACGATCTTATGGTTTATTTGGCATGGGGTACAGAAAGGGCTCAAGTTATGTAAGGCTATTAAATCAGAACCTGCCTAGGCATCTTTGCAAGGCTGTTAGGCTAGTTCATGCTGGGCAAATACAATTAAAGTGCTGGCTATTATTTACAGCAAATACCAATGAAAATAACCTCAAGTTCCTGGGTTTATTAACATTAATGCTGAAGGAGGAGGGGGAGGATCAATGTGGAGCGTGTTCAGTGTTGCAGCTTGCACTGATTAAAACCCTACTTGTCATATTCCATATCACTGTACTGTAGTTATAGTAAATGTTCCTTGTAATGCATTTTCAAGTACAAAAATTGCTTCAGAAAAGCGCATTTAGAAAACTAATTCTATTGAAACCGATGAAGTGTTGACACATTGCCTGATGCAGATTTGTTTAAAGAGGCTTGTTTTAAGTTATAAAAGTACAGTCCTGGAGGCAAAAAATCAGTGACTACTCAGTCTAGTGACGGTGAGTACTGTGAAGCAGTCCGTTCAGCCAGCATCCCCTCATTAATCCTTTCCCGTAATTCTACCCTAGTCACCTTTTCCTTCGCCTGACTCTATAGAATGGCAAACCTGCTGCCAGCCCAGCAACTCGCTCAGACACCATTCATTACTCAGGCAAGGCATTTATAATGTTTGCTGATGTGTCGGTGAATAGGAACACAGTGTAAATCTGGGCTGAGGAGTGCTCTTTTTTGTCAGCTAAATTGCTCCTGTGTGATGTGTTCCATAAGCGTCAAAAATCTCCGGGGCTTTTGACATCCTCATCTTTCTGAAAGCAGCGTTTCACTAGGCCCCACCCTGGAAGAAAAAAGATAGAGAATATTTGTCGCAGTAAAGAGAGAGACAGCATTAAGGAAAAAGCTGATTATTCACTTCAAACTAGGGCACTGGCTCCCACTGAAAACCTTCAGCGCCTGCAGCCGCTGCAGATATCAAACACAAAGCAGCCATCTCTTGCATTCTAAACAGGCTGGCAGTGTAAGCAAATTAAGCAGTTTAGTGATGAGAGTGTGTTAATGAACGAAGGGAGTGGTCAAGGAAAAAAGGCTGGTTCCATTTTGTACAAGAGCAGCTATGCTGGGGAGAAGCATCCTGCAGACATCGTTAGGTGGTGACTCGATGTTTGGGAAGGTGCTTTACCCCAGGGTGGTATTAGGGGTGTCCACAATGACACATGTGGAAACGGGGTTTCTGGCAGGGTGGTGGATGGAGTCACAGTTTCTTTTATTCACTTGGGCTGCAAATTTATCAAATTCACTGCGGCTAGGTGCATCCATATTGATCCCAGCTGGTGCAAATGGTTAAAGTGCCCGGCTGCTAACTGAAAGTTAAGGGTTTGAATCTACCCTGAGGTGCCTCGAAAAAATGCCTAGTGACCTACTTCCAAAAGCTCTGCCATTGAGAATCCTATGGAGCACACTTCTACTCTGAAACACGTGGGCTCACCATGAGTCAGAATCAACAGCAACGGTTTTTGTTTGTTTTAATTTGTATGGAAGGTCATCTGTCTGGGAACCTGATAGGATTATTCTTCTCTAAAATCTGTGCCTGGTTATAGGAGACATTCAACAGACTTTATGCCATCAGATTTTAGGTCTTTAAGTGGCCTAAATAACCACATCTACCTGCCCTAAGGAATAAAAGGAAAAAATAATTAGAACTCTGGTTATTATATCAAATTTTATATTATAGAAGATTGCTCTGTTATAAATGTGATGGTAGTATGGGAAAAGCATAGTCTTTGAAGCCAGAGAGATATGCTCCACCATTTTCTGCCTGTGTGGACTTAAATAAGTGACTTAACCTCTCTGAGCCTCACTTTCCTTATCTATAAGCTGAGACTAACAATGCCTACCTCATAAGGTTGTTGTGAGGCTTAAATTAAATAAACATAAAACTCGTGGCCCCTAGAAGCCACTCTACAAATACACTTTTTGCCCTTCCTTATACAATAAATAAGGAGCCCTGGTGGCACAACGGTTAAGAGCTTGGCTGCTAACCAAAAGTTTGCCCATACAAACCTACCCAGCAGCTTCTGGGGAGAAAGACCTGGCAATTTGTTTCCATAAAGATTACAGCCAAGAAAAACCTATGGGACAGTTCTACTCTGTCACATGAGATCATTATGAGTCAAAATCAACTCAATGGCACCTAACACAACAACCTATAATAAATAGCACCAGGAAACTTCCATGAAAATCAAAAGACACATTTTAAATTTGTAAGAGAATTTGCTTCTTTAAAGAATTTGATGACAACTCTAATTCTCTGTCGGAATGTTCTTTTGTAATTAATCTTCTGGTTTTTCTGTTTTGAAATCCTTATTTCATTTACAGTCCACATCATACTATCCTTGTTTTTTCCCCAAAACGTTAAGCTGTAAGTCAGTTTGGAACTCAGAACATTTTCCACTGGAATAATTTAAATATAATACTTAGAGTCCCAGGCTGACCCATAAAGCCTCTATAACATGAGCTATAGAACTGTAGGTATCAGCCTCATCCTGGTTCCTGGGAGCAGGGGGCACCTGGGGTCAGGGCAAAGAAAAGGGTACCAGGCTGCTCTGAGCAGAATCTTGAAATAGACAAAGTGTGGTTTCAGCATCTCCCATATCCCTTCTCTATTGCCTAGGGCCCTTCGCCTCATGCCTTCATGCCCACCCTAACCCCTCCAAGCCAACCCTCTAGTCCTCCAAAGTGTCTAATCCTCTGAAGATACCACATTGCCTAGTCAAAACTGTCAATTCCTCTGTCAATTTTCTGAAAAGAAAATTCTAAAGAAGCTGCTATGTACTGAATTGTGTCTCCCAAAAACATGTGTCAACTTGGCTAGTGTATGATTTCCAGTACTGTGTGATCGTCCACCATTTTGTCATCTGATGTGATTTTCCTATGTGTTGCAAATCCTACCTCTGTGATCTTAATGAGGCAAGACTCAATCTACAAAATTAGGTTGTATCTTAAGTCAATCTCTCTTGAGATATAAAAAAGAGAAGTGAGCAGAGAGACATGGGGACCTCATACCACCAAGAAAGTAGTGCCAGGAGCAGAGTACCGGCACTGAGAAGCTCCTAGTTCAGGGGAAGGTTGATGACAAGGACCTTCCTCCAGAGCCAACAGAGAGAGAAAGCCTTCTCCTGGAGCTAATATCCTGAATTTCGACTTCTAGCCTACTAGACTGTGAGAAAATAAATTTCTTTTTGTTAAATCCATCCACTTGTGGTATTTCTTTTATAGCCGCACAACAACTAAGATAGAAGCCCTTAAACTTCAAAGAGATATCTCCATTTTGGAAATAGAAGTTGTGTTATCCCAAATAAATGAGTAATTTATGGAATACCAGCAAAAAATCTCTTATGGTGAGACAGGTCTGGTGGAAATATTGCATTGGTAGAACTTTGCATCTTTCAGGTGGTTGTAAATTTAGGATGGCCTCTATTGGATTTGGATGACCTGAGATTCTTAACTACCATCTTTCCACAAGGAAATTCTTGGGTGTCATTTGTGGTTCACACACCCTGCCCATTTTTTGTAATCATTGTCATTTTTGTTCTTTTTACATCTACTTCCTTTCAGAAAATCCAGACGAGAAGGATTACTGATCTATTTCACAAATAAAGAAAGTGTGGGCTAAAAATCTTAAGTACTGTTGCAAAGTGATACAGCTAGTAAGTGACTGAGCCACAATTCCAATACAAACGTATCTCATTCCAGAGCCTGAGCCCTTAACCACTGCACTACACTGCAATCTTACCCCTGAAGCTGACATTTGAGACCATAGAGTCCAACTAACTTATTTCTCCCATGAGAAAGTGTTATGAACTCTCATTATTTGTGTACCTCTGAGGATGGCATAGGACCAGGCAATGTTTCATTCTGTTGTACGTAATGTCACTATGAGTTGGGGCTGACTAGATGGCACCTAACAACAACTCCTTATATACCATCATCCACATGTTCAGAGTCACCTGAGTCAAATTTCCTTGAAGGGAATACTGTATTCTTTAACATCACTTGCGTGCAAACTACATTTCACTCTCTTTTGTATTCACCCAATAGCTACTGGTGGAGCAGCGCCTCCTGGGTGAACTTTTTGGTGGACGGTTACATTTTACTAGTGAACTTAACAAACCGTGCAACATTACATGAATCCCAGCTTCTCATGTGTGTCCACACAGTGGCTTGACCAGTGAAACCCTCTCAGATTTCCTCCAAAGCAAAGAGGCAAATGCTTTGGTTAATTGGTGTGGTCAAGTCTCAGTTTGAGAGAGACATGTTTTCTTGGCCCAGTTTAGGGTTTCATGCTGATCTGGTTGACACAGTTCAAATCAGTTTGACCCACCACTGCAGTAGTTATCCTTTGATCTGGAGTCTAGTTTGCAATTTGACCCATTCAGATGGCTTTCCTATAATGGTGAAGCAAGACAAAACCAAATCAGCCTATTTATCTTAATGGGCTTTTTTTTCTTTTTTCTTTCTGTCTTTCATTCTCTCTCTTTTTTTCAGACATGAGTCCTTGCCGATCTTTTGTAGAGAGGAAAAAGGAATCTGTGTATCTGATGGGCTTTGAAATACCATCTGGTGTTTAATGTTATTGTGCTCTGTTCTCACAGTGGTGTGCTGAATCATATCTTAAAAGTTCAACAAGCATTCAGTCACAGTCACCATTCAATGTACTGTGTCATTATCAAAGATTTAGATTTACAAAATGCTACCTGGAAACAAAGTACAATTAATAGGCCGTTCTCCCCAAGGCCGTCTCTGCTGCCTGGACAGGGGTCTTCAAGTGTGAAGTCCTGTTTGTATGACATTTGTAGTTGCCCTTTGGATACTCAGGAGATGTAACCTCGAAAATTACTGGCTGAATTATATCATTTCATGTGACAAAAGAAACATCACAGTGTTTTTATACTAAGAATTAAGTTGGGGCATGCGCTATTCTTCTTTTATAAACACTTATTTATTGACAGTGAATGTATGAACAGATAAACTTCATTTTAATCATTTAACATGTGCCAAGAAGGTAATATATTCACAGATACTCTCTTAGTATTAAATGCAGTAGAAAACTCACAGTGAAATAAATCCTGTGATGCCTTACTTTCTACCAGGAAAAAAAATTTTTACAAGAGAATAATTGTTTGAGAAGGCGTCTGTTTAGCAGGTACCAATATTTTTTTTTAAGAGGAACACATACCTATATTTAGTACAGTTTCACAAGCTTAAGCGGTATCATTAAGTGCCGAGATGCAACTTGTGCTTATTGTTTTTAAAATAACAATGTGGCTTTCTCTTTTCACTCAGTAATGATCGGATTTGTGTGAAACATGGCAGTATAATACTTTACACAATAGTCATAAACAAGCTCTCCTAAAATGTATTTTTGCTTTTATACCTCAGTGAACAGCTCTGTTTGAGCAAACGATCCATCCTTGAATCATGTATACAGAGAAAAGATCACCATTGGGTTGTTGTTTTAATAAACTGGAAGTCTGCCAGCATTCTCTGAGACGAGGACAAGGACGTTAATGCTAGTATGCGATCTAGCCTGTGTTTGGATTTCAGATGGAATTTAATCTTTTTCTTCCTTTTCCCCTCCCCCTCTCCCCTTTTCGGTTCTTTCTTCCCTTGATACACAGTCTCTTGGCATGGCGTTAACTCAAGCTATCTTAAACAGCATGAACTCATAAATGGTAGCATTTTTTAAAGGGAGGCATTCACAAACATTGGAATGTGGAACATTTAAAATTCTTTCTATGGTACTTCATTTAAGAGAGCAGTGATTAATGAGTTTATGTTATCTATCGAAATGCTTCCATTGTGCTGCTGATGTGACACAGGATTTATGGTCATGAAAAACCTGCAATCCATCCCTGGTATCTAAATCTATCAGCCCCACATTCATACAAAAAGCACTAAATGATATATTTGTAGCAAGATCATTTTTAAGAGATTATGTACTACCAAAAGGGAACATTCTTAAAATATAGGAAAGGAAATGATTTCCTTTTTCAACCTATTTTTGCTCTGGCAAGCATCATATTACAAATATCAATCTCTCCCTGAAGAAAATAATCATCCTGAACAGATAATGATCATGTGATTAAATTTGTAAGGCTCAGTGAATTCTTATAGTTTTCTTGGAACTCCTTTGTAATACATTTGCTAAGGGTCACACAGATTTTCACTGGGAGAATTCATAATTCCTCTTTGTGATGCAGGTCTTAGAAAGAAAATCCACTAGTATCTCGTATTAAAACTCACTTGGTTCCATCTGTCAGACAAGAGAATTCCAAACAGCCCAATAAAACAGGCTGCATCCATTCTCAGCAATTGGAGGAAAACATAGCACTATCCATCACTCCTTCTTAATGCAGCAGATATTTCTGCAAGAACTTACTTGTTGTTGTTGTTGTCATGTGCCATCAAGTAGATTCAGACTCATAGCAACCCTGTAGGACAGAGTAGTACTGCCCCATAGGGTCTTCTAGGCTGTGATCTTTATGGAGCGGATCACCAGGCCTTTTCTCCTGCGGAGTGGCTGGTGGGTTCCAACTGCAGGCCCTTCAGTTACCAGCCAAGCGCTTGAAAATTGCACCACCAGGGCTCCTTAGACCTGATATAAAGGACGAAAACAGCTTTTCAAACATGCCTATATCTTGCTTTCCAATGCCCTCTCAAAATGGTGACAAACCATAGAAATAATATTTCCCATTATCACATGGTGTGTGAATAATCAGAGGAGAGATACCAGATCAGATTGGGGTTCCCAAGTCAAGGTCTCTCAAAACTCTGAAAGGTGTTGATTAGCTGTGAGGTGTGTGAAAGAAATTTGTTTTTGCAAATAGGGCAAATACTGAACTTTGCAAATGATTTACTTTTTTTAAAAAATCACCAGATCAACTATTGTTAGTGGCTGATTCCAACTCATGGCGACCTCATGTATATACATAAAATCTCAGTCTCCATTACTTATGCTCTGATATATTTTGACGAATAGAAGAAAAGGGGAAGGAGGTACAACAAGAGGAAGCAGACATTTTTATATAACCCTGGTCGCATCCCTGGGAGTGTGCTTCACTTGTGAACATAATCATGTGTTATATATGACCTAGTGGAGAAGGTGGAAAAACCACCGCGCTTTACATTAGGAGGACCCCATTACATTTCTTATATTCTTACTTTGTGAATAATCATTTTCGTCAGGGTCATCTGCATGTCAGGCATTTCGGTGCCTACATTTTAAGTTAATCCATGTTTTGTATGTTTTGGAAAGCAGACAAAGAGCCCTGTAGTGGAATGTTTTTTTAAGGCAGTATTTCTACCTCCAGAGACTGGACACAAGCTTAGTGTGTTCCAGAAACAGCACAGACTTATATTCCTTTGCCATTTCCTTGCTGCTTTTGCTGCTTCTGCCTTGGAGAGATATGAAGGATTTAGAAACACAGCTAAAGAGAAAGGAATCCTGGAGGCCACTGAAGGCCAGTGGTAACAAGCGAGTGTGTGTGTTCTGTTGTACAGTGTTGAGTTTGAAGGAGGTGGGGGAGACTTGTTAGAATCACAAAAACTGCCTGTGCAGCAAATAGATTCTCCTCCCCCTCCTCCCACTACTAACACTGTAGAAAATGCCATCTATCAAAATGTTCTTAAAAGCAGTCCCTGATGATGTTGGAATAAAAAGGCTGTTATGACAACTGTGAGGTAGGAGGAGCCACTTTCTACCCAGCTGCCTGTCAGACTGGGTGTCAAAGAACCTTTAGATTAGCAGGGTCATGCCAAGACCCTGACTCCCAGTTGAGAGGGGTTCATTCTGCACCCTCCCCCACTTCATCCCCAGAAGCCCTCAGGCTGGCCCTTGGGATCAAAGTCACAGAAAGGGAAATGTCATTTCCTATTGATTATGTTGGTCTTGTATTATTTTTCTGATCTCACTGTTTCTAGCCTCATTGGTCTTAGTCTGGCCCAAGCAACCCCAGACACCATGTTCAATACTCTTAGATGGCCAAGTTCAGAGAAGAAAATGATGAGCCAATTTCGACTTTTAAAAGCTACTTCTTTTTAGAAAGTTTACACTGAGGTTAGTTTCAGTGTTCTGTTTTTTTATTGTACTTTAGATGAAGGTTTACAGAACAAACTAATTTCTCATTAAACAGTACACATATTATTTTATGACACTGGTTAACAACCTCACAACATGTCAACACTCTCCCTTCTCAACTTCGGGTTTCCTATTATCAGCTTTCCTGTCCCCTCCTGCTTTCTAGTCCTTGCCCCTTGGCTGTGGTGCCACTTTAGCCTCATTTTGTTTTATGGGACTGTCTAATCTTTGGCTGAATGGTGAACCTCGGGGGTGACTTCTTTACTGAGCTAAAACGGTGTCCGGGTGCCATATTCTCGGGGTTTCTCCAGTCTCTGTCAGGCCAGTTAAGTCTGGTCTTTTTCTGTGAGTTAGAATTTTGCCCTACATTTTTTCTCCAGCTCTGTCTGGGACCCTCTGTTGTGATCTCTGTCAGACCAGTCAGTGGTGGTAGCTGGGTACCATCTAGATATACTGGACTCAGTCTGGTGTAGGCTGTGGTAGATGTGGTCCATTAGTCCGCTGAACTAATCTTTCCCTTGTGTCTTTAGTTTTCTTCGTTCTTTCTTGCTCCTGAAGGGGCGAGACCAGTGGAGTATCTTAGATGGCCACTTAGTTTCAGTTTCGAAGAAATATTGTAATGTCAACATTATTGTCCCTAATATGTTGTCTGTCCCACTGGCTCTCAATATTAAAAAGCAATTAATAGTTTTACTTGTTTGTTTTATATTTCTAGCTTGGCATGAAATTATCAAAAAAAAAAAAAGGTTACATTTGTTATGTAATAAGAAGGTAGAAATGCTCATAAGAAAACAACTTTAATTGCTTTAATTTAGTTGGACAAAGAGATTGAAGAAAACAGACATTCATTTCAAGCAGAAGACCATCAAACTTTTGCTCCTCAAGCACAGCCGCAAAGAATAAGCCACAGAAATAACCAAAAGGAAAAGGATGCTATCCACTGAAGGATCAGTGTTTACAGACTTTCTCACTGCTGTCCCTACCACCACACGTATTCAGAACTCTCTCCATGGCCTGACAATAGGGAAAAAAGGAGTGATGCCTTGTCAAGCCATACTGGAACCTGAGGCAAAACCGTAATACTGATCCTGTCTTTATTTAAAATTTTGATATTTTATTAGTCATGTATTTTTTGCATTAGTTTTGATTTTTTAATATTGAATTAAGATATGAATTATCTTAATTACTGAAAGTTTAATTTTGCACCCAAGGCAAGTGCCTTGCTATCCTCTCTCACCTCACCCTAGTCCTGACCCTGCTTTCAGGGAAAAATAAAACAAAACAGAAAACTGAGTCAATGACATCAAGTGGTTTTCTTAAATTTAGCAAGTCCAAATGGACATAAGGACTGAAGACTAGTTTTTAATTGTCGGAGTCACCAACACTCATTGTTTTCTAAAACACATGCCAAAGTTCTTAGGAGTCTGAAATATTTTAAGTAGGTAAAATATTTTAAGATGATATCTGGGCAGTTTTGTTTCCTATCTCTTACTTTTTGCCAGTAGAGCTTCGCCTATTGAGTCTGTGACATCCATCGCTCACAGGGAGGACATACGCACCCAGAACAAAGAAATGAATTGAACAGCTAGATACATTTTGTAACTATATAGCCAAGAAAATCCAACAAGCTATATAGCTTTCAATGCAAGAGCCAAGTAATGAGAGGGTAGAGATCCTTCTCAATTGCAGAAGTTTGGCTTTTAAGATTAACAAGCAAAACCTTAAACAGTCAGGTTTATACCTTAAGTCGCACAATGGGTAGAATGTGTGGTAACATAAGGATCCATCATTTTTCCACCTGAAATTAAATAAGGGTTTAATCAGTAGATGGCAAAAGAACAACCTTAGGGAAAATAATGAAATGTAGATATTGGTAGCTGTCTTAGAAAATCCCATTAAAGGATCAAAACCTTTAGAAAGTGTGGAAATGCTAAGAATGTACCAGAACATCAGAGAGAAAAAAAAGGTGCTGTTTTCTAAAACTCCACTTTCCAGATTGAGAGACTCCACACCACAAAGAGAACTTCACAATTACAACAATTCACAGGACTCAGGGTACAGAAATGAAAATTTCCTTATTTCTCTGTAGCTAAATTGAACTAAACTTTGGAGTCTCCATTTGCATAGTAGAAAACTTAAACTTGTCAATATAAATTCTGTGGCATCCCACTTAGATTATGTTTCATTTGTTATAAATTTCTGTTAATTCTGTACTCTTAACCTGTTTTGCTGCCATACCTCTCAAGTGTAACAATATATTAACAAATACTTACTGCAGCATTTTTACCTGTCAGGTATCAATTAACTCACTTAACTGTTACATCAGCCCTCTGAGGAAGAGAGTATTATTATCTGTACTTCAGAGAATGAGAAATTGAGAGGCCAAGTTGCTGAAGGTCATATAGTTAGTAAGTGGAAGAGCTGAGATTCAAACCTTGTTTTTAACATGGCTCCTGAGTAACAGAAAAGCAATAACTGTGGGGCAGTTTTGGTGGATGTGTTCAAAGAAAACCTCACAGAGATGTGAGTTTGGGGGCGACAGCTGAGAGCGCTGAATCCCTGGAGAAGGGCTCTGAAGTGGTTGGGAGTAGCAGATGATCCCACAAAAGCCTGGCAGCTGAGCTGAGAAAGACAGAGACTTTGCTGTGGGACAACACACCACAGCAGAATCCAGCAAGGACTGGACAAACTTTGGATCAGATGCACAGATGATAAGTGGGCCCCGAGGAACACAGAGAGCTCACAGAACTTAGAAAGCAGGGAGGAACTCCTACTCCGGAAAAGACTCCATGGTCAGAATTTCATCTCTTCACTTATTAGCTATATGATTTCGGGCAATTTGATTTTCCAGTACCTCAATTTCCACACCTATAAAGTAGAGATAATAACACCGTATACCTATAGGATTAAATACATTAACTTATTTAAAGAGATTAGTTCTTGGCAAGTGTATTATAAGTATTTGCTACTCAATCATTACTCCTGAAAGGAATGGCAGGACACAATATAGGAAATTGAACTTTTAACAAATGAAACTATGTTATAAGCCAGAAGTGACTGAGTTTACCTTGACAAGTTTAAGCTTTCCACCATAAAAAAATGGAGGTTCCAAAGCTAAGTTCAGTTTAGTTAAAGAGGCATAAAGAAACTTACATTTCTATGTACTCCATCTGTTAGGAGACAACTCTCTTTGGTTTCCTCATGTTTCTACACATCGTGCAAGCAGAGGCACTGATAGTCTTTTTTCTGAACTTTATTTTCAAGGACGTTTGTATAGCAAAAAGCCTTGGAAAATACAGGTAGTGTCTCCTTCCAAAAAAAAAAAAGGCAGGTTTGTTTACTGCCCAGTAAAATAAGGATAGTTTCTCCCTTTGCAGCAAAGTTCAAGTAGGTTTACTACCTATTATAAAAGATTCAGGCTCCCTCAACTCAGTATTCCTTCTCCTGTAACAAAACTCACTAGGTGTGCAGGTATCACCTATTCCTATTTGTGTAGCCCTGTGGGAATTGGTGCTCAGGGAACTGGAGCAAATGCTTATTTTCTGGCCATTGCTATTACTATGAATAATAAATAGTCTTTTGTCTCTGGCCCAGGAGTTTCGTGTTTTCTGCTAACATCCACGAAACTTTGGCAGGCTGATTTGTTAGCTTTCAAGTAGAGTATAATCTCGGAACCTTCACATCCTATTTAGTAGACTATCATATCCTAATTTAATCAAAGTCATGCAGTGTAATTTAATATGGTCATACGAATAATACCTTTATTTTTACTTTCACAGATTTTTCAGTATTTTGTTCTCAAGGTATTTAAACATATGTTTATTTTATTCTTTATGCACAGTATGTCCTATAAAAAGAGAAAAAGACTTGTCTATACTTAAGCAGTAGTTAAAGGTTTATGCTAGTACCAAAAGCATCCAAATGTGGTACATTCTGAATGCATACCCAGTCCTGGGGTATATCATTACCAACAGTAAGAACATTGCAAAATGCAGATTTTCAGAGCACAATTTCCATTTCTCCATCTGGTGCATTTAGATGAGGTCATAGAATCAGAATGCATTTACATTTCAAATCCAACTTCAAGATAGTACCATGGAGAAAGTATCAGCAAATGGAGCGTTCAAGATAATTATAACATCCATTATTTTATTATCTCTGATTAAAAATGCTGAATTGGGTGACATTTTTAAGATTATGTAAAGGAATAGAAAACAAATCAGCTGATGGTTTTTCTAAAACCACACAATGAGATCATCCAAGCAAACATACAGGATATGTATTCACAACACCACAAACATTGAAGAAAGGAGTTAGCGTTTTTTTCTAGCTCTATCCAAGCCTGGCCATTCTGGAATAACATGTTTCTGCCATCTGCCCATTTGTGAATGACTTGTAGAAACTGACATCTAAAATAACTTGATGGGGGTAATTAAACCTAACCAGTCTTGGCTACTTTCTCAAATGTCATAATAAAAGGGTGAAATTATATACTAGACATAGTTGTTTTCCAAAGTGGGAAACATAAAAATTTAGAGACATGAATTATAATGTTATGACAGCAGTATTTTTACTGGGTAGACTAATGAATGCCATGTTGCTGAGACACTTCTCCTCATGCCCTGCTATTGGAAGTTGCTGTTCCTCCTCCACTTTCCTTACTCAGTCATTATCAAATACCCCCAATCTTGTTTAAATAACGTGGTACTTAACCTCCGTTTGATGTTGGGAATGTAGGACTGCTGAAATTACAACCAAGAGGATTTGAGAGAGTGTGAGAGAAAAATAGGCAGAGACGAAAATAGAAAGAAATTTCATGTTTAAGCTTCATAATGACCAAAAATATTTTAAGTTCAAAGTTTGACATCTATTTCTGGAAGGAGGAAGCCAAACTAACAACACACATTTTAACCTGGTAAACTTGAGACATGGAAAGCTGTTTATAGACTGAGCATTTATTTCAGGATTTTACCATGGTTATTAATGTATTTTAGCTCACTGACCACCCACCAGCACTTAATGTTCCTCCAGATAACTCTCCTAGAATCACCAAATTTGAAAGAAAGTCCAGTAAAGTGAATCTTAATCAGGATGTGCTTTGTAATCACCTGTGGAGTTTTTAGGCCCACTTATACTAAAAGTCTGTCTTTGGAAAAGCTTTATGGTAACCTCAGTAGTACCCATTGAGAATGACTGACCTTGGTTATATTAGTTGGGTTGTTTGTGGTTGCCCAGAAGAGACATGCATAGGTTGCCTTCATACTGGGGGATTATTAAAAGGATACACAAGAAATGCCATCTATTCAGCAATCTTTCTAAGTCACTTGGCTTTTAGAACTGGGATACACAGTAGGCTTCACGGAAAAACAGAACAGTAGCTCAAAATATTTGTGGAAGCAACCTGAACTCAAGTGGCCCAACCCTTTGATCTAAGATCTATTTTTCCTAAGTGAAGGTAGGGCCAGTATTCTGCCACCAATAAGGGACACTTCTATTCACCAGGAATTCATGCTATGCCACTTCACATGCCTCCCCAATTTTCAGGACATGAATGACTGCTTTGGTTTGAGTCCCATTAACTAGCTCAACTGGTGCTCTTTTACTTACAAACAAAAATAAGTTATATCTAGCTTATGCCAAAAGAGGTCTTTGTTCTCTGGCATATCCCAATTACCAGCACTGTCCACCTATGACTCCGAAGACAGTGGTGTAAGGCCCAGAGTTAACAGGAACCAGAACTTAGATGAGCAAGTCCATCTTCTCTGTGGTTCTCTGGAAGCCAACTTTTTCCTTGAGGCTGAAACTATGGCTTCCAATATCTTACATCTTCCCAGATCTGCCACCAGAAAGGAATGTCTCCCTCTGATTAAAAATAAAAAATAAAACAAAATAAATTTCAAAAAAAGATTCTTATTGGTTGGCTTGGTTCGTGTGACCATTCCTATGACCAGAACATCAAGGAACTAAGAGTGGCAGCTCCGATGAGAACTCCATGGTTGGCACAAGGGGAAAAAGTAGTTTCTCAAACAAAAAGGAGCAAATGGTAAGCAGGCAAAGCAATAGCTATTTATTGCCCTGAGGGAAAAGGTTTGGTATTACTATATACAGTATGCCATAAGCCATAGCAATAAGTATGAGAACTTCCCTGGGCTATATTACTTAATATGGCAACTATGGGTGAGGCAGGCACCTGAGACTTATGGACTTGGTCCAAATTCCCTTTATTCAACAGATGGGGAGATAGAGGTTAGACAAATAGAAGTTAATCCACACCCATGAATCTTGCAAATAGCAGTTAGGAATAAATCCAATTTGCTTCCAACACACATGTGGTAAGGTAAGGTGAGCTGATATCCCTCCTAACATACACATACAGGGTTGAGGGAGGTGTGATTTGAAGGTGAGTTTGGCCAGTTAAGAGCTTTTTGACCTAAACAAGGGCAGAGAGAGGGCCAGGCATTTCTTAGACTGGTACTACTTCACAATCAAAGTTAAGTCCTCATGACATTGCAGTACATTTAATACAAACCTTTTAGGGAGCACCAGCCACAACCCTTAAATGGATTGGAGCTGATGCCCCTCATATTCTACCCTCCACCTTCACCCTACTCTGCAACCGTTGGCCCAGCCCACCCTCTTCCTACCTCCCTGGCACAGAGCTCACTTGCTCAATCAGCTACTCTGTCCCCTTATCTTTCAAACATTGAGCCATTTATATTTATATAGCATTTTTACTTTAGAGTCCTATGTGGCCAATAATCTTTCCTCATATCTCTTTAACTGATAACAGCTTACTAGACTATAACCTTAAATTGGGAAGATGAAGTTTTTCTGTTAATGCATTAAATTGGGAGCCCCTGAGCTAAAGTTTTTTTCAATTGTACAGAGAAATATAAAATAACTTAATCTCTTCTGGGTAGTGGCTGATCAATTTCAGGCCCGTGCTCTCCTAGCTCCATCCCTATTTCTTGCCCAGGCCAGGGTAACCTAATTTCCAGTGTCTGGTTCTTATGCCACCCTCTGTCCCACAGGCCTCTGCTTGGGTGTAGATTGCTCATCTGAATTTAGAAGTCAGGCTTTCTCTACCTGGTATCCATTTACTCTATTGTTCTCATCTAACTGCAAAGCCTCCTCCAGCTCAAAGTTCCTCTCAGCACTTCTAGGCCCCAACCTGGGGTCCAGGAATTCTCATCCACCTTCTCTGGACCACTCTGGGGCCATAGGACTAGGTAGGGTTGTCCTTAGCCTGACTTTGTCATTGCTACTGTATCATGGTAATGCCAGCTGCTCCAATGCCATATTGACCTTGAGGCTGCTTTAAGAGGATAAAGCCTCCTTAGGGTTCACTCTGAGAGCTGAGACACAAAGTCTGCAGCACTCAGATTCCATTAAATGTATCTAGGCATTTCCTAAACACACACACACTTGGAGCTTTGATTCCACTTCTCCGGCACCCATCAACATCCAGTCTCTAATCTGGTCTCCTCTAATCCCTACCCATTGTTGAATCCCCTTTTGGGAAGGAAAGTTACTGTTTTGTTTTTCTCTACACTATGGCTCATGCTATAGATATCTATGCTCTTCATTCTTTAGATTTTGGTATTTGGTCTCTCAGATGAAGAATTTTGGGAATCCTAAACAAAACTCACTCTGTCTCAAGCACTTAGCTCTTTCACGCAAGAAACTTTTTTTTTCATCCCAAACTATGAACTCTAAATTAACCAGTCAACCAGTGCTAAAGGACCAACCCATTATTTTTTAAACTGATAAGTAAAGGGAAAAATATCAGAATTTATCTTGCCTTTCTATATGATGTGTACTTCACAATAACCAAATGGTAGGTGGGAGAACAGAAATATTCCAGCTTATAAATAAAGAAGAAACATTAGAATTACAATAACACCAGTTTGCAACAGCAAAAACTAATAGATCTAGGCACTGAACATTAACAGCCACAAACTATGCAAAACAGGGACAGCCAGACATTATGCGCCTATTGATGGAAGAACACACTACCACCTATCAAGTATTCTTGCCAAAAGTGAATAAGTAAGTCTGAATCTGATCAAGCTGTGGAACCTATTTACAGAAACACAGAGGATAAAGAAACACCTAAAACTATTCCTCAAACATGTAATCAGCAAAATCTGGACTGGGGGAAACGCTACAAGACCAACCATGCAGTTTCTTCGATACATAAATTGCAAATTGAAAAAGAAAGAAACGAGGAGGGGAAACCTGTAGAATAAAAGAAATTTAAAAGACATGTAAATCAGTAATAATCTGTGGGTCACATTTGGATCCAGGGTTAGGGTAAAAAGTATTTTAAAAGACCTGACATTTCCCAGATTTCATTGGAGATGATGTTGATGATATTAAGGAATTATTGATATTTTGAAAGTGTGATAATGGCATTGTAGTTGTGTTAAAAAAAAAAAGAGTCATTGTCTTGTAGAGATGTGTACTAAAATATTTACAGATGAAACTGCAATGTTTAAGATATGATTCAAAACAATATGAGGCTACATATAATGGGATCCTGAATTGGATTCTGGAACAGAAAAAGGACATTAGAGGAAAAACAGTTGAAATTTGAATAAAGTTTAGAAAAACAGTTGAAATTTGAATAAAGTTTAGATTTAATTATGTTATATATATAAAAAAAATTTTAAAAAACTCATTACCATCAAGTTGATTCTGACTCATAGCAACCCTATAGGACAGAGTAGAACTGCCCTATAGGGTTTCCAAGGAGCAGCTGGTGGATTCGAACTGCTGACCTTTTGGTGAGCAGCCATAGCTCTTAACCGCTGTGTCACCAGAGCTATATACCAATATTAATTTCATTTTGACAAATGTGTCATGGTAATGTAAGATATTAGTTATAGGGGAAAATGGGAAATTTTCTATACTATCTTTGCAACTTTTCTGTATATCTAAAATTACTCTAAAATAAAAAAAAAACTTATTTAAAAAATAATTGGGAGGGAGAAATGAATGGAGGTGTGGATAGGATAGGATTAACAACAGATTGATGGTTGTTGAGAGTAGGGAATGAGTATAGGGGGGTTACTATACTATTCTGCCTACTTTTAAATTATAAATTCTCCATAATAAAAAGTCAAATAATTTAAAAATAGAGATTATGATCTCCTCTATAGATTCTTAAAATTCTACATAAACCTTTAAAAGCCAGTAATTTGACACTTTGTTCTTTCTGTATTATTCCTATATCAGGGCAATGGTGCTTAAATGGTAGGGTGTACAAATAACTTCCAATATAAGAATCAGAGCAAAGCCAATTCCTATGAGGTGGAGGTCAAATATATTCTAGATTTCCACATCTTCCAAGCTGCTATACCACCCCATCTCTGACAAGAGCCATTCTCCCTCCCCTCAGCACTCTACCTTCCCCTGTTTGGGTTCGGCAATTTACTGCAAAGGTTCACAGAACTCACGAACCGTACTTACAGTTAAGTGGTTTATTAAGGAAGTAACAGGGTACAACTAGAGATCAGGATCAGGAAGCATGTAGGCAAAGTCTGGACGGCTTCCCTAAAGCGGTGAGCACATTCCTCCATTCTTCAGTGCAGGACAGTTCTCTCAGCTCCTCTTGGCCCTACAAGCAAGCAAGCCCTTCTCTCTGCTGTGCATGCCCCCTCAGCTGTGCAGGACTCCCCTCAGCCTCTGAGGACAGGCTTCCTATTGGGCCTCCTCAGCACAGGCTTCTCTCAGCCCCTAAGGACAGGCCTCTCTACCTTTGGCTTCCCTGCCATCACCACTGACTCTGCCACAGGGCCCCTTCTGGACCTCTTGATGTCTTCAGTGTTACAGTCCTTGACCCATGTTACAGCTCTTTTAGGAGTTTCCTCCCCTCCTCTCTCTCTCTCTCTGCTTCTTCTCTCTTCTTACTTTTCTTGCCTTTTCTCTTTTCTGCTTTTTTCTTCTTTCTGTCTGCCAACCTCTGTGGGGTTGGCTGCATATGTAAGCGAACTACTGGTCAATTTCAAGGCATGGCCCTCCCCCCAGGGCCATAAACTAACCAATCCCCTCTTGGTAGGCCACAGACACTTCGTTTGCATAGTAGACTATAGTTACTTCATTTGCATAATATATTGACCAATCCCTAAAAGGTGTATACCAACAGGGCAGGCTACAGCCCATGGCCAGACAAAAAGTCAAGTTGTTTACAACTTGCTAGGAAATGTCAATCAACTTGGACAAAAGTAACAAACCCACTGAGGTAGAAAACTAGGGCAAAGGTAACACCTCCGGGCTTAGGGGGAAAATCTTTCAAGCTATTTTTCCAAAGAACCAAGGCAAAAGCCCACATAAAGGAACTCATTTCACTGCATAGGGCAAAGGGCAAGTAAGAGAGTAGAAAACATTGGAAAACTACAGAGTAAAATATTAAAATGATTAGCTTCTTTTGTTTTGTCATTACTCATTGCCATTGAGTCAATTCCGACTCATAGTGACCCTATAGGACAGAGTAGAACTGTCCCATAGAGTTTCCAAGGAGTGGCTGGTGGATTCAAACTACTGACCTTTAGGTTAGCTGCAGAACACTTAACCACTGTGCCACTAAGTCTCCTTTGTCATTACAGCACCTCAAATTATTTCTTCTTCCACTATTTAAATATCTTCTATGACCACGTGCCCATCCATGTATCACTTAGCATAGGGTTCCACTGTAATATGAGAAAAGACCCCAAATCTTAGTGGCTTAAACAACAGTTTATTTCTCTCATATATAAAACAAATCTGGAGGTCAGTCCAAGACTGTCAGGGCAGCTCCACAAAATTTTTGATGACTCAAGCTTCTTCCTGGCCTCTACTCCTCAATTCCTAGGATATCACCCTTGTCATCATGCTTACAAGATAGCTTCCAGAGCTCCAGCCATCACAACGGTATTCCAGGCAGCAAGAAAAGAGATCAAGCCTCTTCCCTTGAAAGAAACCTCTCAGAAGTTCCACACAATACTTCTGCTAGTCTTTTATCATCCAAAATGTACCCATACTGCCACTTCAAGGCAAAAAGCAGGGTGTGGAAAATGGTCTTTTAATTGTACTATGGCTGTTCTCTATAAAATCAGGGTCCTATGACTTAGGAAGGAGGAAGAATGGATGTTGGGTAGGGAATTAGCAGCCTCTGCCACAATCAGTTGTGGGAAAAATCTGAACATGCTGTGGCAAAGCAGTCGAACCAAGACTTAGGCCCAAATTAACTACCTAGCTAGTGCAATCAGCAAAGATCTGGAAGTATCTGTCATTCTACATACACTGCTGACTGATTTATGTTGATTTTTCTGACTGAAAGTTAAAAGTAGAAAACCACTTGTAGATTCACCCTTCCCAGCAAGACACCATCTACCTATAGCAGATGATATGTGTTGCATTTGTGTCAGCATCATGCGTAATACTAGATACTCCTGCTGTGACTATCCCCCAAAAATCAAACCCACCGCCACCAAGTCGATTCCGACTCACAGCGACCCTATAGGACAGAGTAGAACTGCCCCATAGGGTTTCTAAGGCTGTAAATCTTTATGGAAGCAGACTGCTGCATCTTTCTGTTGTGGAGTGGCTAGTAAGTTCAAACCACCGACCTTTTGGTTAGCAGCCTAGTGCTTTAACCACTGCACTACCAGGGCTCCTGCTGTGACTGTAATGTCCTTTAAACCTAAAACGGAATCATTATAGATTCCTCCTGTCTGCTCTCTTGAGCCTCTGGGAGACCTTCTGGCTTCCTGGCCAGTCTCCAGAGAGATTCCTGTCCATCTGCCTGTGAGGAGACACATTCTGGGCTCCCTGCCCACGTTCTAACCTCCCGCTCACACGGTATATAGCTATGTCTATTTGGGTCAGTTCTCCTGACTGATGATTCTGTTGCCTTTAAGTAAGTTCACTTAAATGCTGTACACATACCAACTGTGCAAGCTGCACATTTGAATGCCAGTTGTCCAGTAAAAGCCATGAGGTATGATGGAAAGAGTATCTGAAATCTGAGCCTGAGGATTAAGACTCAGCTCTTCTAGGCCCTAGTGGTCAGATCTTGGGAAATTCTCTTAGGCTCACTAAGCCTGGGTTTCCTCATATGCCAAATAGGGATATTGCTACCTCCTCTACTTTCCTTGTAAGCTAATTGTAAAGCTCAGCTACAATGTAATTGTACATATCAAAGTACTTTATTTTACCAAAAAAAGAAAAAAAAAAGATTATTGTTATTCGTCTAATGAGAATGTAATTGAAAAACAAAAAGGAAAACAAGGAATAATGATAATGTGGTTCTAGACAATTTGACTGGGGCTATCAAAACGAAACAGTGGTTAGCGTGAAATTTATCAGATGAAAAGGATGAGACAAAAGGATTACTGAATTATATCTGTCCCCAAAATGATAGGTATTAAATGACTAGTTCCATGGAGTAAACTCAATATTCTAATTGTCACTTCCATTTATTATTGGCTATTCCTCTCATGGAACTCTAGTCCAAAGAGTAAATCTATTGTTGAATATTCTATTCTTAAAAGGAATGAGTTTTATTCCTATTAACTAAGCCATCTTTAAAATACAGGTATATTCCCATCTCAAAATAAGACACAATCTCCCACCTAGAATTTTCCTGCCCAATACAATCAACTGGGACCCACTTTCATTCTTAACTACAAGCCTTTGGGAAAACCAGGTAAGTAGTTGTAAACACATAGATCCAAGTTGAGGATATGTGAGTTCTGTAGGTGTGTACATGTGTGTAAATGAAGCTCCATATATTGGAACCTGCAGGTTTATAGTTTTGTAGAGTTATTAATAAGGAGAAGTTAAAAATCCTTCAGTGTTTGTCAAGAGAAGGAGTTTTATCATATGTAACAAAATCAGAATTGCTTTTACTTTCTACCACTTTAATAACATTTCTCTCTAAAGTTGATCCATGACTAAAATTTCTGTGCTTTGACATAACACACTGCTCCCCATATGTGAAATGAAAATCACTTGGGCACTTTTGGTTAGGGGTTTTGCTCTGATCTAACTTTAGAGGGGGATTTCTGTCAGGAGCTGAAGAATACAGTCCATACCTCACTGCAAAAGTCACAGAAGTCAGCGAGTAGATTCACTATGAACTTTGCTGTGACCCACAGCTGGAGCAAAGGACCTCTTCGCTGTGAGGAATTTTTCCTGAGGAGATTAGAAATTTCTCACTTCAACTTTCCTAAGTCCAGAATTTCCCTTGCATAGAAAACACATAACATGCATAGTACACACAATATACGCATAACACACACAACACACATAATATACACAACATATGTAACATATACAACACAAAAACACACATACCACAAAAGGAACCCTTTGTCTGGCTTTGATGGTCACAAAGGAAATCTTGGCAATAGGTCACAATGCTATCTTGTGCCTCTCAAACTTGATGCTGTCAAACCATACTGCAAAAAGCACGTGGTTTATATCTGTCTAGTTTTCCCTAACAATGTTAGGAATAAAGAAGAGGAGAGTTAGCTGAACTTTTACCAGATTCACAAGGCTAGAATGTGTGGTTTCTGAAATAGGTACAGCTAAGCTTCTCAGTAAGAATCTTGTAAACGTTGACTATGTTCCTAGCATTCTTCCATGCTGTGTGGAGAAAAGAGAAGTAGAAGACACTATCCCAAGCCTTGTGAACTTAAAATGCATTATAGTGACAAGGTCAACGATAATGAAATGCCTATGTGCTTCCACAGTACCCTGCCTAAAGCATCACAGTACAGATCACACAGCACTGTAATGACTTGTTTGTATGACTGATGTCACCTACCACACTGGGCCCCTGCAGAACAGGCCCCATTGCGTATCCATCTTTGTAAACGCAGAGCCCCAGAGCATACTCAGTATATTTTAGCTCAAGGAACGAAGGAAACAACAGTAGAACATGTCAAAGGAATGTAAGAACCGTAGGGATTCAAAACTTAGTCAAACCCTCAGATGAACCTGTTGTCTCTAAAAATTTATCAAGAGTTAATATCCTTCATTCTGCAATAAGGCATTCCTTCACATTTCTAGGAGCTTTGGTGGCACGGTCTTTAAGAGCTCGGCTGTAACCAAAAGGTTGGCAGTTCAAATCCCCCAGCAGCTCCTTGGAAACCCTATAGCGCAGTTCTACTCTGTCCTGTTGGGTTGCTATGAGTTGGAATCGACTGGATGGCAGTGAGTTTGGTTTTGGTATGTTTTCACTTTTCTAAAGGGTCAGTTTGAATTTCTCTGCCCTCAATCACAGCTAAGCACTAAAAGAGAAAAGCCATTATATTAATAAATATAGTCTTTGTTCTGGCAGTCCATTGCTAAAAAGCAGGCATTCTGTTACTGCAGAAAAAGGGGTGAAGAGATATTGAGGGACAACTAGCAAAGACAGAAGCTGATTTCACCCCTGTGTTTCGGTGACAGCCAACTACCACGGAACAAGGAGCTATGCTGCAAAGAAAAATGGGCTCAAACTCTAGCGAGGGCTGAAGACTCTTTTCTTTTTTTTAAGTGAATTAAGACCTATTCTGTACAACTAAATAAGGTAAAGTGTCTGCTTACTAGATTACAGGAGCTAGAGGAAAGAACCCTAGACTTGCCCTCACTACCCATTGCAGTCGAGTCAATTCCAACTCCTAGAGACCCTGTAGGACAGAGTAGAACTGCCCCATAAGGTTTCCAAGGAGTGACTGGTAGATTCGAACTGCCACCCTTCTGATTAGCAGCCAAGCTCTTAACGACTTTGCCACCAGGCCTCGTTAAGACCGGATTTTCCGACATTCTCAAAAATGCGTTCTATGGAACATTGTTTATGGGGGAACTTGTATAAATATCATTATGAAAAGGGTGGTTTCATGGTCAAATAAGTTTGGGAAACACTACTTACCACATCTCCCCTTTCGATTTACAATGTATATTTATGTTATAACGAAAACTGTTTAACTTCTTTCATTTAGGGTTTTCCCAAAATTATTTGAAAATACTTCACAGAGTATCTTCCAGAATTAGATTAGAAAAAACTCCACTCTGAGAGTCCTACATTCACTAATTTCTAAGTTTTCTTTCAGTGCTAATATTCTGTATCACTTTAGGTGTCATTATTTTTCGAAGTGATAATTAAGGTTTACGGAAAGACTTCTGCTCCAAAAGAACAAGGCAGTTGTGAGAGACCCTCAGCCACGGGACCCAGCTAATGCATGCCCAGATTGCTGATGGTGTAAACTGTGAGGTAATAAAATCTGATGTTTTAAAAAAATTAAAAAGAAAAAAGGACAAGACGAAGAGTCAAGTTCTCGAGATTGAGGATTAGTGACCCTCTGAAGACCAAGGAAGAGAATCAGCAGTTGCCATCACAGCCCCAAATTGAAATAGTCTCAGGAAAAAAAAGCAAAGAATTGAACTTGAATTTGATCAAACCTCTCTAGATCTTACCACCAATTTACAAGAATCACACCATGAAATACAATCAACAAAATCCAGCCTTAAGAAACTCTAAAGAAGAAATGACCTTCTGCCTTCAAAAAATAAATTAATAGGAAAAATAAATGAATAAATAATGTGAGGAAGGAGGTTCCTGTAGATTAAAAGATGTCTATTTTGCAATGTTTGGGTTTTATTAGGATCCTAATTTGCACAAACTATTAAAAAAAAAAAACATTTATGAGAATCAGGGAATTCTGGAATAGTTTCTAGGTATTAGATGATATTAAGGGATTATTGTTAATTTTTAAAGTATAATAATGGTATTGTGGTTGTGATTTTGTAAATCTTCAAGAAATGCATTCTGAAATATTTATGTATGAAAGAACATGCTGCCCAGAATTTGCTTCAAAATAATCCTGAGATGGGAGATATCAATAAAAAAAGATTGTCCAGAATATGATAGGATGGGTACGCGAAGGTTTGTTATACTATTGTCTCCACTTTTGTATTTTGGAATTTTCTAAAATAAAAGTTCTTTTAAAGCAGTTGCAAGAGAAAGGACAAAAGAGATTGTTATGAATCTGGTGAACATATGGTTTTGAAAACCATGAGAGGAAGGATTTTTGAGAAGGAGGGGACAAAAACAGCATGGATTCAACAGAGAAGTGAAAGAGTGTGAGAACTGAGAGAAGACAAGGAAATTTCAGTGGAGTTTCGAGAGAGAAAAACAGATTGCAGTAGAGGTCAGGGCGGGGAGGGGCTGTCAAGCAACAAAGAAGTCCTGGTGAAGAAATGCTGTAAGCCATTATAACCTCTGATTTCAGGAAGATAGTTATGAAAAAAGATGGTAGTTGGAGGTTAAGTGAAGGTTTGTCAAGATGGGTAAAACATGCACATTTACTTCATTAGCCTTTCTTGCTGCTTAGTTCAGAATTTCTCACGTGCTGCTTTTATTATGTTGGAATTAGACGTGGAAAAAATAAATGTCATTGAGTGGTATAAAGGCTCAGTAATTGCTTCTTTCAAATTTTATTTTTGTGACTTTCTCTTTTCACTGTGCTCACCTTTTACTTCTTTAAAGGAAGGAGAAAACATCAGCCTACAGCTTCAATAATAATCAGAAAGCTTGGATAAGCAATTTCAATCCAAATCCTTCTCCCTTATGACTTTTAAAGACATACAGACCCACTTCCCTCAACTATTAAAAAGATTCCCCTGATTTTTCTGACTATATCAATGATCTTCATTTTCTTCCTTTTTATGTCCGGGTCCCCAAGACCACCCCCCAGTTCAATGATTCGCTAGGAGGACTCATAGGACTCAACATATAGTAGTACTCAGGGCTGTGATTTATTGCAGCAAAAGAATACAAAGCAAAATATCAAAGGGAAAAGACTCATGGGGTAAGGTCAAGAGGAAACCAGACTCAAGTATTTAAGAGTCCTCTTCCATTGGAGTTATACAGAACAAGCTTAATTCCTCCTTAGACTTACTGAGGTCTAAGCAAGACCTAAATGATTCTATTCTAAAGTTAATCAAAGAATGATAGCATGATAAAAATGTGTGAAGTGTTATCTACAAGGGAAGCTCATTAGAGACTCAGCACCCAAGGTTTTTAGACACCGTCTACCTGGCACATCCCAAAATTCCAGACTCTGAGGAAGAAAGCAGGTGTTCAGCATTAACTACATTGCTTGTGCCAGCAGTTTAGGCACAGTAAGCCACCCTTCTCAGTTATGGAATGCTGGAAACACTCCTGAAATCCACGTACCCAGAGGCCAGACAAGGATCAACCTTGCAAGCATGTCCTTCTACAGATAGCAGTCTCAGGCCTGCTGTGTTAACCCTTTTCTGCAACTTGTAGGGAAATCATTGTCATTCAGGATCATTCAGGCGTCTTACCACCTGTCTTAGTTTCTTAGTGCTGTTGTAACAGAAATACCACAAGTGCGTGACTTTGACAAACAGAAATTTATTTTCTCACATTTTAGGAGGCCAGAAGTCTGAATTCAGGGTACTGGCTCTAGGGGAAGGTTCTCTCTCTTTGTCGACTCTGGAAGATCTTTGTATTTTTCAGCTTCTGTTCCCCCATTCCTTGGCCATCTTCATGTGGCATCTATCTTTCCCTGTTTGTCCATGCTTGCTTGCCTCTGTATCTATGATACTCCTTATATCACTCAGCAGTGATTAGGTTTAGAGCATACCCTACACTGACAGTGTAGCATACCCTACACTGGCACAGTGGTTAAGGGCTATGGCTGCTAACCAAAATGTCATTAATTTGAATCTACCAGCTGCTCCTTGGAAACTCTATGGGGCAGTTCTACTCTGTCCTGTAGGGTCATTATGAGTTGGAATTGACTGGACAGCAATGAGTTTCCCCACACACACACACACACTAATAGGATCTTATTAACATAACAAAGAAAACTATTTCCAAATAAGATTACATCCACATGTTTAGGGGTTAGGATTCCAATACATATTTTCAGGGTACAAAATTCAATCCATAATACCATCTGTGACCTTTTCATAGCCTTGAAGATTCTGACCACAGCAACTTTTTGGAAACCTCTTTTATGGTTTTCATACCATGCAGCACTGGACTTTTTATTTTTCCTTTTGTTCCAGAAAAAGGGATTAAGGAGCAGCCCCAGAGTTAGAAACTGAGGGATGTAGATGACCCCAAGCTGTAACTTCTCTGCCTCTGATGAATCGGAAATTAAACACAACCCACCATCTCAAAAACTGAAACCTTTCGAAGACCAACCCATCTAGTCTCTGTGAGAAAACCATATCCCCTTATTACAATGTCTCTATCCCTGCCCCTGGTAACAGGATAGCTCCAAATTTATGCTAAAATGGCATTTTCCCAACTCACTTCTGACTTCTTTAGAAGATGTATGAACACTTACTTCTTCCTAAATCCAGTTTCCTCAACTGGCCAGAGGAAGGGAGTCGCAAGATTTACCAAACTAAGTTCTATCACACACACACGTCTGTCAGTTTTTTGTACTTTGGGGGCTTGCTTGTTGCTGTGATGCTGGAAGCTGTGCCACCAGTATTCAAATACCAGCAGGGTCACCCACAGTGGAGAGGTTTCAGTGGAGCTTCCAGACTAAGACAGACTAGAAGGAAGGACGTGGTAGTCTGCTTCTGAAAGAGGTCATTAAAAGGACAGGAAAGAAAGAAAAGACCAAAATGGATGTCAGAAAAGACTCTGAAAGGTGCTCTTAAATGTAGAGTAGCTAAAGCAAGAGGAAGGAATGATGTGTAAAAGAACTGAACAGAAGATTTCAAAGGTTGGCTCGAGAAGACAAAATGAAGTATTATACTGAAATGCACAAAGACCTAGAGATACAAAACCTAAAGGGAAGAACATACTCAGCATTTCTCAAGCTGAAAGAACTAAAGAAAAAATTCAAGCCTCAAGTTGCAATATTGAAGGATTCTACGAGGAAAATACTAAACAATGCAGGAAGCATCAAAAGAAGATGGAAAGAATACACAGAGACACTGTGCCAAAAAGAATTGATGGACATTCAACCATTTCAGGAGGTAGCATATGATCAAGAACCAACGATACTGAAGAAAGAGGTCCAAGCTGCACTGAAAGCATAGGCAAAAAACAAGGCTCCAGGAATAGATGGAATACCAATTGAGATGTTTCAACAAACGGATACTCACTCATCTATGCCAAGAAATTTGGAAGACAGCTACCTGGCCAACCAACTGGAAGAGATCCATATTTGTACCCATTCCAAAGAAAGGTGATCCAACAGAACGCAGACATTATAGAACAATATCATTAATATCACACACAAGTAAAATTTTACTGAAGATCATTCAAAATGGTTGCAGCAGTACATCAACAGGGAACTGCCAGAAATGCAAGCTGGATTCAGAAGAGGGCATGGAACAAGGGATATCATTGCTGATGTCAGATGGCTCTTGGCTGAAAGCAGAGAATACCAGAAAGATGTTTACCTGTGTTTTATTAAATGCAAAGGCATTCAACTGAGTGGATCATAACAAATTACAGATAACGTTGCAAAGAATGAAATTTCCAGAACACTTAATTTTCTCATAAGGAACCTGTACTTAGACCAAGGGGCAATCATTCAAACAGAACAAGGAGATACTACATGATGTACAGTCAGCAAAGTTGTGCATCAGGGTTGTATCCTTTCACCATACCTATTCAGTCTGTTTACCGAACAAATAATCCAAGAAGCTGGACTATATGAAGAAGAACGCAGCATCAGGATTGAAGGAAGACTCATTAACAACCTGTAATATGCAGATGACACAACCTTGCTTGCTGAAAGTAAAGAAGACTTGAAGCACTTACTGATCACAGTCTATCAAAGATCACAGTCTTCAGTATGGATTACACCTTCATATAAAGAAAACAAAAGTCCTCACAACTGGACCAATAAGCAACATCATGATAAACAGAGAAAAGATTGAGGGTGTCAAGGATTTCATTTTACTTGGATCCACAATCAATGTTCATGGAAGCGGCAGTCAAGAAATCAATCTATGCATTGCATTGGGCAAATCTGCTACAAAAGATCTCATTAAAGTGTTAAAAAAAAAACAAAGATGTCACTCTGAGGACTAAGGTGTACCTGACCCAAGCCATGGTGTTTTCAATCACCTCATATGCATATGAAAGCTGGACAATGAGTAAGGAAGACTGAAAAAGAATCGATGCCTTTGAATTACGAGGTTGGCAAAGAATATCGAATATACCATGGACTGCCAGACGAACAAACAAGTCTGACTTGGAAGAAGTACAGCCAGAGTGCTCCTTAGAAGCAAGGATGGCAAGACTTCGTCTTACATGCTTTGGACATGTTATCAGGAGGGACCAGTCCCTGGAGAAGGACATCATGCTTGGTAGAGGGTCAGTGAAAAAGAAGAAGACCCTTAACCAGATGGATTGACACAGTGGCTGCAACAATGGCTCAAGAATAACAACAGTCATGAGGATGGCAAAGACTGGGCGGTGTTTCATTCTGTTGTAGATAGGGTGGCTATGAGTCAGAACTAACTCTAGGGCATCTAACGACAACCAAGTGTATCAAGTTTTCACAGTATTTCACATTCACCTACTTTCCATTCTCAAGTCCATTGTGCTAGTTGAGGCCTTCCATTCCTCCTACTTGAATTATTTTTGTAATCTACTAATTGGCCTCCTCTCTCCATTGAGTCAATTCTACTGATAGCTGACATATTAACTTCTCTAAACCACAGCTATAACTTTTAATCGACTTTGTGATTTTAAACTTTCAGTGTTGCCTAAACCAAATCTGCTGCCGTCAAGTTGATTTAGACTCGTAGCTACCCTATAGGACAGATAGAACTATACCCTAGGGTTTGCCAGGCTGTAATCTTTACGGAAGCAGACTGCCACATCTTTCTACTATGGTGAGTTTGAGCACCAGCCTTTCAGTTAGCAGCTGGTGCTTAACCACTATGCCACCAGGGCTCCCTCAGTGTTGCCTACAACCTACCAAATAAAATGTATACTCCTTACCCTGGCATTAAGACCTTCCGTGATTTGGCCACAGTCTCTTTTTCTGGACCCATCTTTCTCTACTCATATTTCCACAATCACTGCTCACGTGAACAAGATAACCATTTAATAATGTTTCTCAAGATAATTTAGTCAAAAATAGCACCAAAGAGCCAATTTGAAAAGAAAATGTACCTTTTCCCCGGTGAAAACTTTCTTTCCAAGCTGTTAGGTGAGAATGAGATCAGGGGCCTTGTTTGTTAACAATCAGCTAGAGCCGTGGTTCTTCACCTTGCCAGCACACTGGAATCACCTGGGAAGCATTAACAAATACTGATGCCTGTTCCCGCCCCTTGCGTTTCTGATTCATTTGACCTTGGCTTTGGGATTTTTAAAAGCTCCCCATGGGGTCTAATGCACAGTCAGGATTGAGAAACACTGACTCGGAGCAATCTGCCTTTGCCCGTGTTTTGTCTAAAACAGACTATGTGACATTTACAAAATACGGTTCATGCATCTTCCTTTACTTCTCTGCTCCTCGTCGAAATTACTATCCTTTCCTCAATCTCCACTTCTAATCTTTGAAGTCTAACTCAAATACTATTTTTGCAAGAAGTCCTGACTGATCTCCAGTGGAAGCATCCTCACTATCCCCTGAACTGGAAAACTTCTGTTCATTTCTCTTGTGCTGCTCACCGTCTCCACCTCTCACATTATTCATACATTTCTGTTACGCTTCTTGACTTCAGTGCCTTTCCAAGCACCCTTCTCATGCTTAATTTTGATTCTGATAATGCTAAAATTTTGTGGTTGGTTGTTACTTGAGAATTTGAAAAATCAAAACATGACCTTTTATCACGAGTGTTCTGCAATGCTTTTAATAAGAAATTCACCCAGCAAGTTAAGCAGAAGTATTCTTCTAATACTTCCCAAGTCATGTTTTGCTCTGAGGGATAATGCTCTTCCTAATCCTTTTAAGCTTTGAATCAACTGTATATTTGTTTCACTTCTCACTGAGACTTGTTGCTTATCAGGCTTAAACTATGGAATCTAAAATTGGATATATGGGATTCCAAAAGAAAAGAAAACACAGATAGTCACCTTTGTCATACTACTACCTGCTATATATTAGGCTGGGCTGGGTTGGCTCCCAAATTTTAAGACAGAACAACGAAATGAGAATTAACATGCATCACTGACTTGCAATAGCTTGGGTTTCTTTTCCTGATTGCTACAGGGCTGACAGCTCAACTGTATTTTGAAACAGACACCTGTTAATCCAGCCTTCCATTCTTTAATCTCACTCTTTCACCCAGGGCATTTCAATTACCCTACAATTAACTTACTTCTGGTTTTACCCACGTGGAAAGGTGGGATGGGAGGATGATGATGGGCACGTTGGCCTGGTATTCACTCATAGCCCAGTTACTCCATCCTTCTTTGTTCCTCCAGGAGGGTTCCTGCTTTTCAGTTCCTAATCCTGACTCATTCTGTGTAATAATAGGCCTCAAAAAACTCTCACCACCACCCTCCCCCCAACACACACACACACACAGGTACACACAAAGTAGTAAATGAGGTGTCACATGCTGTAACATAATCATCATTTCACACTCCCACTAAAAATGTAGGTCAGAGACCTAAGCTTCCCTAGATTTCATTGCAGAAATCGGGGGCATCCCATCTCCAAGTGGGAGAAGGTAGGGCAGAACACCCATGTGAGAAAGCAAGAAAGCAACAAAGAGAGTAACAGTTTGTGAAGAAGCTGGAAGAAGAAGGAAAAGGGAAAAAATGAATAAACAGACTTTTTTCTTTGTCCCTTGGATGCTCTCCATGACCCTTGGACTAATTTTTAATTCTCAGTGGAGGAAGACACTAGGCCCCAGCCTGTCCCGGCTTTATTGGTATTCCCAACAAAGTAAGGTTAATGGGCCAAACTAAATCTCTTTCCACATGAAAATTAAGCTCTGAATCATCCGGGGTCAGTGTGAAGCCTCTTCTGTAGCACTGACTACCCACCCGCCCTGCCTCCCTAGACACTGACCTTCAGCTGTGGCTGGAGTCTGCTGCTGTTTATAAGTAGTCCTCTGGGTGAACATTTGATGGGTGGACACAGTGGAAATTGGACTCTGGCCATGTAGCACAGGCTGCCTGCTGGGGCCAGGGCTCTCCCTTTCTCCTGCATGCATGGTGACAGGGCTTCATGGAGAGATTTCATCTGTCTTGGCAGAATTTTTTTTTTCTGATGTTCCTGGGTCCTACTGATCTGCTTACTAGCCATTTTAGAGTTCAGCAGGATTCATCCTTTTGCCCCTTTAACTCCACTAAAGCAGTATCATGCTAACCCTGCCTTTGAACTGCAAAGAATTAAAATGTCAAGCTTTTGTCCTGATGCTTTATTAACATTGACTGACTATCAACTTTGTGCTAAGAACTTTGTATTTTACTTCAGTTAATATTCATGGCACGTCTCCGGTACTGGTACTAGTATCCCCATTTTATAGATGAGAACATTGAGGTACAATGTCTCACCCAACTTGAGGCACAAGTTCTTCCAACTTTCTCCTAGGACATGACATGCAGTTTCTTGCTTGGCACCCAGTATGCTCATTGCTTGAAGTGACATGTCTTATGCAGAAAAGTGACATGTCTTTCTGAGAAAATACGAAGGTAGGTGATTTAGCCAGAGGAGCCACACGCTTTGTGACAAATGGGCAAAATGGGAAGAGACTATGTTAATGCTTTGCTAGAAATTACAGGGGCAACATTTTTCCGAACGCCAATTCCTCCCCCAGGAGTGATTAGGTGATCACAGGACTCTGGTCATGTGTGATTAAATAGACTTGGTAATGTGGCAGGAAATTGTACTATAGAACCCTGGCAGCACCACTGCCATGAGGCCACTAACATGGGCATGAACTCGCCTCTATGAAATCCACGCTGCCTATTAACCTGAAAATATACACAATGATTTACTAAGTTTCCCTTTACATTTCATTCTTTAAATTTTTGTAGGGCTTTTCAGTTTGAAAACTTTCTTCACATGTCTCCTCTATCATTTTCCTGATTCTTAGTCCCATCTTACAGAAACTCTTCTTAGTTCCACAAACTCTGTCTTGGGATTCAAATCCAATGTTCCACTATTCCGGTTACCTCTGCTCTTCAAACACAAGCGTAAAGAAAATGTTCATGAGGTAGCATCTGAATACGAATATTATAGATCTAGTCAAAGCAGGGATATGGGCTGCAATATTTTCCAGGTCTGGGAAGACACAGGCAGTTCTGATTTTGTAAAACAAGGACGCAGGCATCTATATTTTTTAAAGTTTTCCAGGTGATTCCAGTGACTTTCCAGTCAAGCCCAATGTCCCACAAATTCCCTTTGGGATTTTATTCTATCAGAGGACAAATTTAAGTAAATCTCCAGCTGAATTGTAAGCATTTAGAACAGAGGTTGGAAGCCTGGTTGCACAGTGGTTAAAGTGCTCAGCTGCTAACCAAAATGTTGGTGGTTCCAACCTACCAGTCGTTCCGTGGGAGAAAAGACCTGACCATCTGCTTCCATAAAGATTTACAGCCTAGAAAACCCTATGAGGCTGCTCTACTCTGTTCTATAAGCTTGCTATGAGTTGGAAGCGACTTGATGGCACACAACAAGAACAAAGAACAGGGAACAGCATTCCAGCTCACAACTTGTTTTTGCAAATAAACTTTTATTGGACATAGCCATGTATATTCATTTAAATACTGTCTATGCCTGCTTTGAGACTACGGTGGCAAAGCTGAATATTGCAACAGGCCCACAAAGCCTAAAATATTTGCTTAAATATTTAAGAAAAAGTTTGCAGAAGACTAACACTTGTCGGATTCATCTTTTCTTCCTGCAGTAAAGATTTGGCAAAGGACTTTGCACATAGTAGGGACTCAGTTGAATTAAATTGATATCAAGTTAACTGAAATGGGCTGAATTAAACTGAATCTTCTTCAACATATTATCTGAAAAGAATTCAAAGTGTTCTGCCTCCCTGGAGTATTTGCATTTTAATAAGTAACTCATAAAGACGCCAAAGCCTTTATTTGAAGACAGAAAGGAATACCTAATTGCTAAAATTGCAAGTACCTGTAATTATGAATATGCAGCTCTATTCTATTGGATTGAGAAATCTCCCTTGGAACACTTAAATTGAACCAGGAGGCTGCCACCTGGCTTACTTGAGAGCGCAAAATTTACTCTACTGAAATAAGTTGGTTGGAGGGTTTGATAGTCCTTACGTTGGGGAAAAAAAAATCTCCAAGATTTATTTATTTTGCTTGTACTCCTTTTTGTTAGCCCAACAAGTTCTCCCTGTGGGAACACTCTGACTGGTTTTCTTAAAAGCTGTCACCACTTCCTACTCTGTAATTCCTAGAACTTTCTTCCCATGGGGACTTATTTTGTTATTATTCTGAACAGGTATGTCGGCATAAATATGTAGGCAAATTTTATTATTTAACTTCGCCCTAGTCTATGAGTGATGGGAAATTGCTCTGAATTAAATTCCCTCAATGCCAAATCAACTTATCTGGGGAATTTGTCTGTCAACTACGTTGATGGAGGGCTTCCTAAAGCCCTAAAGCCCTAAAGCCCTATAAACTAAGAAGTTCTTGAATTTTAACTAGTTGACATGGATGCTCATGAAGAAAATGTGTCACTCTTGATTCTTGGTAACCCAAACCTTCCCAGGAAAAAGATCTTGGGAAGCTGACTGGAGAGAGTGGACTCCAACCTCAGAGTTAGATCAAGGTTTGAATTTGGACTCTTATCATTTACTAGCAGCTGAACTTGGACAAGTTACTGAACCTCTTACAACAGTTTCCTCAAGTGTAAATGAGATAGAAAGCATAAAAGGGTTGTAAGGATGTAAAGAACTTGTCACAGGGCACAGCACATAGTAAGCATTAAATAAACACTATCTTTCCTTATGGTCTTAGCTGAAATTAAGTTCCTGTTGTACAAGTATACATCCTTAAGACTGATGGCTCTAGAAAATTCTAGTCTCTATTGTTTTGAAATAAAGATTCATAACCTTTCAACCCATAATTTTTGCATCAGATTTGTGTGTATGTGTGTTTAATTTAAAGTCCCACAAATTGTTTGCACTTGACTAATAACCTAGAGGTTGGTGGTTTGAACCCACCCAACAACGCCCCAGAAGAAAGGCCTGGTAATCTGGTGCTTCCATAAACATTGCAGGCAAAAAAAACCCTATGGAGCAGTTCTACTCTATAACATATGGAGTCTCCGTGTGTCGGAATCAACTTGACAGCAACGGGTATTTAATTTATAAACACAAAATTTTTCTAACATCTACTGAGCCAGTATTACAACATTTCATGGCTCTTAACACAATAGTCAAGTTTTGTCTTCATAACTTCTTCCTTAGAAAGTAATTCTATCTACTGTAGTACCATACCTTTCTCTTGTTCAGAAGGTTTGAATCGTTCCCTTTTCCTTCCATAACAAGCATAAACTCTTCTGCTTTCTTTCAAGAACCACGATAATCTGGTTCTCCAGTTCCCCAATTTACTTAATCCCACCACAGGTAATTTTTTTTTTTTTTTTTCCTATTCTGGACCTTCCACTCTCTATTCTACAAACATAGCATGCTAATCCTTCCTCTATAGTCTCATCCATGAATTTCTTTGGCTTTGTTCCTCTCTTCTCACTGTTTTTCCAAACCATACTCATTCAATCAGATTCAGCTTTGGTGCTAAATTCCCTCCTGTCAGGGACTCCTTCAGACCTCTTAAATTTCTCTTTTTTCCTGAATTTGATAGCAATTATACTCTCTGTCACACAATTTAACATTTTCTTAAACATCATCTTTCACTCTTTACTAATGCTTTATGTGTTCTAGTTGTGGCTGTGTAACCTAACTATATAGTGCTTGAGGTAGGAACCATCTCTTAAGATCCTTGTGTGGCTCATGCTTCTAGATCATATATACTATGTATTGTGAGGAACATCAGATTTGGTGTTGGACTCACCTGAGTTCAAGTGTCATGCGCTGTGAACTTGGGTGAGTTTCTTAACTTCTCTAGTCCAAAATTTCTACAACTATAAAATGTAGATGGTGTTATAGAAATTAAAATTATATAATGTCTAGTATCTGGCACACAGAAACTATTTAGTAAATACTAACTATTGTTACTTTATATGTAATTGATTGTTTGAATATCTAGAACTTCAATGGCAATGGTACCTTTGAAATCCAGTGCTTCTCTATGTGTCTTGCACGTTGTGTCTTAGCTTGGTGTTCACAGAAACCAAAGCCAAGGCAAAGCTTTGGTGGTACCACTTTATTTGTCCAGGAAAGCGGAAATGATGAAAGGGGAAATGAGGAAGGGAAAGAAGGGAGAGACAATAACAGGGTGCTTCATAGAGCTGGCCACCTCTGGGTATAGAGTACTACTGATTGCTCAGTGGTGCGTTAGAGTCTTCAGAGAGGCGTAAGAGCTGCTGCATCCCATGGCAGAACATCTGGGTTAAGAAGAGATAAGACTGTATCCTCTAGGCCCTGTCTTCCATTGGTCAGAAGTTCTCCCCACAAGGCACTACTTCCCCCCACACTGCTACATTGTTCCTTAAAGGAAACTGCTCCCTCATCTTGGCTCTCCCTGTCAGAACTGTGTGTATCCTGTAACGTCTTTGGCCGTGATAGTCCAATTTTCCTAATAAATTTGTTATGTGCTGTGAAAGGTTTTGAATGTGTAGTGTGTGTGATATTAAATTGTGAGTTAGTGGGACTTAAAGCACTTACCAGATAAGATCAAAGACCATAGTCTTCAGTATGGATTACACCTCAACGTAAGAAAACAAAAATCCTCACAACTGGACCAGTAAACCTCATGATAAACGGAGGAAGGATTGAAGTTATCAAGGATTTCATTTTACTTGGATCCACAATCAACACCCATGGAAGCAGCAGTCAAGAAATCAAATGACACATTGCACTGGGCAAATCTGCTGCAAAAGATCCTTGAAAGGGTTTAAAAAAGCAAAGATGTCACTTTAAGGTGTGCCTAACCCAAGCCATGGTGTTTTCAATCTCCTCATATGCATGTGAAAGCTGGACAATGAGTAAGGAAGACCGAAAAAGAATCGATGCCTTTGAATTACGGTGTTGGCAAAGAATACTGAATATACCACAGACAGCCAGAAGGACAAACAAATCTGTCTTGGAAGAAGTACAACCAGAATGCTCTTTAGAAGCAAGGATGGCTAGACTTCATCTCACATACTTCAGACATGTTATCAAGAGGGACCAGCCCCTAGAGAAGGACATCATGCTTGGTAGAGGATCAGCAAAAAAGACAAAAACCCTAAACAAGATGGATTGACACAGTGGCTGCAACAATGGGCTCAAGCATAACAATGATTGCGAGGATGGCACAGGACTGGGCAGTGTTTCATTCTGTTGTACATAGGGTTGCTATGAGTCAGAAACGATTTGTTGGTACCTAACAACAACATGATGTAACATCTTGCCAACAATTGAAGATAATTGGTACTTGATATCCTCTTAAGGAAAATTTGCCTCCAAATTTAAAGCTGGAAAGTCACTGGAATTTAGAAGAGAATTATAACTACATGGCTTTTTAGATTTCTGGTATGTAATTAAGAATTGGGTACAAATTTCTCATAAGCACTCTGTACTGACCCTGAAAAACCCAATAAAATACTAATTATGAAAAAAGAAGAAGACTTCCTAGAAGGGAAATTGCTGGCTTAAAGATCTATATGTCCTTTTAACGCTTTGAGCATATATTAGAACTTCTCCTCCAGAAAGGCTGCACCAATTTAAACTTCTCCAGCAGCGTTCAAGATTAAGATATGCATTTCCAGATGGACAGATTCTGTTTAATGGCGGTGACCTCAGCTGAAGCCTTTTCAGGAGAGTTGAGATTGACTGTGTGTCATCCCAGTCAATTAGCACCCCGTCTTATCATCAAACAGGGCTGTGAGAGCTCTTAGGTAGTATTAGCTCCCCAGAGTCCTGGGCCTACCTTTCTTCTTTCTTTCATCTCTACCTGAGAAACTTGTCAGCCTCGTCATTACACTCAGTATCATGAAATGATATTCATCTTCACTTAAATCCTTTGGAAGTCAACAATAGTTCTAACAAATTATATTTTTCCAGGCCTTGATGGGACATTTTATGTCCTGGTGAGAGTTAATTCCCACATACGCAATCCTGAGGAACCTGTTTGCCAACCTTGCAGTACTAACCCACAATTTTCTATGTTGCATAATCCTTTCATCTCTGGGAAACACATATACCTGGCTAGCTAGGCTCTTGGCGTGCATAACACAATAATAAGCATTTATGTTGGGCATTTAATCTTCAAAGTACTTTGTGAACATTAACTTATTAATTTTCACAACACCCTTGTAAGGTTAGTAAGTACTACTCCTCTCCTGAAATAAAAACAGCATAAACCATTGAAACATTTGACACATCACGAAAAGCCTAGAACCTAATAGTCTGGGAAGAAAAGATTGCTGATTACCAGCTCAGTTGCAAGAGTGGAAGGAAGCTGGACAGGTTAATGATTTACCCAGAATCACAAAGAAAATCCATAGCAGTAGAGCAGTTCCATTTTCCTTTACCAGTGCCCATTCCTAAGCTAAGGCCAAAAAGCAGCTAGTCCACAGTAATTCGGTCAAAACTCTGTATAAGAGTTAAGGGTATCTGACATTCAAGGTCACCTATATACAACCAAATAATGTGAACGAAAGGTACAAAGAAAGAGTCATAAACATTCAAATTAATGATATGAGGAAGAAAATGTATCTCAGAAAACAGCCACACAGGACATTGAATTTAAAGGTTAGGCATTAACGAAGAAACTCAAAATACAAATGCAAATGACAAGTGACTTATAAGAAAATAGCCCATAAATTTTTAGTTTGATGTATATCTGTACCAACTATAGCAAATAATGTTGATTATTAGGAACTGTAAAATTCCAGGGAGGAGTTAAACATACAGCTTTTATCACTCTTAGTGAAAAAAGTTAACTTGTTTTATATAGCTGGGACCTAGTGATTACTTTTGGCCTTTGTGTCTTCAGTAGATAATAAAATACAGAATTCTAAGTTTTGACATTTTCCATCATTAACTTTATTGTGCTCCTGACTCCATTCTAATAAGACATATGTCACTTGGCTGCAATTTTTTTGCTTTATATGGATGATAAATATAATGGGTTCTGCAGCAAAAGTGTGCTCGACTCCTGGAAATCAAAATAATAACAGTAATATTAAAATAAAACACCATTACGTATTGTAAATATTTTATATTATAATAGTGCCTATTAGTGCTAGATACTATACATGGAGTATAAACAGCAAAACCTACCACATAGTATGAAATAGGGTATATTTCAGAAAATAAACCCTAACTTGGAGCTTTAGTGCTGCCACATGTTAGTTGTGTGTCCATGAGCAGGTTGTATACTCTCTGAGCCCCAATTCTCTCATCGGTATAATGAGGATAATGGTCAGGACTCTTGGTTGCAAGTGACCTTCCCTTGACTCTGTATTCCCTTCTAGCTACTGTCCCATTTCTGTGCTCCTCTTAAATAGTTGTCCATACATCCTGATCTCTCGACCCCTCTTCAATTCACCACAAGTCAGCCCTCATCTCCAGCCCCACTCCATGGGAATTTCTCATTTCAAGGTCATCTGCGAAAATCAATGTTTAGTTCTTAGTCCTCACCTTATTAGATTTCTCAGTAGCTAGTCCTCAGTGGACATGGCTGAACACATTGTTTCCTCTTGAAACACTTCCTAGTCTTGGCTTCCTTAATATCACAATCTCCTGGATTTTCTATGACCTCAGTGGTGATTACTCTTCAGTCTCTGCCGACTCCTCTTCCTCTGCCTGAATTCTAAATGTTGGAGTATCCAAGGGCTCTATCCTTGTCCCTCTTCTCTATCTAATCCCACTCGCTAGGAGATCTCATCATATCCCATGGCTTCAAATAGAATATAGATATTTATATTTCCATGCCAAATCTCCTTCCTAAACACGACACTAGCAAATTCAACAGTCTACTCAATATTTGCCCTTTTATAGGTAAGAAACATTTCAAATTAAAGGTATCCAGTACCAAAATTGTGGCATCTATCCACTCATTCCATCTTCAATTCTGCCAACCTTTTCTTCTCCAGTTCTTCTCCATCTCCTTTAGTGGCACGACTCTTCATCCAGTTATGCCAAAAACCTAGGAAGCATCCTGATTCTTCCTCTCTCACTCTTGATCTCTCCAACCGTCCATTCACACATCCAATTGATAACAAGATCCTCCTTGCTCTGAGAATATATCCTGATTCCAACTACTTCCCCTACCTCCACCGTAACCACCCTACTTCAAAGCCAGCAACATCTCTCACTTGGGTTAATAACTCTTACCTGGTTTTCCTACTGCTTGCTCCACTGTAGTCTGTTCTTCACATAGCACCCAAAGCAATTGTCTTGGGACACAGATCACTTTCTGCTCCTATCATAAAGTCACTGATGATTTCCCAAAGTATTTATAATAAAATTTTCCATTTTATTAACCTTTATCAATTTTCCCAAAGTACTTATTATATCTGAAATTATATTAATCATTTATTTGTCTGTCTTCTCTACTAGGAGGTCCTATAAAGTTAAGGCCTTGTGTCTTTTCTTCTCTGTTATATCCCCCACATCAATTACTTTATTCATAAGCACAAAATATAGAAATTGTTTTAGTTTTTTTATTGTTGTAAAATATTGCATTGATTAAGGGTAGAGCTGCACAGCCAATTATTGTAATTACTGTCAATAAGTTGTATACTTGTAAAAAGTTGAATTGGCAAAAGTTGTGTGTTGTGTGATATGTATATCTACAACAATTGCCGAAAAAAAAAGAGTAGCTGCTGAGGCTGCTTATGTATAACCAAAAACCTCATGGATTTGGTTTCTTGGCTTGGAGGTTTAGGGTCATGATTACATGCAACATCCCAGTTAATTGACCTGGTAACATGTTTAGTGCTTCTGTTCTACCTCCTAGTTCATTGTGTATTGCCTGGGGTCTTCCAAGCATGCAAGTGACCATCCACGGCACAAAAATTGGTGTCTATTCTTCTGGAGCAACAGAGGAAGAAAAAGCATCAGGAATAGAAGGAGGTTATGGAATGTATGGCTGATTGCTTCCATAAACAACTGCCTCCTTTGCCATGAGACCAGAAGAGCTGGATGGTGCCTGGTTACCACTACTGAACATTTTGATCAAAGATTCTATAGAAGAATCCTTGTCAAAGGGGGAAAATGTAGAATAGAATTTCAATTCTCATAAACTCCAGTCTTCCTGGAGCCATGAAGATTGGATGAACACTGAAAACTATTGCCCTGAGATAATCTTTAAACCTTGAACCAGAAATATTCCCTGAAGTCTTCTTAAAACCAACAATAGTTTAGCTTAACCAGTAAAAAATGTCTGCCTTGAGCATTATGCTCTTTTAAGAACTATCTATACCGGATCAAATTGACAACAGTAACTTGAAGTATTAAATAGGAAACTTAGGGGCCAGTGAATTTATGTTAATGAGAAAGGAACAACTCAGAAAAGGAGGGTGAGAATGGTCGCCCAACTTGAAGCATGTAATCATTGTCACTAAATGGTGCATGTAGAAAGTATTTAACTGGTATATGTTTTGCTGTATGTAGTCCCAACAACAATAACAAAATAAAATTTTTAAAAAATTTTAATTGATGTAAAATTATATATAACACAACATTTGCCAATTCAATATTTTTCATGTAAGTATTTTTGGAGAGTATAAATTAAATCTAACTGAAACTGGCTTAAGGAAAAACATTTAAAAAATAAATGTAACCCAAAGGTCAAGGATAGATTTAACTTAAGGTAGGACTGAAACTCTGGGGTCTGCATGAGTCAGAATTGACTCAACAGCACAAGGCAAGAATAACAACGTGGCTGAAACCATGTACCCAAGATCAGCACGCGTTAGTGTTGTGTTTCTCAATCTCTTAGCTCAGTTTTTCTCTCTGTTAGCTTCATTGTCAGGCAGGAAAAAATAACCAGTGAAAGCTCCTAAATAACCTGGTCCTTGTAGTTCTCAATCTCAGAGAGAGGAAAGTTCTACAAGAAAGAAAGACATCGTTTTACCCACTCTTTTATCTCCAAAACCTAGAACAGTGGCTCGAATATAATACTCATTAATATTTATTGAATGAATGAATGAATTATTAGAGAACTTTTCTCTCCTACCATCTATGTAACAACTCCTAGAGAAGACTCTACTGGCCCATTCAATGAGGATGAGTGTCTTAGGCTGTGTTCTCTGGAAAAGAAAAACCAGTAAGCATATAAATAGAGAGAGAGAAAGATTTATATCCAGGAAATGGCTCACAAGGTTGTAGAGGCTGGAATGTCCCAAGTCCGTGGGTCAGGATAGAGGCTTCTCCTGATTCATGTAGCCACAGGGGCTGGCAAACCTAAAATCTGCAGTCAGAGAGCAGGGCTGTTCCTCACAGGCTGTGAAGATGGAGGAATCCCAAGATTGGCAGGCAAGACCACAGGTAAGCTGCTAGCTCAAGTCTCAAGAACTGGAGGTCAGACGAACAGGAGTCAGCTGCAGGATCCAGAATGAGCAAAAGACCCGGAGCCCTGCCAGAACCTCTGCCCACACTTGATGCAGTCCACACGCCAAAGGAAAGTTCCCTTCAACCGATTGGCTATTCACAGCACATCCCATCATGGGGGTGATCACATTTCAAATCTCAACAGGGAAGTGACCACAACATCACACGACTGCCAAAACACTGAGAATCATGACCCAGCCAAGTTGACACAAAATCTAAACCGTCACAGTAGGTAACTCTGAGAAATCACCTGTCACGTATCCAATGCAGACAGAGTCCTGTTAAACTCACAAGTGATGTGTGATAGGCAGCTACTGGAGGAAAGAGTGTTTATGAGTAGACAACAGGTTTCAACTACACATACTTAACAAAGTTAGGTTGATATGAGGATTAAATGAACTAATATTTGTAGAGGGGAAAAAAAAAGGCCTACTCCAACATGGAAAAAATATAGTTCAACAAATATTACTTTCTTCCTCCACTTCAAAGGCTTTAACCTACATGGGGCATAAAAATGGCTTCTGCATTAACTGAATTCCATCTACATGGAAGACTTAAGAATACTTGAAAAGGATAAATTCACAACTTGCTAAGTCTGAAAAGCTAGCCTTATTTAAAGATTCACTTAGACATAGAAACGTAAGCCATATTGAGTTCAGATAGCTATTTTCTATTTGGCATCTGAGAACATCTGAAGGTCCATCACTTTACTATTCTATACAGCATGACCATGTCAGCTGTCTGCCTGTTCCCAGTTCTCTCTTACTAAAGGTAGATGATCTTTGGAACTTCAAATGGATAAAACCAATTCCCACTGAGTCAATTCCGACTCATGGCAACCCCATGTGTATCAGAGTAGAACTGTGCTCGATAGGGTTTTCAATGACTGATTTTTTGAAAGTATATCACTAGGCTTTTCTTCGAGGTTCCTCTTGGTGTACTCAAACCTCTGATCTTTGAGTTAGCAGCCAAGTGCATTAACTATTTGCACCACCCAGGGACCCCTAAAATGGATAAATGGCTATTATTTTGGCTTTGTATATAAGGTGGGTTTTGTGATGTTCACTTTTTGAGGGTGGGAGAAGCAGCATAGGACAATGTGCATTTTTGGCTCTGCTTGGATTTGATCTCACTTACTAAGATTGCACTGTCTTATTTACTCACATTCATTTCCCTGCATTCTATACGTTTCTGTAGTCAACTCACTGTCCCATTTTCCCAAACAATATTTTATACCCTCTCCTCAAACCTAAAACAACTTTTCTCCACTCCTTGATCTCAATTAAAGCTTTGTTCTTCTTTAAGAAAACAGAAGTTTCAAAAGAGAATACCCACATGTTCCACCACTAAATCTACTCTTCTTCTTACATATACTCTGATATTTCTATAGATGAACTGTTGTTCTCCTGTCAATGGCCATGCCCACCAATTGTGTACTGGGTTCTATCTCTTTCACCTATTCAAGGACATTGGTCTGGGCAGCATTTATTCTCTCTCTTTCCTGCATCATCAGTTTTCCCTCTGAGTGGACCAATACCATCAACACGCAAACATGCTTGTACAATATCTCTTGAACTACCCAACAACTGCTTCACTTCCCTATTACCCTTTATAAGAAAATGTCTGTGAAATCGGGCCCCTTAGAACTTGTCGTTTCCTCACCTCTCCTTTGAACCCACTTCGATCACGTTTTTGTCCCTACCACTCCACCAAAACAGCTCTTGTCAAGGTCACCACTGACATCCATATTGCCATATCCCACAATCAAACCTCAAGTCCTATCTTCTTCCTCTATCAGAAGCAACTGATGCACAGTAATACCACCTCTTTCCTCCTTCTTGAAATACTTTCCTCTCTTCGCTTCTGGGACATCACTTTGTTTTGATTGTCCTCCTAGCTGATTAGCAGCTCTTATCCATTTCTTCGCTGGTTCTTCTTCATATTGCCAACCTCTAATATTCAAATAAAACAGGCTCTGTCCTCAGCCTTCTATTACTTATCTACAATCACTGCATTAGGGACCTCACCCAGTATAATTACTATGTATATGTTAATGTTACCCAAAACGAGCTCTGGTGGCACAGTGGTTTTGCATTTGGCTGCTAACTGAAAAGTCTGAGGTTCAAACCCACCAACGGCTCCTAGGGAAAAAAGACCTGGTGATCTGCCACCATAAAGATTACATCCTAGACAACTCTACGGGACAGTGCTACTCTGTCATATAGAGTCCCTGTGAGTTAGAATCGACAGCACACAATAACGAAGACACCCAAATATGTATATTCAGTATCTAGCTTTCTTTTGAATTCCCAACACACATACCAGATTTGTTACTCAGTATCTTCATTTAGAATTTTAATAAATTTCGACAACTTAACATGTTTGTAAAAAGTCTCCAAAATGAAATACTTGATTCACAGAAACCCCAAACATGCTCCTTCGCCATATGCCCCATATCAGCTAAAGGTAACTTCATTCTTCAGTCTATAAGAATATCCTGTCCCTTCTACCTTCACATATATTCAGAAACTGGCCACTTCCCACCACCTCCACTGTTACACCTAATCCGAAACTTCATCATTTTGAATGAATTCTTTTAATAGCTTCATTACCTGCTGCAATCGAATTCTTTCACATAGAAGACAAAGAGGGTCCTTAGAAAGATTGCAAGTCGTGTTACTCCTCTGCTCAAAACCTTCTAGTACTTTCCACCTGCTTGCAGAATAGAATCCAAACTCCTTACCATGACCTTATAGGTCCTACGTGATCTGTCTGCTGACTACCTTTCTGACCTCACTTTCTACCATTCTTGCCCTCACTCAACCTTATTCACACCAGGCTTTTTGCTGCTTATTGAACATGCCAAGCTCATTCCTACCTCGAAGTCTTTGCATGTGCTGTTTTTTCCATCTAGAACATCTGCACCACAGGTTTCATACTCCTATTCCATTCAGGCCTCTGCTGAAAACCCTTCCCTGACCACTCTATTTAAAACAGCTTCTCCTCCTTTCCCCTTGCAGAATTCATTTTTCTTTTTAGCGTTTATCACCACATGCTATGTGTATTATCAGTGTCCAGCCAAGGGACAAAAACAGTACCAGGTATTTGAACAAGGAAAATTTAACATAAAGAATTGTTAACTAGAAGAGGTGGTTAAAGGAGCCCTGGTGGTACAATGGTTAAGCACCAGCTGCTAACCGAAAGGTTGGCAGTTCTAACCTATCCAGTGGCTCCACAGGAAAAAGATCTGGTGATTTGCTTCCGTAAAGATTACACCTTTAAAAACCCTATGGGATAGCTCAACTCTGTTTCATGGGGTCACTATGACTCAGAATTCACTTGATGGCATCTAACAACAACAATAGGGGGTGGTTAACTAATAAAAGGGTTAGAAGAGGACCCTAGGGGGTCTAGACATAGCAGATGCAAAAAGCAGCTACCACCTCTAGGCTGAAGAAGAATGAACAATAAGGGAGCTAAGGACTGAGAAAGTCCCCTTTTCCAAGGCTGAGATTCAGACCATTTCAGAGAGGTCATGGCTACCACAGGAACATGCAGCCTGCCTGTGGCAAAGAAACTTGCCAGAGCTTATGGGCTACCACAAATCTTTAGCAGCTACCTGCTCTTGACAGAGAGAATGGGAGCTGGTCTCTAGAATCGGTCCACTATTGCCAGAGGGTGTGACCGGGCCAGTTTTGCCCACATATTGTTGCCAGAGGTTGTGGGCAGGCCAGAAATGACGGGAAGTGGCCTCAGTGGGGAGAACATGGCTTAAGGATGCAGCTGGAGCACGTTTGCATGGACTGCCAGCTTCCTCACTGAGTAACAATAATGGAGGCCAAGAACCTGGGAAGGAAGTGTCTTCCTGTCACATCATCTTGCATTGTGACTTCTACTGATGAAGCCTATCATTCTGCCCACTGGCAAAGAAGAAATGTTCACACAAGATCCAGCTCTAGTATTACAAAACAGGGCAAAAAGGGGAGGATTCAGAGCTGAGAGACAACAAACTGATAACTGGCACCACACACTACATATTCATCTGTTTATTTTCTGTTCCATCCCACTAGAACATAAGCTCTATGAGAACAGGGGCTTTATCTTTGCTTTATTTTTACCTTTTACCTAGTACCCAATACAGTTCCTGGGACATAGTAGGTAGTCCATAAATATTAATTATATGAAAGTGTAAATATATAGTCTGATTCTTTTTAGAAGTGATTCTATTTGTTTCGAGGCATCCTTCCCCTCTTCTTTTGGCAATTGCATCTCAATTTCGCTTTGATAAAATCACACTTTTCTGACCCTTTGGCCATGTAGATGGATCACATGCTTCAGCAATGAACGAGCCCTAACCCAATTAATCATTGTAGTCTATCCGTCAGCTAATGAGAATTAAGCCCAGATGTTTTCTGGGAATTGCTATGTGAGCCCTTTAACTTAGATTCTGCATGATAACAAGGTAAGTATGGGGATGCTGGCAGAAACTTTATGGTCATCATGGGAGGGCTTGTCTGAGGAAAGAGCTGACACAGATAAAAGCCAAGTAGGGAGATGGAGAGGTACTAGATCCAGGTGACATAATTTGAATCCCTGAGTCCACCCAGCTATGAACTTTTCAGTTACATTAGCCAATATGTTCCCATTTTGCTTAGCCAGATTGGTTTGTTTTTGGTCACTTGCAGCTGAGTAAGTTCTATTTTACTCTCTCATAAAATTCTAGGCTCTTTATGGAGCGTGTCTCTGCTTTATACCTTATACCACCTCATCGAGCATCTAACCTCTATATGGAAGACAGTCAATGTGCTCATAAATTATCTTGCACCAACATCTGAAAATTTTCTGGAAATTGACTCTCCATCTGGCCCTTTGATCTCCTTTCCAGATAATTGCTTTGAGATAAACTCATCTACAGGAATGATTGGACAGAGGAAAGCTATATAAATACCTATTGTAATCTTAGAATCCAAACAGAGTGGAAGTTTTGCAACCACAGCAAGGCAAAGATTAAGAATGATAATAAAATTAATGGACAACTGCTTTCTCTCTGTTGGTAGTGGATACTGTGGTACCACACCCAGACACTGTCAATCATAAATCCTCTAGCTGCTGGGCACATCAGCTGCTGATGGACTATAGCTGAGACCCTCACTGGAAATTGTCTGTTGCTACAGGGAACTCCCTCACATCCTCTCAAGGAACACGACTGGCTGATGGAGGGTTACAAAGGCCCAATACCCTTGCCTCAATTTGGGGCAATTCTGAAGGGCCATTCCAACTCCAAGACACTGTAAAAGAATGGCTGAGACCTCAACTGAAACCACTTCTCTCTCTGCCCAGTACTTTCTTCTTCACTTCATTACAAGTGTATCTCCTTAGCGCATTCCCAAGCAAACTTTCTGCAGGCAATTCTTTAACTCAGGGTCCGATTCCAGCAACCTAATCTAAGACAGGTAAAAGAGGAGATGACACTAAGAGAAAGTGAGTAATATGAGCCCTTACGTATACAGTAAAAAGAAATGGACAGTGGGACTACCACTGAAAGCGATTATCACAGATCATTGTAGTCACAAAGTTCTAATTCAGAAAGCAATCGGCAGAACACCGTCTAAATGATTGACTCCTATAGTAGGGAGAAGAGGGAACAGGAATCTTACTATTTAAAGACTTACAATTTTAAAGATGGATCCCTACCTTTGCCACTCCTAACACCAAAATGTACTGCAAGAGAATTAAAGATTTAAATAATAACCAAACATAAAACATTTGACAGAGATAGATAGGTAGGTAGATAGACAGACAGATAAATAGGTAGACAGGTAGACAGACAGATAGGTAAACCAAACCAAACCCCTTGCCGTCAAGTCAACTCCGACTCATAGCAACCCTATAGACAGAGTAGAACTGCCCCGTAGAGTTTCCAAGGAGTACCTGGTGGATTCAAACTGCTGACCTTTTGGTTAGCAGCCATAGCTCTTAAACCACTGTGCCACCAGGGTTTCCAGATAGGTAGATAGAGATCTATATATATGCTTCCATCCTAGTAGTTCTGATTTACTGACTAAACCCTGACTGACACATCATTGAATTGGCTTAACTAGATTGAAATCCTAAACATGAAGGCTTAAGACTTAAAAACTGTGAAAAATTAATAATAATGGCTGAGAAAATACAACAGGTAGAATTTGCATTTGTCTAAATATCCCTAAATAAGAAAGAGGAAAATGGAAACTCCCTAGAAAATTTTACAGAGATACTTATCAGAAAGAAGAAAAAGATGTGGTGAGTTTCATAATGACCTACTGTTGCTTTAGTTGACCTCGTTTTGCCTTGTTCTGAGGTACCAAACATTTAGTGAGAAGGGAAACACTTGGTTAGAATAAAATGGTTTATATTGAAAGCATCCAGAACTCCAGATTTCTATCTTTAAAATTTACTTTCTTTTCTTTAGGTTATTTATTGCTTTTTAAAAAATATATTTCATTCCTATTTCTCCAGAGGAGTTGAGGTTACAGCTAAAATAAGGGTAAAAAAATTTGCATCTTTACGCAGTGTATAACATAGTGAAAATATTTCCGTCAAGATTACTTCTGATTCAATTTCTTCATAACATCTGTTTCTGTTGAACAAAAATAATATGCTGTCAAGTATCTGGGACATACTCACACTTTCTATTTTCATATTAACAGCACAAAACTGTCATTGTTAACTTGATATAACTGCCACCAACACCACCTCCAACACACGAACAGGCATACTGCATATTCGCAGATTCATATTGCTCTAGCCTTGGAATGTTCTGCAAAAATAAGCAGTTTCCTAGCTCATTTCAACCTGTTTTCAATCTCATGATCTGAATAAAAAGTGATGTTTTTACTCAGACACAGGAAAATGTCTATATAATGTAAGGAAACTTCTTTATTCTTTCCTATATTTTGCAAATTTTTGTCTCTGAGTAGGTATTATTCTTCAAAGAAGAAAAATATGATACACTTTAAAACATACATGTCATGTCTTTAAATTGAGGGAAAATGTAATAATAAAAGAGAGACTTTCAACAAAGTAGAAAAAATATATTCAAGTCTGAAACATCTTTCACAAGATCTTCCCTATTAGGCACATTCCAGTCTTAACAGTCTTTCCTACCACATCATTTCAACACTTATATATCCATTTTACACCATATGGTTTGCATATTTTATATACATTTTTAATCTTCATGCAGAGATTAAAAAAAAAAAAAAAAAGTTGCCATCAAGTCAATTCCAACTCATAGTGACCCTATAGGACAGAGCTATAATTATATTGGTAGCAATTGTGATAAAAATAGAAATAAAACAATCTCTTCCCAACTGTAGCTTTAATTCATTAAGAGTGAAAAGGGAGAATTATTCATTCTCCTTTCTGGCCATCTTCTTCAGGATTCTCCACAGGCACTTCAAACTCCAATCCTAAATGTCTTATCTTCTGATAAACCCCTTCTTCTCCACCTGTATTCCCAGTCCCTCAGATAATTTCAACACTAGACACCCAAACCAAAAACCTATATGTCATTCTGTTCTCTTGTTTTCCATATCCAGTCTGTTGGCAAATCTTGCCAATTCTGTTCCCAATATTTCATTTGAATCCAATCCCTGTTCTCCATTCCCTTTGAAAACACTTTAATTCTGGTCCCATTAATTTTTAGCTGAATTATTCCATGGACTCCCATAATGAGATTATTGTGGAGTTCAGTACACTGGGATTTAAACCTACGGGTTTTATTTCTTCCAAAAACTTCCCCCCAGCTGTGCTACGTTGAACTCTCCTTTTTATACCAGGTGCCAGTAACTTTCCTGACATTAGTTATAAAAACAGTGTTAATATTCTGTGTATAGTTTAGTTGTGTTCATTCTTTCAATTTAAATCTCAAACTTCATGCAGAGTCCATCTCCCTACCTTCGTTGCTGCACAGAGTAACCTGTGGTCCAGCAGCTTACAGAATGGGTGGTTGGGGTGTGGAGGCATCTGCTCTTCACTCGCACCCTTCCTTTTAGTAACAAACTCATCCCATGTGCTGGTCCACGAAGAGGAAAAGGAAAAGACGCAAACATCTCTTTACTGAGCTGTACAAGTGGTGCAGTCCTTTCCTTGTTGCCTGTACCTGCTATTACGTATGGGTCCAATGAGAATGGACGGTGAGCCCAACACTAGGCAATCGTGATTCCTTGTGAGATTCAGTCAGTCCTCCCAGTGCACTCCAAGCAGGTGTTATACTTACCGCATCCCTCCTCCAATGTGTCTGCACATTTGCTCCTTGCATGTCAGTATTCCTATCAAGATGTGGGCTGTGACCTCATCTTCACAAGACAGCCACCTTGAGGACCTGCTGGCATGTGCAGGACTCAACATTCTTAACTTGGAAATGGGGAACCTGTGTGGCCAATACCAGCCTCTGTCCTCCTGGCCGTACCCCCCCATATCATCTCTCTTTGATTCTCTTTTAGCTTTAGCAAGTGGCACGGGATTGGGTCAGCTAGTCCAATGGCCAAGAAAACATCCAATGGAGAAACAAATGTCAGTCTTCTCTTGTGTGTGGTGTTGTTATTAGTTGCCATCAAGTCAATTCCGACTTATGGCGATCCCATGTGTACATCCCAATATTTAAGAGCGATTCTCTGGGAGTCCCCTCCCCCATCCTTTGGCTTTGAGAAGGGAACAGCCTTTCTCCAAGAACACAACACTTCTCAAAGGTCACCCAGACTGCTACCCTATCAGTCTGGGCATGTTAATGATAGATGATAGAAATTTGTTCTGATTTTGTTATGCTCTGTAATAAGCCCAATTGCTGTGCTTCTTTGAGTTTATAAGATGAGATACTTAGTATTTTTTTGTCCTCAAATTAATAGTCAAAATTGCTGGACACCAGAAAATAAAATGCATTTGATCTCTTATTATACACTTAATTGGTACTCCTGTCTACCATCTTATTCTCCATCTATCAATACATTTATTTCTGGGGAACTGTGAAAAAATCGAATTCCCTGAAAATCAAGTTTCTAAAGTTCAAGTCACCTAAGGCCAACATACCAAATTTGTAAAGTTTACTCAATTACAAAAAAGTTTATTTTTTAGAAACCAGTTCACCAAAAATCAACTCACCCAAAGCCAGTTTGCTGAAAGCCTAGTAGCCAAAAGAAAACTTAGCCGAACTATAGATTTCAAAGACTTCGTTTCTATTATCTACTCAGGTTTGTAGCAAAGTCGCTCAGGAAATTTCGCAGGCTTTATGGCTTTGTTTTAAAGTTTCTGTTTCAGTTTAGTTTTAGTTTTAGTTTAAGTTTTTATTTCACTGTAGCTATTTCATCCAGCTGATTATGCAATAGATTTGTTAGTCCTTCAAAGTTGGATGTTAATTTTATGTATGATTCACGTTTCAGATGCTATGCACTTCTCAAATTTTTGAAATGCATGCAAAATATTCTTTTAATTGAGCCAGTTAAAAAAGAATCTGTGAATTCTGAGAGATACAAAAGGCAAAAGTCTAATGAATACTTTTTATTGAAATCCACTCAATTGTCTATGAAATTCTTGATGTCAAGATATGCATAATATTTATAATTCAAAACACACTACAACTGTGCATTTCTAAAAAGCCTTAGACCAAAAGGGCCAAAAAAATCCAGACATTAATGAGCTTTGCCTGGCCACAGTGAAATGGTCATAGCCAAAATAAAACTAAAATACACTAGAACATCACAACAGTCAAATATAATTTCACAGAAATCCTCAAATACTGTTAAAACCATTCCTTTCTATGGGAATTACTTAACATTTTATAAATGGTTACAAGAAGTGACTTTTTGTAGATTAGTAAATTTGGTATATTGGGTAAATTGGGCATTTGATGGCAGCAAACCAGGCATAACAAGGAAGTATGCAGCTAGTATCCAACCTCAAGTTGATTCTAAGCACTGAATTATAACCACACTGCTTGGAAGGATGCTTCATCTTCAGCCAATGTGAAAATAAAGGCTGGACGTGTGTACTGAGAAAGCTTTCCATGCCCAGGGACATACATTTTGGGAGTACACAAATGAGAAAAATGTATACAAAGGAGATTATGTACAGAGAATTACACAAGTAGAGTGGGTAGTCCATACCTGCAAGGAGAGGCCTATCAGGTGCAGAATCTCATGTATATGGAGGGAACAGGGTACTAGTATCTTGCTGAGTTAGCAAGACCAGAATTTTCCTTGGAGGAGCTGTTGGGCCAGTTTCCCCAGACAGACTCAAACCAAGTGGGAGGAAACTGCTGATAAAAGTAATAATAATTAAAATAATAGCTACCATTTACCAAAAGCCTACTAAGTGTCTGGTGTTGGCTAGAAAAAAATTTACTAAGGCTGAAATTTATAGAAAACAATATATTCTTGAATCCCTGAAACTTTGAAATCTGAAGTGCTCAGCCTCACGAAATAATCCCAACGGACTCATAGGCAGTTAATATTTTACTGACTAAGGTGAAGGAAAAAAAAGAGTCAAATTGGATTAGTGTAAAATTTCCAAAACACTTATTATTTAAAGTCTTATTGAAATCAGTGGGGCTAAGATTCATATGCATTTTCTTTGGTTTTGTCCTACTTTATATATGAATTAGTTCATCCATTTTAAAGGAGTCAGACAGAGATTCGAAAGAAAAGGATGCACTTGCTGTTTTTTTTTAAATATTTGTGTTTATGTGTACTCATAAAGTTGCAAAATAATCAATTTCAATTCGTTTTCAAAAAATGAGCACCTTATCTGTGAGTTTCTTTTAAAAAATAAATAATTTATCTTTGTATCAACTCTTTCTTTCCCTTAATTTACTACTACTTGTATATCTATACAATTAGTTATAAGCCCTTCATCAAACTCTGTTTTTCTTTTTAGAAATATAGCTCCTTATCACAGAATTGATATCATCACCCTGCTAGGCAAAGACAAATATGCTTCCAGCTTGTCTTTTATTTACTTATCTGAGTATGTGGGCATTGGTGGTTCAATGTAGAATTCTTGCCTTCCACGCGGGAAACTCGAGTTTGATTCCCAGGCAATGCACCTCATGCACAGCCACCACCTGTATGTCAGTGGAGGCTGGCATGTTGCTGTGGTGCTCAATAGGTTACAGCTGAGCTTATAGACTTAGATAAACTAGGAAGAAAGGCTTGGTAATCTACACCCAAAAATTAGCCAACGAATACCCTTTGGATCACAACGGTTCAATCCATAACTGATCATGGGGTTGGCACAGGACTGGGCAATGTTTTGTTCCGTTATGCATGGGGTCACCATGAGTCAGGGGCTGACTTAGTGTCACTAACAACAATGTTACTTACATATCTTCCTGATATTAACAATGCCCAAGTCCATATCCTTTCTTCACTGTCCATTTGATCAGTGTAAAACACCAAGCCAAACCTATTGCCATCGAGTTGATTCCGATTCGAAGTGATCCTAGAGGACAGAGTAGAACATCCCCATTGAGCTTCCAAGGAGCAGCTGGTGGATCTGAACTGCCGACCTTTTGGTTAGCAGCCATAGTTCTTAACCACTGTGCAACCAGGGCTGAAAATCTGAGGAAATGGGCCTTAGGACAGAGTTCTGGGGCTGTTTCCACAACGAAGGGGGACAATTTAGGAGTTACTTTGTAAACTCCCCTCCACAATTAAAAACTACTCAGAAAAGTTCTGAGGTACTAGCTTCAGCTGTTGGCTTCATCTCTCCTCCATAAGACAGGGGATTCTGATGGGCAGCAAATCACAAAACAGCTCTGGTGACTGTCATAGACATTCAGTTTTAAAAGGCTGAAAGAAAGTAGGCAGCTGCCACAGGGAAGTCACTTGAATCTTCCACCCTCCCTCATCCATATTCCTACAATAAGTTCAAATGGTGGACTCCCAGCAGCTGGTGGGAATGGAAGGGAGGAGTGTTTGTGTATGGTTGAGAGGAGGGGAGGTGTTATGGATTGAATTGTATCCCCCATCCCCCTGCATTGACTTGTGTGGGACCATTTCAACAGAGTAGGCCCTCGTTACCACAGTACAATGGGATATATACCTAAAGTCTAACTTTAACTGTTTCAGCTGTGAAGTGGCAGGTTCCTGACATTTGACACTGCTCTGCCCATTAAGTAGGGTCTTCACCTACTCACATCAGGGGCCTGAGGACTGGTGGCTCCACCCACGCCACCTAGCCACCTGCAGCAGGGGTCCAAGAATAAGTGATGTCCCCCAGTCCTTACAGCCAACAGCACTGGGTACCTATAGTCTGGCTGCAAAACCCATCCACCTAAGCACTCTAGGGAACAGGGACATGCTTTCCTCCAGGACACTCAGGGGCTGCCACTGGCCACCTGCCTTTCTCAGCAAGCAAATATAAAAAAAATAAATATAATAACTTAACTGATGGCTCAGAGACAACAGTCAATATCAAATCACAGAAACAGGCAGAGCATGATGGCTTCAGCAAGCTCCCAAAATAAAGAATCAAGAAATTTTCCAGAGGAAGAGAATTTCTTGGAATTACCAGAGGCAGAATACAAAAGATTAATATACAGAACTCTTCAAGAGATCAGGAAGGAGATCCAGTAAAATGCAGACAAAGCAATAGAGGAACTTAAGAAGATTAGAGAAGAGCATAATGACAAATTTAACAGGCTGCAAGAATCCATAAACAGCAATTAGAAATCCAGAAGATTAACAATAAAATTTCAGAATTAGATAACTCAATAGAAAATCATAGGAGCAGAATTGAGGCAATGGAAGTCAGAATTACTGAGATTGAAGATAAAGCACTTGACACCAACTTATTTGAGGAAAAATCACACAAAAGGATTTTAAAAAATGAGGAAACCCTAAGAATTATGTAGGACTTTATCAAGAGGCATAACCTACAAGTGATTGGAGTACCAGAATGGGGGGGATAAGAAATTGTGTCCCCCAAAAATATGTGTTGTAAATCCTAACCTCCATGTCTGTAGTTGGAGCCCTGGTGGCGCAGTGGTTAAGCATTCAGCTGCTAACCAAGAGGTCTGCAGTTTGAATCCCAGCCGTTCCTTGAAAACCCTATGGGGCAGTTCTACTCTGTCCTATAGGGTCGCTATGAATAGGAATTGACTCAACAGCAATGGGTTTGAATTTTTGCTTTTATAGCCTGTAGTTATAATCTCATTCGGGAATGGGTTGTCTTTGTTAGGTTCATGAGGCAGGATTAGTGTAGAATGTGTCTTGAGTCCATCCCTTTTGAGATATATTAAAAAAAAAATTGCCATCGAGTTGATTCCAACTCACAGAAAGCCTATAGGACAGAGTAGAACTGCCCCATAGGGTTTCTAAGGAGTGGCTGGTGGATTTGAACTGCCAACCTTTTGGTTAGCAGTCAGAGCTCTTAACCACTGTGCCACCAGGGCTCCTTTTGAGATGTGAAAGAAATTAAAAGAAGCAAGAGAGGCAGAGATGGCGGAAGAATGATGCCAAGCTACATGGAGATCTCCAAGGAACCATCAAACAAGCTGAAGGGGCAAGGATGCTCTCCCAGAGCTGACAGAGAGAGAAAGTCTTCCCCTAGAGGCAGCATCCTGAATTTGGACTTGAAGCTCCTAAACTGTGAGAAAATAAATTTCTGTTTGTTAAAGCCACCCACTTGCAGTATTTCTGTTATAGCGACATTAGATTAAGACAGAATTTGGTACGAAAAGTAGGGGTGCTGCTCTAACAAATGCGTAAAATCTGGAAGTGGTTTTGGAATTGGTAATGGACTGAGACTGGAAGAGTTTTAACATGCCTAAGAGTAAAAGTCTAGATTGCCTTGAAGAGACTGTTGGTAGAGTTATGGATGTCAAAGGCAATTCTAGTGAGGGCTCAGAAGGAAGTGGAAGCTATCGAGAAAGTCTCTATTATCTTAGAGAATACATATGACACAAGCTATAGAATGTTGCTTGAAATGTGGACGTTAAATGTGTTTCTGGTAAGGCTTTAAAAGAAAATTATGAACATGTGATTGCACAGTGAAGGAAGGGCAATGTTTTTTATGCAGTGGCAAAAAACTTGTCTGAATTATGTTCAAACATTTGGTGGAAGGTAGAACTTGTAAGTGATGAAGTTGGATATCTGGCTGAAGAAATTTCTAAGCAAAATCTTAAAGGCAGCGGGTGGTTTTTCCTTGCCACTTACAGTAAAACGCAAGAGGAAAGACTTAAAAATGAACTGTGCAAAAATGAAAACAAAACTTAAAGATTTAGAAATTCTGACGTACAAACTAAGGACATGTGTCCTAGAATGTTCACCAAAGACATGGCTACACAATCTCTTGTTAATAGAGATTAAGCCTTTGACTGATGGATTTAAATGGAGCCTTACTGGCGTAGTGGTTAAGAGCTCAGCTGCTAACCAAAAGGTTGGCAGTTTGAATCCACCAGCTTCTCCTTGGAAACCCTATGGGGGCAGTTCTACTCTGTCCTACAGGGTCACTATGCGTAAGAATCAACTCCACAGCAACGTGTTTGGTTTTTTTTGGTGATGGATTTAACCAACTACCACAGAAGAAAACTCATCAGCTTAGACAGAAGGGGACAAAGAAAGAATGAAAGGAAACAACACTCTCTGCCTCTTGAAATTCTACAGGCACAAAACAGACCAAAGGAGCTACATCTGTTGTCCCCCAAGAAAATAAAAGAACCATCCCTGGAACAGGTCGGAGACCAGTAGAACTGTTGGAAGGAGAATGGAAAGCAGAGCTGCCTTGATCTGAAATTGTGGGGCCACGGCCTCTGGGCTGTGAAAGGGTAGAGCCATGGTCTCCAAGGTTTCAAAGAGTCAGATCTTCACCAACTCAGTTCCGGAATGTGGGGCTGCCATTCAGTTTGGCCAAGAAGATGGGATCACTGCCCAAAGCTGAGGGAGTGGAGCTGCCATGCCAAGGGGCAGAGGAATGGGGCCTGCCTGGCAGAAGGGATGGGGTCACCACTCACATGGGCTAGGAGAATGGGGCTGCCTAAAGCCAAGGGAGCAGAGTCACAACCCCAGGGGGCCTAGAAGGTGGAGCTGAAGCCCACGGCCAAGGTACCTCCACCAAGAATCCAGAGAGCATGGCCTACACCCAGAGTCTGAAGGGCAGGGTCATTGCCTAGATGGTCTCAGAGAAGAGAGGATTATTTTCAAGCCTTGAGAGATAACATAAATTGTTCTGCTGGATTTTGGACTTGTTTTGTGCCTGTTATCCCTCTTTCCCTCCAATTTCTCTAATTTGTAATGGAAATGTATACCTTGTGCCTGTTCCACTATTGTATTTTGGAAGGAGATAACCTATATTCTAGATTTCACAGGTTCTCAGATGAAGAGGAATTTTGCCCCAAGATGGAATATGCCTAACATCTCGCTCATACTTGATTTACATGATTCAGAAGATTAAATTTTGGACATGGAGGTGATTCAAGACTTTTGGGATGATGTGATGGGGTGAAAGTGTTTTGCATGTGGGAAGGACATGAATTTTGTGGGGGTCATAGGGTGGAATGGAATGGATTGAATTGTGTCCCCTAAAAATACATGTTGTAAACCCTCCCCTCTATGCCTGTGGTTATAATCCCATTTGGGAATGGGTTGTCTTTGTTATGTTAATGAGGCAGGATTAGTGTGTGGTATATCTTGAATCAATCCATTTTGACTTACAAAAGAGGTTAAAACAAGCAAGCACGATACGCAGAGATGAGGGAAGATTGATGCCAAGCTACATGGAGATCTCCAAGGAACCAGGAAACAAGCTGAAAAGACAAGGACCTTCTTCCAAAGCCAAGAGAGAGAGAAAGATTTTCTCTAGAGCCAGAACCCTGAATTAGGACTTCTAGCCTCCTAATAAATTTCTGTGAAAGCCATCCATTGTGATATTTCTGTTATAGCAGCACTAGATAACCAGGAGAGGAGGGAAGGGAAGAGAAAGAGTGAGTGGTTCTGACTGGCCAAGTATGGAAAAGGTCAGCCGGAAACAACACTTGCTTTTGACATCCAGATACCACTCTTAAAGATTATGTGACATGTCCTTACCTTGAGTTAATCTTACTGGATGTGAGTTAATATATTATGAAAGTGTCTGAACCAGTCTTTGATAGTTGTGGTGGATTTGAATTCTTCAGAAGCATCCTGAATGATTTGGGCTCATTTAGACCAGATAAATTTTGTACAAGTTCTAAACGGTCCAGTCTGGGTGGAACCAGGGGCCATCAGCAAAATGGTCAAAATGGAAAGAATATGCAAAAAATAAGAAATATTTTCCAGCTTGAATAAAAATTTTATTTTTACTAATCAAAGACATTTTCAGATGATATTTTTAGCTAATTGACAATATTTCATTCGTTACAATCAGATGACTGATTTTATAGAATAAAATATTTTTAAATGCTTGCCTTCATTTGTTGTAGCTATACATTATTTGCCTTGAATTTTCTTTTTTATGGCCTTGAGTCAACTTCTATCTTCTCTTTGGTAACTAATTTATTAACTAAGAACTGCTAAAATATGAAGAATGAAGTTAATATGTGCACACCATAGTTCTAAAACTTTTGTTTTACACCATTCAATTGACTGATTAATTTGCCTTTTAAAAACAAAACTCTACTATGCTTCTAAGGACTATAAATAATCATGGCAATATCTAATAAAAATAGATGTCATATCAGGAAACCACAGCAGAGTTTAAACGTAGTTTAGCAAAATCAACAACTTCCTCACAAGACTGATGAACTGCAGTTGCGTGTTTTTAACAAAAGCATTTCTAGCAACCAGATAAGCAAGTGTCTTCTTGACATAGATGGATGATAGCACATGTGCCAGAAGCCAGTGGAAAATAGGAGCTGTCATCTAGAAAATGACAGAGCCATTTCGAGTCCCTCTAGATTAGCACTCCATCTTCGCCTGAGCAGATATACTGTTAGCTGAAGGTCTGCTGCCAGCAAATCAGAAGCAGGAGGGCAGAGCCCTATCTTTCTGAGATGACTAGAATCATCTGAGGCTCAGAAGCAGGGAACATGCACAATGGCAGCCAAGCTTTCAGTAAGGCTTGCACCATAAGAAACCAACCAAATAAAATTGCTCCCTGGTGGCATACTGGTTAATAGCCATGGCTGCTAGCCAAAAGGTCAGGAGTTCAAATCCACCAGGCGCTCCTTGAAAACTCTGTGGGGCAGTTCTACTCTGTCCTATATAATCGCCATGAGTCGAAATCGACTTGACGGCAATGAGTTTGGTTTTTTGGCTAGATAGGTCAGTAAAAATATTAATTAAGCTATTCGCCATAGAGACTTATCAATGGTCAAAAATAGTTTAAGCTGATGTAAACAAATTGTTTTTTATACCCTGCCTCATTTCAAATTGTCTTTTAGACAGCTGTCTGATCTGATAGCATCACAAGTTTTACTACTTATCTTTAAACAATGAACTGTTCAGAAATTCCTCTCGATCTTACTGACCAGCATCAAGGGTGGTAACTCTTGGGTTAAAAATTAGGTGCAGAATGTGTGGAATTTAGCAAAACAGATTTTCAGATGCGGGCAGTTCTGTATTCAGCAAAGGCTTCTCCAACTTGTCTTGGCCTCCATGGGGGGCAAGGGGGCATCTCTTTGTGACTGTGCTTAATGGCTGAGGATAATATGCTACCCTCCACGTGGTCCTCTGGCAGAGATGGAGCACTGCTGTTCCGTTAATGGCTTGGCCCTGCATCACACACTCTTCATAACACTAATCTAGTGCCTCTGGGCACAGCGAGCCTGTGCGTGGACAGACTGTTTTCTTGTGGTCAGCCATTTAGGCATATCTCGTTTCTGAGGATCCAAATCTGGCACATCAGAGAGGTCAGCTCAGAACTGTGCAGTCGTGATGACAGCCTCAAGCTCTGAGAGCAAAAGTTATTCCTCCAAGGGATACCAGTAGACACATCAACAGTTTTGCTAAAAACGCATACACAGACACCAAGAAAGCTGCCGTATACCCATTTTTGCAATGGCTGGAGTTAGCAAAAAAGAGAAAAATATGTCTAAACGTAGTAGTAGCTGTTGTTGTTGTTGGGTGCCATCAAGTCGATTCCAACTCGTAATGACCCCGTGTGACAAAGTAGAACAGCCGCCTAGAGTCTTCTAGGCTATAATCTTTACACAAGCAGATCACCAGGTCCTCCTCCCGCAGAGCAGCTGGGTGGGTTCAGACTGCCGACCTTTCAGTTAGCAGCTGTGCACTTAACGATTATGCCACTGGGGCTCCTTTAAAAGTAATTAGAAGCTAAAAATAATTTTAAAAATGATCCATTCTCCCATGGTGAAATGACTGCCTTTCATTCCTGGGTAGTTAACAAAGGCATATTTAGCTCTAACTTGGAGCTACTCAGGGTAGCAGTTGGTATGTAATTTAGGGTGCCTGTATCTCCTTGGAGCCCTGGTGGAGCAGTGGTTAAGCTTTCATCTGCTAACCAAAAGGTTAGTTAGCAGTTTGAATCCACCAGTCACTCCTTGGAAACCCTATGGGGCAGTTCTACTCTGTCCTACATAATCGCTATGAGTCGAAATCGACTTGATGGCAATGGGTTTGGTTTTTTGGCTAGATAGGTCAGTAAAAATATTAATTAAGCTATTCGCCATAGAGACTTATCAATGGTCAAAAATAGTTTAAGCTGATGTAAACAAATTGTTTTTTATACCCTGCCTCATTTCAAATTGTCTTTTAGACAGCTGTCTGATCTGATAGCATCACAAGTTTTACTACTTATTTTTAAACAATTAATTGTTCAGAAATTCATCTCGATCTTACTGACCAGCATCAAGGGTGGTAACTTTTGGGTTAAAAACAAGGTGCAGAATGTGCGGAATTTAGCAAAACAGATTTTCAGATGCGGGCAGTTCTGTCTTCAGCAAAGGCTTCACCAACTTGTCTTGGGTTGCTTTGAACTGGAATCAGCTTGATGGCAATGGGTTTGATTTTGGTTTGTATCTCCTTACACCTATCAGGTCAAGAAATGCTGCACAGATATTTCTGATTAATATCACATGCCAAATAAAATCCAATTATACTAATGAGGCTAATTTCAGAAAGAAATGTTTTCCAACTACATATTTTGCCTCGAATGACCAATTATTGGTCTTTCATGCAGTGGATAAAGAAAAGAATCCCTCTTTCTGAGGCATTATAATTTGATTTCAGGTCTGTCTGAAGCAGACTGGTATTCACATCACACAAAAGCATCCTCCCCCCCTCCACACACACACACACTCTTTTCGTTCTCAATGACATTCCCTACGATGAGCATTCAAAAAGAATAGCTATTGCTTCTCTCATCAGTATGATTTTGTCACTGAGAGCAGGGTCTTGCTTTGCCATTTTCAAGGTCTCTTTCAATCCCTGGATCACAGCTGGCGCTTCAATCAGGAGTTCACACCGTGAAGAAGCTGGCAGTTGATCCCCAACCAACTCTGGGGAAGATATATAATCTCTTTCACAGCACAAAGTGGAATACACCTTTCATTTCATCCCTGAAAAAGACTGTATCATTCACAAGTCCTTCTTGACAAAAATATTAATAATGTCCCAGCTTCCTAAGGGACAGGAACATTTCAGGGTTTGAACTGAAGTGACCTTAGCTTGTCAGAATGATTTGACGTAGAAACGCAACAGTGAATCCTGTTTTCTATTGTGGTTTTTAAATCTGGCATAGTAATAAATCTAAGGACATTTTAATAATGTCTATCATGGCAAAATGTGTCAGAAAGAATATATAAGCAGAGGTTTTTTCTTTTTTCTTTTTAAAGAAATATGCTCGTATAATGGAATTGATAGTTTTCTCCAGTCTATTGCATGATTTTCTCTATTTTTAATCATTTTCAAGAGTACATTATAATGGAACTGCTTTAAGGTAATATTTTTAATGTTTAAAAATTGTTTTATTTATACATGGGGATGAGGATGAAAGAAAAACATTTAGTAACCATTTATAAAGAAAAAGAACGGGTAATGCCAGGCAGATGTGATTTTAGGATTTATATTTTTAACTGAAATCAACATTGAAAGTTAACAAATAAATCAGAAAACTAGACTAGAACATAGTCATGTATAATAAGAATTAAATATTGGAAGTAAAATTCTCCCTCCTTTGTTATTAATTTCTTTACTCACATTTTGTAGTTTTACAGTGGCACTTGTTTAATAATTAATACTCCAAGTTGTAACTTATTCAAAAAAAAAAAATAAGCCTCCTTCAAATACTAATACAGGCTGAATCTAAATATGCCAAATGAGGCAAAGAAGTGGTAGATTAGATGCCAAAAAATTGCTTTGACCTCAATTATCCAGAGAGTATTTCAAGAATCACTCTGTGTGACTAAAGAGCAGGTAATCTAGTTGTCTCCAACATAATGACCATCTTCTAGGAAAATCATCCTTACACGTTACACCATCTTCCACTCTCAACCACATCAGAGTTCAAGGTTACAAACATATTCATCCAGCATCTTAGGCATGAGAACGAGCTTTAAGCTCTCTTATTTCTTGAGTTATTACTCATATTACCAGTGTTATATGTAGCAGCAAATGACTGAGCATTTCATATCACATTTATGAATATAGGTATTTTTTCAATGAAAAATAACTATTTTGTAAAGATACTCTAATAATTACCAGATACATGGTTCTATATCCTGACATCTGAAACTAGACCAAAATAAACAATAAAAAATAAAACCAAGAAGAACTTTTTCTTCTTGAAATAGACGAATGGGCTAGGTGGGATACATTATCTAATTGCCAAAAATCGGCTTTAAGTTATATGAAGTATTTATAGAAAATGTTGGTGTCAAGGAAAATAAGAAGCAAAGATATGACATTCAATGCCTTTGTCTCCTTGAAAAATTTTGATTCATAAAGAATACCTGAAATCACCTCTCAGAAAATCCTCTCACCATAAAAAGTATGGCTGGGTAACCTGTGAAAAATACTATTCCCAAACAAGACATATTGATCCTTGACACGATCATTGCTTAGAACATTCACAGCAAGGCCAAGTTTCTCAATATCAGATGTACAACAGGGAAAAGAAACTCTTTGGTTGAAGGAAGAGGGGAAATAAGACTTGCTGAGTTTGTACTTGGTGCTTCACATATGATGCTTCATTTAATCCTGTGATGTAGGTACTATTATTCCAATATTTCCAAAAGGAGAAATTGGGTCTAAGCAGTTAAGCAACTTGCTCTGCTTCACCCAGATGATATTAGCCATCATTAGAAATGAGATTCCAATTCAGAGAGTCTATTTCAGTTCAATTCCAATATCCCTGTTCTACCACTTCGGAAAGTCAAAAGTGAAATTTTGGGATAGAGGTGTTATGGATTTAATTGTGTTCCCCCAAAAATATGTGCTGGAATCCTAACCCTTATATCTGTAGATGTAATCCTGTTTGGAAATAGTTTTCTTTTTTTTATGTTAATGAGGCCATTGTGATTAGGTGTATGGTGCATCTTCAACCTAATCACTTCAGAGTTATAAGGAGCAGCACAGACAAAGAGACAAGCAAGCAAAAACGGGTAAAATAGATGCCATGTGAAGATTGCCACAGAACAGAGGAATGCTGGGGCAACAGAAGCTGAGACAAGGACTTTCCTCTAGAGCTGGCAGAGAGAGATCCTTACTCTATAGACAGTGCCCTGAATTCAGACTTCTAGAATCCTAAATAGTGAGAAAATAAATTTCTGTTCTTTAAAGCCACCCACTTGTAGTAGTTCTGTTACAGAAGCACTAGCAAACTATGATAGAGGCATAACTAGTTTCTCCTGCAGACAATCATATTCTGTGAGGACTCTCATATTCTGTGACTGTCTGTAGGCCTTATTCCTCAAGACTCTAAGCCAGCCTTCTTGAGTAACCATCTACCCTTGGCTGAACTAGTATTAGTCATTACTAGTTTCAGTAACTCACCATCAATGCACTGTTCCTTAGATACAGATTTATGAAAAAGATCAGGCTTCTGCCCTGAAGAACTAGCAGTCTAGTAGGAAATGCTGTCAGGTAAGTAAATATAGTCCGATATCTGCCACAATGGACAATGGAGCACACACAAGATTCCACGAGGTGGGGGACGAGAGGGGGGAAGGACAGGGGGGAATTAAAAAACAAAATAGAGGAAGGAGTTGGTGAAGGAGTAGATGAGGTCATAGTACCTACAATCAAGGGCCATGAGAATTGCAAGGGTAGGATCCATTTTCTAAGCCCAAGGCCACGAATCTTGTCCACCTCTGCATTTCTAACCAAGAGTCCCATAATTTTAGGGAAATTAAGCAGTACCAGATGTTCTGCAGGAGAAAAGACCTGGTGATCTGCTCCCATAAAGATTACAGCCTTGAAAACCCTGTGGGGCAGTTCTACTCTGGCACATGGGCTCACTATGAGTCAGAATCAACTGGAGGACACACAACAAGCAGTACTTAGCATACTAATGTTTGCCTTATTACTGTATTTTTTTTTTCTGCAAATAAAGTGCACATTATACATTTTGGTAAACCCCGTAACCTCTCCTGTGCATTATTTTCATAAGCATGCTATACCAATATTTTTTACATGTTGCTGAATTCAATTTCAATTTTTTTCTGTCCAACATATTTAATGTAACCAGGATAAAACTTATCTCATGGAAACTTTCTTTAAGGTAGGTATTTTCCTAAACCAAGGGCAATCAATGGTAAACTGAACAGGCTCATGATGGAAGTGGGATGCCATGTTGAAACCAAAGAGTAAGAATGTACGAAGAGCTAGAAATTAGTAAGTAAGAAATGATCCTAGGCCTAACACTATAAGAACAAGATGTTGTTTATATTTTACTGCTTTCATAAATCTTAAACAGAAACATAATTTTTGATAATCAATGTCTTTGAAATCAACAAAGAAAAGTCACCAGAAGAAACTGTTTTCATCTTAAATTAGGTAGGCCATTTTAGTTTCTACATTCATTGTCATCATCAGTGGTACCCATTCTCATGGAAAGGCCATTTCTTTACAGGAATTTAGAAATCCAGATGAAACCCACCGTGATATCTGGGATTCCTCTTTCATTTGCAAGAAGCTTCGCTTTAATCTGAATTGTGACAGTACAGACAGCTTGATTTTGGTTCCTTCGAGATATTTCTCCAACTCAGGCCATTTTTCTTTGGGCCCATGACGTGTGCGTTTTCGAGGATTCATTTTCTCCAGCTCCATTTGCTCTTTTCTCCATTCGCCAATGGACGATTCTCCAACCTCAAGCTTTCGCTCCCGCTCTGTTGTTTCTTCCACCCTCACAGTGACTTTCATTTTGAAGTCAGTGGTGTAGGACTTTCGTTTAATTCCTGCCATGATCCTAAAGGGTTCTAAGACTTAGATTTATAAACTGAAAAAAAGTGCACAATATAATCGATAACTGTCTGGTTCTAGTAAAGAGATCACAAAATTCAAGTGTGAGATGTATAAGAAGCAAGGGTCTCTTTATATGCTCACAAGCATATGGCTAAGGTAACATGATTGCTGATCAAACATATTGGGGCTAATAAGACATAATTAGACTATGAAATAAGCAGCCCTAACATACCTTAATGGTTTCACTTAAAATGATCTGATAAGGTTTTCACATTAAACTGTCGAGCCAAGAGTGATCGAGTGTGTATCAGTTTTGCTTTATTTACTCTTCCAATTAAAAGCCAGAGTCAGAAGGTGACTGTGGTAATTATATTGATGTAGATTGAACTGAGATTCCTATTGATAGCAACTCGATGTCATTTATACCAGGGCAGGCTTCATTTTGTTTACACTTCCAATTGATACCATCTGATTTATGAACATTTGCTTCAGGAGGTTTGAGATTCCATCTGATGACTCAAAAGTGATGGGGATATAATTACCAACTTAAACTAACAGAAGCAAACACACAGTTTCAATTGTTTAATTTCCAATTGCTGAATGTGATGGTTAAGGTTTGTGTCAACTTGGTTGGGCTATGATTCTCAGTGGTTTGGCAGTTGAATGATGTTGTGATCAGCCCCATGATGGGATCTGCTGTGAACAGCCAATCAGTTAAAAGGGAGTGGCCTGTATCAAATATAATCAGATATTCTGGCAGGATTCGGGGGCTTTTTGCTCATGCTGGATCATTCAACTGGATTCTACTTGTTTAATCTCGGGTTCTTGGGACTTGAGCTAGCAGCTTAACGTCAGTCTTGCCTGCAGATCTTGGGATTCATCGATCTTTGCAGCCTGTAAGCAAGAGTCCTGCTCTCTGACCTGCCAATCTTGGGTTTGTTAGCACCTGTGAATCAGGGGAAGTCTCTATCCTGATCCACAGACTTGGGACATTCCGGCCTCTACAACCACGTGAGCCATTACCTCAGTATAAATCTCTCTGTATATATATTTGGAAACACTGGTGGTGTAGTAGTTAAGAGTTATGGCTGCTAACCAAAAAGTTGGCAGTGCAAATCCACCAGGCGCCTCTTGGAAACTCTGTGGGGCAGATCTACTCTGTCCTATAGGGTCACTATGAGTTGGAATCGACTCAACAGCAACGGGTTTGGTTTTATATATATGTACATATATGTATATATTTATATATATA